>NW_019154169.1:2251494-2549758 GCF_002288905.1 Enhydra lutris kenyoni
CCCCACCTCTCTCTCTCTCTCTCTCTCTCTCTCTCACACACACACACACACACACACACACAGTTATCCCTAGAAGCCTTCAATGGGAGCTTTTCCAACACTCACACATCACTCCATCACCCAACTGCAGACACTATACAGCGCCCCACCACTCCACGCTCTTTGACTCCCCCGGCTGATGTGTTTCCATGGTAACCACCTGGTGCTATCTCCCCAGACCTCCAGGGGGCGCCAGAGCAGAGCCTGTTGTCAGCCACTCAGCCACTCTCTCACCAGACCCTTGAGGAGCTCCTTGCCTTTCAACAATCCTCCCACTGCCCCCCCAACCCCAGTCCTGCCCTCAAAGGCTTCCTTCAGGGTCCCCCACTCTCCAGCAGCACATTGGGATCCATTCCGACCCCAAAGAGTAGAACAGACCCGGGTGTCTGGAGTTGACGAGTCATTATGGAGTAAGGCATCCCGACATCCACTGAGGCCATGGCTAGGGAGTCCCCACTGGCCAGAGGAGGCAGAATTAAAAAATTAAACAAAAAGAATAAAATTGGTATTGCTTCTGGATGAAATATCCTGATAATCACAAGAAAGGAGAGCCTGCAACCATAATCATAATCATCTGTGGTCTTTGCCTGTGTAGACCTGGCCTAAGGCTTAAATTTAAACCCATGGTGGCTCTAAAAGCTACATGAATAGTTCATTTCCCAACAAAACTGCCATACAGGGAGACAAATAATTTAAGTAGGGACAATGTTTCACCAGTATGCACATATTAAAAGTTTGAAATCACAACCCAGGGAAAGCGGAGAGCGAAAGAAGGAAAAACAAACTTTTGTTTCATTTCTTCTAGCTGGCGAGATCATTTCGTTCCGAAGCCGTCTGCGGTCCCCCCAGCCGGAGCCCGCTGCTCCCTCCCAGCAAGGGGGTGACTACCACAGATGAAGTGTCCAGATGACAGCCCCTCCTCAGAGGGGCCGAGGGGGAAATGGAAAGAGAGAGAGACCCAGCCATAAACTCACCACCTGAAACATCTGCAGTGAATGTTGCCCAGAAAAAAATCCCCGGGGGGGGGGGGGTCAAATGCTTATTGACACCAGATTGACGGGAGCCAGGTCTAGTTTCTAACCCTGCAGAGCATTTCCACACTCAAACGACATGCTAGCCGCTGACAGTTTCCCAGCTGCCCCTCCCCCGGGCCGAAGAATCAATGTATGGGTTATAGATTATCGATCACTAAGGACCCAGGCCACAGCCTCTCCTTCAGTGTCAGAGCGAAAGCTATTGTTTCCCTCGCCAGGCTTTTAACCATGAGTCATCCTATGGTTTTGGGCACAGAGCAATTACTCATCGTCAAGTTATCCTACCCCAGCTTATCAAGAACTTAAACTGAAAAATATGTAGATGTGCCTTCCTGCGGCAGCCTCCTGGGTACACGGGGAGAGTCAGAGTCAGACGAACGTTCCTGGTCCAAGAGCGAAAGCGGAACCGCGGGCTTTTTGATCCTCTCTCGCTAATACATCACGGTTTCACGGAGACTAATATCTCCCTTCTGTGAACCTGCCAGCAGATAGAAGTTACCACATTATTGTGGTCTGTTTCTGAGGACAAATAAAGTATGCTGCTCCCCAGTGTTCTGCAGAGCACGCCACGCTATAGACAGAAGTGTTTCAAGTCAACACAATATGAAAAAATTCAAAATAAAATGAAAAGTGTCTGAAAACAAACCAACATAAATATACAGCAGTCCTGTTAATTATGATTATTTATGATCATAAGAACTGGCATCATTACTGTGCTTTCCTTTCCAAAATCTCACAAACTTGTTACTATACAGCAGTTTCGGAGTTCTATAGGCTTAAAAAGGTGGCATGCCGAAGGCAAAAGTCATTTGGGGCCGCGAACCCGCCTGGCCCGGGTGCGAGGGCCCACTTGCGCACATGCGCACATGCGTGTGCTGCTGACGCACGAAAAACCCCACTCGGACCTTCCAGCGTCCCCCAACATGCAACCGCTGCTAATGCCTTACAGATGTCTCTGATGAGCACCGCCAATCTATTAAACAGAGTGTTCCAGTTGCCTGTAAGGGGCCTGAAGAATGATCTAGAAATCCACCCCCTTGGGGGAAACGGCCTCTGGAACACCACCGACAACACTGAATATTTCATCAGGGATGACAGGACTTTTCTTTTCCTGCCCTCCCCCCCACCAACCCACCCTTCCTCCATCGCCCTGCCTGCCACGTCCACCCACCCTGCCCCCCCCACCCCTCTGTCCCGATTTTCTCTCCACTCACTTGACAACTAGTCACGGCCACATCACTGCCGTCCCACTGTCCTTGCAAGCTGACCTCTGTAGTGTGCGGTGCCCAGCGGTCATGCTGTCCTCGTCTCTCGCCAACCACATCTGACAGGAGACGAGGCCATCACGGCAGCGGCTCCTGGCACCTGAGACGCCCTGGGACTACACAGGTAAACCAGGGGAGTCCGTGTTGTCTCCAGACTTAACAACAGAAGGGAAGACATGACATCTCCAGCCAGGAGCCCACGTCCGAATATTCAAAAGGTTCATCATGCAGGCGATGAAGGCAGCCCCTCAGCCCCCCAGGATGTGGCCAGCGGCAGGCAGCAGGGGGTCGGGGACGAGCACCTGGACTTGTCCTCCATCAGGGAGAGGGAAAGCACAGGTGGAGCGGGGCAGTGATGGTGACCCTGGGCAGGGCAGGGGGAGGGGAGGTGGTGCCAGCCCAGCGGGCTTCTGGAACCCCTCCCAGGCCAGCTCTGCCCCCCAAAGCCCCGTGTGGCCACCCGGGGAAGCACGGAGGCCGTCTCTTCCCTGGGGCCACACCTGCCCACCAGCAGTGCCCGCGGAGACAGGAAAGGTTTATTTCTCGAGAAGGGAGAGAGTTCCTTGAACACTGACATGGTGGTTTTTTGAGTTGCTATATTCTCTTTTTGGTGAAGTGTCGGAGTAGAGAAAAGCACGAAGGATTTTGACTGAAATAAATGCTTTCCTAGAAAGCAGAGAGCCCTGGAGAATGTTCTAAGACTTGAAGAGCGTCAGACTATTTTAAGCAGGTGACAGTAATGTCATTGTCTGAGGGGTAGGGCATTTTCACTAGACTTACAAGAGGAAAGAATAAGTTTTCTTCAACTAGAGAAAGTAAAGCAACACACCTCCCATCTGCTCAGATCAGGCACAGACGGCAGTATCATGTCTCCCTGCTCCTGGCCTTTGGTGAAACCACCCAGCACTATCAGGGAGAGAGCATTTGCTGGCTCCAAGCAGGAAACCAGAGAAAGCACAAACACGCTTTTCAAATCACTCGAGTTTTTCCCCACATTCATTACACCATCCACATCCGATCCGTTTGTTCCAGAGCCTATCTCTGCAGCGCCTGGAGTTATCGTGGATGGAAGAGGTCTGGGGCAAGCCCAGACAGGGCATTTTCTCCAACCGGGAGCTTAATGCTTACTCCACGCCACCCCCTCCTTCTTTGCCTTGGTCTTACCGAATAGTCCGTAAAAATAAAAAGTATCCGGATGGTGCCTCCTAAACCACAGGCACTGATGGGAATCTTCCCTCTTTATACTAAGATACACCAAAAGGAATCTTGCGGAAATCTTGTTAGACAGCCTCACCGGGACGGGCCTGTGAGCCGCAGTGCTAGCTTCATCACGCCAATCTGGAGCTGTCTGAGAATGGCACTTGGTGGGTGTGGGGAGGGGGGCTGGTCCTGTGGTAGTCCCGCTTCTCTCGGGTCCCCCGGTGAGGTCAGACACCCTGCTGCCCCAGGAGCTGGAGCAAATGGAGATGCCGGCTTTACAGGCTTGGGGTGGGGGGACGTCCCTGTTCACAGGATCCTCCTCCCACCTTCCCTGTACAGGTGAAGCTCGCCTCATGGGGAGGCGATGCGCCATCCACTCCCAGAGCCCTACAGTAGCTCCTGGAGCCATGGGAGCAGTAGGGAAAGAAAAGGGAGGTGGCTGACAGGACGCCTCGTGCCTCTGAGCTCAGGAGAAGCCCCAGAGATGACACAGAGAGGTGGGCAGCAGCCCAAGGGCACTCCTCTGCTTGCAAAGTTGCTGCTGCTTCACGAGATCCTGAAGTTACGGAGTACAACCGAACTCGAATGCCCATAAGGACAAAGCACACACACGTCCGCCATTGAGCGCCATGGGTCACCCTTCTTGGGCACACAGCTCCCTGGAGCCCATGCCCACCCTGGCCGGGCCAGCCCCACTCTGGCTGGTGGACCCGTCCCTTGCATGGGCTCAGGTGGACAAGCTCCAACTCTGATGTCCCTCATGGGATCGTGGCTGAACTGGAAGCCCTTAGGAATTCCCTGGAACACAGAAAAGCTCCCCGCCTGTCACTTAGACCCCATCAGGCAGGTGTCCCTCCAGCCTTGGAATGAATCTCGTTTTCCTCCCTTGCGCCCTGGTTGACGCGGCCAGCTTGTCTCCAGGAAGCATGGAAACTGAATGTTTAAAATTGCTGGGACCTCCCTTCGCGTGCCAAGGAGCTGACTCTGACAGGCAGCCGGACCCAAGACCCACCGAGGGCCTTGCACGCTCTGACCCCTTCCCTCCGGAAAGCTCGTTCTGCAGCCACACTGAAACTGGGAGTGCCATCCTGTATTTTACTTTTTTTCTCCTTCCTTTTCTTTCGTGTTTTGTTTGCTTGTGTGGGACATTTCTGTGGCCAGAGTGTGCCAAGTTGGTGGGGCACAAGGTGTAGCTTTTGGTGCTTCACAGAGTCCCCTCCTCCCCTCCCCGTGGAGGGCCTCGCAGGTGAGGGACATGCCACCGGGAAGGGGAGAGCTCTTTGCCTGACCTCAGCCCTGCTGACATTCTGGCCCAGATAATTCCACTCCGGGGGAGTCCTTCTGTGCTTCGTACTGTTCAGCAGCATCCCTGGCCTCTAGTCGCTTCTAGCGCCGATTCCCAACTGTGACAGTCCCAAATACCGCCAGACGATGTCAAGTGGCAGGCGGGGTGGGGGTGCCTAAATGACCCCCACTTGAGAACCACGGGTTCGAAAGATTTGCTCAAGTTCACATGTGTAGTCAGGACTCGAACCCCAGGCTGCTGGCCCTGAGCCGCTCACACCTACGCCACCCTCCACCGGGCCTCCCCCCGCCGATGCTTCTCCACCGGGCCTCCACCCGCCGATGCTTCTCAAGGCCCAGGACTCTGCCCCCACTGACTGCAGAAATAGGATCTTCCTCTGCAGGAAGCTCACCTCCCAACAAGTGGTAAAGGAAGAGACCCGAAGTCTGATGCCCTGCCTGGGGTGTTTACAGCTAGGTCCCCAAATTGCAGCGTGCCCAGAATGACACAGCCTCCGTGATGATGGGTGAAGGGTGGCTTCCCACTAGCACGGCACTGTTGGCACGATCGGCCACGAGGCCAGGCCACGCATGCTGGGAGGAGGGCACTGCTCAGAGCTGAACTCCAAGGCACATCGATGCAGGGCATCACCTGGCTCTCAGGGGCCCAGAAAGGTGGACCAGAGACCAGCAGCACTAAACCTAGAGCTGAGGTGTTGGGGGGTGATCTGTAAAAGAAAATCCACACCCAGGCCAGGACTTCAGAATCTCTTAACAGGGCTTTAGGAACAAGCGTTAGGACACCACCCCCACCGCACCCCACCCCTGCAGCCGGCCAGATGCCAGGTTCAGACCACTGGAGCAAGCACTCCAGGTTCCCTTGAGAATGCTCTGGCATCTGTGGGATTTCTCCTCGTGCATGGCTGTGATTTGGATTTTTACCCTGGGTATTCAGGGCATCCTCCTGGAGCCTGCTTCCGTCTCAGCAGGGGGTTTCATCGGAAGTTTGAGCTATGAGACAGGTGTTAGAAATAGCGTACCTCTGAGGCTTGTGCCCCTCCCACCCCAATCTCCTGGGCCCACCCAGGCCTCTCTGAGTGGGAGACATTCGGACAGAGACACCAGTGCCAAGGGGCAGCCTGCCTCCTCTGAGCAAAGGCATGAGCCAGTGCAAGGATCCTGAGGCAGGACCAGGAGCTGTGTGTTCAAGACACAGAAGGAAGATCCTGGGGCTGGAGTGGAATAAGAGCAAGAAAGTTGGGATCACAGAAAGAGACAAACCAGGCCACCTGTGGCCTTGTAGGCCAAGGTCAAGAGATGGTGTTTTAAGTGAATCAAAAACCTTCACAAGGTGTTGAGCAGATGAGAAATGTGATCTGTTGCCAAAAAGACCCCTCGGGCTATGGATGGGCAAAGGGATCATGAGTGGGAAAGAGTGGGTGCGGGTGGCCAGGTACAGGCGATGACAGCAGCCTGGGGACCGTGGGAAGTAGAAGGGAAGTGGGGATCATAGGAATGTGTCTGGGGAACAAGACACCTGCACGGGACAGAAGGCAGGCCTTGCAGAGTAAGGAAGAGTTGATGGTGGTGTGTCCATCTACTGCCTTAAGACTGGGGGCGGAGACCCCAGACTCAGCGGCTTCAGAAAGTAAACATTTATTTAGCTCAGAAGCCCCAGCTGGACAATTTGGGCTGACAGTGCTGATCTTGTTAGGGGGTCCCTTGCACGTCTGGCTAGGATGGGGGCAAATGGGCTAGCTGGCTCTCCTCCTCCACAGACCAGCAGGCGTGGTCCCATGGGGAAGACCAAGGCAGAGGAGTGCACAAGCCCACTCAGAAAGTGTTTTCCTGCCTCTGCGTCTGTCCTGCCGTTAACATTGTTTGGTGACAGCAAGTCACAGGACAAATCCTGGAGTCAGAGCAGCAGCACTGCAAACATAGAGGGCCAAGGGCGAGGACGCAGGCCGCTCACGCAGTCAACCCACCATGCGTGGTCCGTCTGACCTGTGGCTTGCACGACTGGGTAGAGCGAGCTGCCTTTCGCAGACACAGAGCAGACAGCGGAGGAACCATGGGAGGTTTCAAGAATCAGGAATGCTTTTTGCTTAGGGATGTACAGGGCAGCTGGAAACACGGGAAATTGCTCATGAGGGCCCACAGGAGCTGCCCGAAGCCTGATGGGTCCTTCTTTGCTCATTTTAAACAAAATTCATCAAGCTGGGGTTCCAAAGTCCCAGCGCCACAAAAGCTCTTGGTGACACCAATGAGCCTGCTTTGAGGGGTGACAAGGTGGCAGAGAACAGCTCCTGCCCAGTGCCAAGCTGGCACCATAGGCTGAACAGTCGTGGGTGTTTGCCACTTAACAGACGTCGTGGGCCCCATCCGCTGCGTCCACCATCCTGTCTCCACTGCACAGCGAACTGAAGCTTCCATCGTCACTGAAAGACTTGCTGATTTTATGCTGATCGTTAACTAAGAATATCTCCCTCCAGAGATTTATTACATTAATGAGCTCTGAAATCACTCATAGCAATTAACTATATTGTTTTTAAACTCTTCAGAAATCATCAAAACATGTTGGGTTTTTTTTTAGGGAAACATAAATAAGGGGTTCCAGTGACGCCCAGACCAATGCAGTCGCGAGCTCTCTCCACACTTGGCTTTGGGAGTTTCTGGCCCCCCATTTTCGAAGGTAGACGTGTGCCTGCCCAGCTAAGAGAGGCTCCATGCCCTGTAACGTGGAACTTTCTTTCTGGAGAGAGAACAGGACTCTGCGTCTGCATCTGGGACCATTATGAAGGTTGGGGGCTTGTCCTGCAAACTGCCTGTCCCCCCCCCCCCCCCGCTGTCACCACATACAAGAGGCAGCATGAGAGCTGAAGTTCTCCCATCCCAGGTAAGGAGGCCTCTCGCTCCCAAGAGTTGAGTGCCCCCAATTCTCCCAAATCCCTTGTCCCCGCAGGGTACTCCCTAACACAAGCCTCCATGAGATCCTGCCCTCCAGACCCCCATAGCATAAACCCATTAATGCAGCTGCCTTGGACATCCAGGTGGGGTCCCTCAATCACACCGACGGCGCTCTCTCGTCCTCAACAACTCACCATCACTTCATTCCCCTTCACAAGCCACTTCCAAGGTCAGATGGAAAAAGGCAGGAGCTGAGACCCAAGCCCTCAGGTATCCAGTTGCCTGGATTCAAACACTGACCATGGCACTCGCCAGGTGTCGCAGGTGTGGACCCAAATAATTTTGTGTACAGCACAGACCTCGGGGTCCCCTATACACCCAAAATCCTTGTAAATTTACGTCAGGGATTTGCCCATGTTTCATTGTTTATTCGCAACTGTGAGTAACCAGTTTTACTCCCTATTTACAGATAAGGAAGCTGAGGCAAGATTTGCGGGGGGGACAGTTTGCCCCAGTCGGCCACAGGCTGGGGGTTCGCACCTCTTACACCTCTCAGGGTGATCTCTGCACACCGCGAGGCTACCCTGTATGGTCCATGGGTTTCCAGTTGGGTTCAGCCATGGGAGCACCTGTGAGGGGTCAGAGGGAGGAGGAGAGAGGAGTGGGGATGGTCACTCCACCAGCTCCTACTGGCAAGGATACTGCTGGCTGGTGACTCCCTCCATGCAGCCTTCTCTGTCTTCCAGCTCCAAGCTGCTGTCCCCCAACATTCAGGTCTGGCTTCCCCTCCCCCCTACACCTCTATGGACCCCTAAACGCCCCCATGCTCCTTCATAAATGGTGCTCTCATTAAACTCCCCTCCAGTGGACCCTTTGGGATTGCCATCTGCCTCCCGCTGGGCCCCAGACTCCCGCATTTGTATGCACTAGTCAACACTGCCTGTGTCCTGAGCCCCAGAAAACAAGACTTTTGTGTGTGGGGAGAGGGATCATCTGTGCATTTTTTTTATTTATGAGGCTTACTAAGAAGACAAGAAAGGCCTTAACCTTCTAAGCCCTTTGGCCAGGCTTCATTCAGCTTGCTGATAGATGGTTGGGGGCCACAGAGGAGCCCCCATGTTCACCAACATCAACTCCAGGGGCCCGCTGACACCAGCATGTCACTGGCTATTCAATGCGGTCAGAGATGGTTCCAGAACCTCCGCTCAGCCCTGGGATAAGCTGTGTGGCCCAGAAAGAATGCTGAGCATGTGCAGAGGATAAGAGAGATCCAAAACCCCAGAGCAGAGGAAGACCTCCCCAGCAAGCCCTTCCTGGAACCCCATCAGCAAGGAAGCTTGCTGACTCTTCAACAGGAGCCTCTAAGTCCCCAGCTGAGTGTGGCCCTGGTCACTCCAGGTCTAGGATGGTGTTTGGGAGCTGAGCCTGCAGGAGGTGAGGCCTCTTCCCCTACCCCTCGGCAGACCCCTGGGGTCCATGGGGGTAAAGGCCTGCCCTGAAACTCATGAGGATGGCATTGTCCTGAGTGAGGTCCCTGAGGTCACAGGACAGGAGAAATATGATAGGAGAGACACCATGTCATGTCCTGTATCTTTGCTTCTCTCTCCATCACCCCAGCACCAACCCCACTCATCTTCAGGTGGACATAAAATCTGGGCATCCTTAAGGATCCAGATTATATTCCTTTGTTCCAGGGGCTGAGCCAAGGGAGTCCTTGCCGAGTCCACTCCAACGTGCTAAGATGCCCCTTCTGCATCCTCCACCCAGCAGAAGCTCCATGAAGGACAAGCCTAAGGCTTCACGCTCTCAGGTACACCCATCCCCACTCCCAACGCTTGCAGACCTGGACTGGACACAGCTCACACTCTAGAAAAACTCACTGGGCGTTCCAAGTAGCAGGCAAAACAAAGAAAATTGCTGGTTATTGGGGCTGGAAGGGATGTCAGAGACCATCTCGGCCATTTTACACAAGGAAAAAACTGATGCACAGGGAGAACCTTGGATGCAAAGCCAGAAGGTCCGACCACATTGGTAAGGCGCTAAATGTAAATAATGGTTCACTTTTAAAAGTGTCTGGTAAAATTAAAACCTCCTAGGAGTTTGATGGCAAATGGGTAGATTCCTCCTTTCACTCTACCAAGCCTTGTCTCAATAAAGTACGCTAAGACCCCTACAGATTAACCTAGCATAAAAGCAATCACATCAAAGTAGCATGGAACCACGCCCAAAGAAACTAACAAAATGGGACAATGGGCACTGGAGTAGTGAGTCCTGAGGGCAAGAGCTCTAGTAGCTACAGGGTGTCCCAGGTCTCAGGGAAAAGACATTTGGGGGGCTACTGGGAGGGGGTGGTTTTCCAGTTTTCAAAATGAGACCTTCAGATTCAGGGTTTTGCAAAAACCACCTCCATAGATTCAAATCAAAACCACATGGGGATACTACCTTACATCAGTTAGAATGGCCAAAATTAACAAGACAGTAAACAACGTGTGTTGGAGAGGATGTGGAGAAAGGGGAACCCTCCTATGTTGTTGATGGGAATGCAAGGTGGTGCAGCTGCTTTGGATAACATGTAGAGATTCCTTAAGAAACTAAATACAGAGCTACCCTATGACCATGCAATTGCACTACTGGGTATTTACCCCAAAGATAACAGATGGAGTGAAAAGAAGGTCCATCTGTACCCCAGTGTTTATAGCAGCAATGGCCACGGTCGCCAAACTGTGGAAAGAACCAAGGTGCCCTTCAACAGACGAATGGATAAGGAAGATGTGGTCCATATACACTATGGAGTATTATGCCTCCATCAGAAAGATGAATACCCAACTTTTGTAGCAACATGGACGGGACTGGAAGAGATTATGCTGAGTGAAATAAGTCAAGCAGAGAGAGTCAGTTATCCTATGGTTTCACTTACTTGTGGAGCATAAGGAATAACACGGAGAACATGGAGAGATGGAGAGGAGGAGGGAGTCTCCCACCTGGGAGCAGGTGTGTCTTCATTGAGAGGATCCTCCACTCTGATGGAGCCAAACGACTTCCACCAAGAGGGATCAAAATGGGGGGAGGCTCAGAGCCACACGACCGGAGTTGGCTAGCATGACACGTCTAGTGGAGACTTTTGCTAGAAGGAGCTCACCATGGCGCCACAGACAGACCCTTAGCTACGGCCAGGCTCACGGGCACCATGATACGACAGAAATAAAACTAAATTATATCACTTGTCATCATTAAGAAAAATTTTCATCTCCGTTCTTCATTTGAAAAGCACTATATTTAATGAATGAGTACTGAGTCATGACATGTAAATGACTAAAATATAGGAATTATACTGAGGTCAACTAACGTATTTTTAAACCATGAAATTAAGGGACCTATTCATGCCTGCCCACGGTGCCACTCCCAGTCATTATGATGCCCTGCAAGGCTGCCTATGAGCACTGGGGAATAGTGGGCAGTTCCACAAGAGGCAGACCAAGTCCTGGGCAAACCATCACATGATCCAGATGAAGAAACCTTGCTGACCTGTGGCCCAGGTTCTGCAAGTCTATGATCTCTTTGCATGTATCTGATGAAGGGCATTGCTGGTCTCTTGCCAGGCCAACTCCAGTCCAAGGAGCATCTTGTAAATTTATCACTAATGGAAGGTGGGGCCTGGGCTCCTTGGGTGTTTCCAAAATGGCAGCCCCCACAAGGTGTGCTTCAACAGAATGGTTCTTTCCCAGCTGTATTCATCTCCTTTCATTTCTCCAAGAAAATTAAGATGCCTCAAAGCCCAAACTCTGCAAAAGTTTGGGTGAAAGACAGTAGAGAAAAAAGTAAGAGATGACCCACCAGGAAACCTGAGACAAGAAAAGTTCTGATGGGGACCTCTCTTCTAAGGACTTGACACATTCAGGTTAGGGTGGCCATGTTTTAGTTTCTGCACCATAAGGTCAGCTTCATTCATCTGGTAAAACAATATTCCAGAGCGCCTCGGTGTCTCAGTCATGATACTGGTGTCCCGGGATCAAGTCCCACATCGGGCTCCCAGCTCCTTGTGGAGTCTCCTTCTCCCTCTGACCTTCTCCCCTCTGATGCACTCTCTCGCTCTGTCTCTCTCTCATAAATAAATAAATAAATAAAATCTTAGGGGGGGGGGAAACAATATTCCAAATTTCTGTGGTGAAGAATTCCCCCCCATTCTCAGCCATGAAGTTTGGGTAGGGTTGACCCCACGTAAAGCATCAAAGTTGGACACTAACTTGTCCTAAATCAATCAATATATGCATTCACACTGACCACAGGAATTAATGACCCACTCTGACCAAGTACTTGGTGGTTGTGTATATATACAAATCTTGCAATGCCAGAAACATTGCATTCATGGAAGGACGGCTTACAGCTATTGGGTGGAAGAGGTAATATTCCATGGAAGCTGATGATGAAGCCAATACCAAGAGCACCCTCAGTGATATCCTATAATCTGCTGGATCAAACTTCACCTGAAGCAGAACTGCCTTGAAACTTTTTGTTTACAAAGGCCAAAACATTTCCCTCTTATTTAACCCAGTAAGAACTGGACATTTTTCATGACATGTAGTGCTTCCAAAATGTTGAAAGTTCTTTCTAGAATCCTGTGTCCTACAGTGCACAGGGGCTTTCTGCATCCTCCTACCAACACCTAAAGATGGCTAAATTCCATGCAAGTGTTCCACAAGAGCTGGTAACAACAGCAAAGGAGGCAGCTGTGTTGGTAGCAAGAATAGGGATCCCATGGCTTCCGAGAGAGCCAGGGGTCAGGGATGATGACCATCCAGGCTAACCCCTCACCCACTGTTTGCAACTGACCTCCGTTATTCATCAAACCCCAGGCTGTCCCAGTCTTTGATATTTAGAAATGACCCCTTCTCTGAACTGTCCAAGCCTATTGTTGATTAACTGCCCCCCTGCCAACCAGGCTTGCTCGCTTCTCTGGGATTCTGCTGGGGGGAGTGTGAGGAAGAAACATGCTTAAAATGCTCCCACCCAAGTTCTCCATATAGGAGCTACGTAGCTCTGTCTGAATTTAGCCAAGCACTTTGAGGCCAGTGCAATCTTGTGAAGCCAAAGGCTTACAAAAAGGGGAAGGAGAAAGATATGAGAGAGGAGTCCATATCCTACATGGCAGGAAAGAGAGGTCGAAGAATACTGCTCTGCTGTTTCTGTCACTCAAGTCTGGGTACAACCATGAAATTCCACGTTACTCAACATATTCTTAGAATTTCGAAGAATTCCAGAATCCCTCTCTGCATGGGGAGAAAGAACCCTAAATGTCATCTTCTTGGACCTCTAATTTAATGTTTATTTCCTCCCCAACCTCTCCTACAAATAGCCACATAACTTGTGTTGATTATGTCTGGGGATGGCGAACTCACTCCCCACTTCCTTGGAGATTATACCATTTTTAGTCAGTGCCAACTCTCAAGTTTTTCCTTGTTCTGGGCAGGTATCCACATCTCTGAAGTTCCCAACCCTCAAGGCTGCTCAGAACTCGTTGGTCCCGCTTCCTCTGGAAGCTCTTCAAACATGCAATGCTAGAAATCACTGTCCCAGGTTCATATGTCTCCACTGAATATTTTTCATTCACTTCTCATAGACCCTTGGTCTATGTATCTATATTTACCCAGTCTTCACGGAGCACAATACTTTTCAGTGTGGTTTGGTCAGCATAGCAAGATAGAGCTCCTTCCTATCACCTCCATTGTTCTTTATACTATACTCCCATTAATGCAACCACAATTGCATTATAGTTGGAGAGACCTATGAAGAGGTCAGACCAATGAATATTCCCCCATTTTTCAACAAAGGTTGTTACCTTTGTAACATGCCCTGCCAGTATGTTTCACAATGCCATCAATGACCATAACGTCTTGTTTCTTGCTTTATTCTACTTTTATAGCATCCCCCACCTCAGGCTGGTGAAGGCACCTATGTCCTCCTCCTGGTGGTGAGATGCGAGCCCACCAGCCCCCGCAGGGTGGTGGGGGGTGGCACATTGCTGAGCTCTGGAGATGAATATGTAAGTAAAAGTGAAGGTTACCAAATTGAAACTGATCTATGTAGGCCACCCATAGCTAATTGTCACCCAGCTATTTTGCTTCCACTAGTCACGGTGGGTGACAGCCATGGACGTTGATGGATTCTGACCCTGACGAGAACTCTGGTTTCTAAAAATGAGAGAGTGGACAAGGGAGAACGAGGCGATGAAGTTAGCGGCCCAGCGTGAGGAGAAGGGAATGGGAACAAGGGGTGTCTCTGACAGCTCAAGCTGAGGAGGAAAATTAGAAAAGAAAGCCTCCGCCACCACCATACGTGGCGAGGCTGGCCGGGACAGCTGGAAGAAATATCGCCCGACCCGAATCCCCGGCCAGGATTGTGATACATGCCTGCATACGGCTATCAATAATCCTGCATGATTAATGCTAATGATTTATGTTAATTTTGCCATAAGCTTTATTTGTGCCCGGTGTTGAACTTAAGGATGTCAAATCATTCCTTAGGAGGTTGTTAGAGATTTTTAAAAGCAAAGTCTAAAATATAACGCCTGACATCCCATATATCATAACCCCTGCCTCCCCAACATTCTCTGTGAGACGAGGGTCACCATTCCCCATGTAATTGCCTCTCATTCAGCAATAAGTCCTTGGAAAAGGATTCGGCACTACAGGAAGGACGGCTCCACAGGAGCCTCTGGGTTCTCCCCTTTTTTGGGGGGGGGTGGATTTCAGGGCAGCCAAGAAGACAGTGTCCATCACTGGCACGCGTGCGCGCGCGCACACACACACACACACACACACACACATACCCCACTGCTGTCCATGAGCCACTGCTCACCCTGGAGGAAGGGTAGGCAGGGACAGGCTCATGGAGCCTCATCCCGGCTGGTTGCAAAGCAGGGGCCTCGAATTCCCTTCTGTTGATTGGGGCAGGTGGAAAGTTCAGCTCACCTCACAGGAACACCCAGGAGGCTCAGACACAGTAACGCTGTGGAAATACTTCATTCTCCTCAGTACCCCATATATACAATGCACTCCTTTTTCTCCAAGGCGGCTCTGAGTTCCAGGTGCTTCCCCAGCATCCAGGTGTGGCCCTGCCCACCTTGTTCCTGTCCATACACCAGAATCTGGTCCAAGGGGCCCCTTTGGTCCTTCCTTTGCTCACTCCCAGACACTGGGAATGCCCTCTGCGGGGCCAGCCCTGGACAAGGATGATGAGAAAGATGGGGGAGGCAGTGGACAGCAATGTACATGTCTGAGATAGACCAAATCACAGAGCCTGACACCTGTGTGACACGAAGCGTGTGCCCACTATGCAGAGGACAAGAGGAGGCCAGGTCAAATAGATACAGGAGAAATGGAAAGAGGGTGTCTTGGACACCTGGGTGGTTCAGTCAGATAAACACCTGCCTTCAGCTCGGGTCACAATCCCATGATCCTGGGATCGAGTCCCACATTGGGCTCCTTGCTCAGTGGGAAGCCTGCTTCTCCCTGTGCCTGCTGCTCCCCCGCTTGTTCTCTCTCTTTCTCTCTCTCTCTGCATAAATAAATAAAATTTAACAAAGAAAAAGAGAAAGAAAGAGGGGTGTCTACCGCCATGCCCATGCAGAGCCATGAGATGACAACTGTCCATCAGCAGAGCTCACCTGAGCCCGGCTGCCCCTTGCCTTGCACCACTGCTCTCTGTCCCTTGTTCCTCCTTAAAATCCCACCCAGGACTGGCACCACCTGCTTTGGGCCCTGGTTCCAACCATCAGGGCTCCCTCAAAGGCCCATCAACGAATGGCTCGGCGGACCAGCTGCTTCGCCCACCTGTAACCCAGTCATCCCATGGAGGGCTGCCTTGCCATCCATATAGAACCCTTCCCACTCTTCCCTATCATATCCAGGACCCAGTAAACCCCAAGGTGTAGGAGA
Organism: Enhydra lutris kenyoni; assembly: GCF_002288905.1. Taxonomy (NCBI): domain Eukaryota; kingdom Metazoa; phylum Chordata; class Mammalia; order Carnivora; family Mustelidae; genus Enhydra; species Enhydra lutris. The sequence goes on from NW_019154169.1 coordinate 2,267,158, forward strand.
AGCAATTTATGGGGGAGGTAAAACCCAGGTCCCTCCTGACCTTCCTCCCTCTTGCTAGAGATTCATTATCTATAGCTTAAAAGCAACAATGTCTATATGGGTTTGTAACCAAAAGGAAATATCCTCTTTGCTCTCCTGGCTTCCTGGGATGGGGCTCCAGCAAACCGGCTCAGGCTGGGCTGTACGGCGAACACCTGTCAAAACATATGGACCGCGCCATTTATCAAATAATCTGCTCCAAGAGCAGATAGGCACTATCAGCAATCTGGTATTGATCTGTACAGGCCCCTGCTATTGTTCATCCCTGCATCCCAAATGGCAGCAGGAATTAATGAAAGAAACAAAACAATGCATACCAATCACTCAGCCCCGCAACTTTGTTTGCTGCTCTCATTAAGTTGGGCAAAGTTTTCCCCGGCTAACCCAAACGCTTGCCCAGGAAGGGTGCGCCCAGGGTGTCACCTCTCTGATCCGCTCATGAACCCTCCAACTCCCCTCTCTCCCTCAGCCAAAAGCCAGCCTCTCCCCCAAGAGAAGGTCCAGCAGAGCGGCACTCACCAGCCCCCCATCTTCGGGCCTTCCCATAAACAGCCAGCCTCCCCCCACCCCCAAAAAAAACAGGCACTCCTGCCTCGCCACCACTGTGTCCACACCCGTGTGAGCTTCAGGGCTCCACCGATTTGGCACATCCTGAAGGCTTCCCCATCCCTGCAGCCAGAACTGAGCTCTCCTCCCTCCGAGCATTCACCACGCTCTACCTGAGCTACAACAAATAATAATCTTTGTGTGTGTCCGGCCTGGAAGATGCAGAAAGAGTAAGAAGCCAAGTAAAACAAGCCCATATTGTGAGTCCTGCCCTCCGAGAGCAGGGATGTGGACGCAGGAAACTTTGCAGCCCCACAGGAAGCTGAAGACCATTAACAATGGTCGGATGGGTGGATGGGTGGATGGGTGGTGGGTGATGGATGGGAGTGGATGGGCTGGTGGGCGGATGGATGGACAGAAGGAAGTGGAGGACAGATGGGTGGATGGGTGGGCTGCTGGATGGGTAGACTGACGGGTAGATGGGTGGATGAATGGAAGTGGATAGATGGGCAGGCAGACAGGTCGGTGGATGCCTCTAAACCAAGTAGGACAAGAACTCAAGAGTATACCACTTCCATGGCCGTGGCAGGGCAAGGACCTTCTGATGACGGACCACACCGTGACGCTCGCCTTCCTTCACAAAGTGCAGAACATCTCCTCATCCTGCTACCCGTAGTGCCAGAGAGGGTTCTCACCCTGACGGAGCCAGGGGAGACACCTGGAAGCCCCAGCAGGGATGCGGGATTTGTGTGGGATCACTGAGCAGGGCTTCACACAGCAGATCTACTGAAAGGGAAGAAACTTGTTTTCTGTCTGGTCTAAACCAGACCTCCCACCTCGTGTCCGCCCTGCCAGGACTCCCCACAACCACCAACCCCCACCCCCGCCAGCCCAGCTACGCCCATGAGTGCCCCTGCCCTCCTGCCAGGCCCAAGCATCTGCAGCACTGGTCTCCTTGGAAGGGTCCCTACATGGCTGCCTTGATAGTCTGAGTGGGGAGGGGACGCCTGTGTGTCTCCCAGGCTGCAGAGAGTGATTTCTTCCCTTTTCCTCAGCTTGGAGAAGGCCTCAGCAAGAAAAAAAAAAAAAAAGAAAGAAAGAAAAGAAAAGAAAAAGAAAACAAACAAACAAAAAAACCCACCAAGAACAGAGCTTTCCACTTGGCTCGAGACTTTTCAAGAAAGGCAGCTCACCCTGCATCCAGGAAACGAAGCAGAAACACTATAGTGGCTCTGACCGAGGCCTCGCTCAGCTGAACAGGGGCCTCTGGGGGGCAAGAGACAGTTCCAGTCTGGAAAAGCACAGACCAAGGGGTCAGGCTGGGCCAGCCAGGCATGTGACATGCAATTCTCCCAGGACAGACGGCCGATCTCCACCTGTGCGTGGCTCTTGGAGGTCAAGCCAGGTGTGGGGGGCCATTCCCCGTTCACCCCTGCCCTGAGGCTCCCCACAGCATCACCTGGACATGGGACCCTCCTCCGGGGCCACATCACACGTCTGCCTGTGGGGAAGAAAGAGCAGTGGCAGCTTCTGTTTCCAGCTGAGGAAGACAAGTGTGGATGACGAGGATGGCTGGGTGGTCAGGAGGGGAGAGCTGGAAGGGAGGGGGAAGTGAGGGAGTGACAGAACACAGAGCTCTGGTTCTTGCCCTTCAGGCCCCACAGAGCGCAGTGCGGGAGGAGAGCCATGAGACCGTGCCATTGGCACAGACTAGAAACCCAACCACCAGGCCCTTGCTCCGGAGCACCTCCTCTCCAGGAATTCCAGGGGAGTGGCGAATGTTGTGTGACATCTCCCCCATCCCTCCTTCCTGAACCTCGAAATATCTGCTTGTGCAGCACTCATCCAGCGGGTACCATTTTGTCCTCTTGAGTCCCTAGAGGCCAAGGTCACAATGACCAAAGGTGGTGCCGGCCCGGAGTCCAGCTGACCTCAAGAGAGGACCGATCTCTGAAGACTGACCCAGCCCTGTGCCATCCTGCCACCATTCAGGAAGGAATTCATCCTGGGCAGCCAGGCCCTGCTGGGGCTCGAGGACAGAGGCACCAAGGATAGGCCCTTCCTCATGGAACCAACGCGGTTCCAAGGGTGTGCCTGAGAGATGGAGAATCGGAAGTCACAAGGGCCCTTGAAAGAGGGGAGAACACACACAGACAGACAGAAGCGAAGGAAGGTCTGGGGAGGAAGACGATGACCATTTCCAAGGAATCCCACCACATTGCAAGGAAGTATGCGTGGCAGAGCCCTGGCCTAAGCACCAAGCCCCACAGCCATCCTATCCCATGGCCTAGATAGCGCTCTCCCTGTGAGGACCCCTCTGTGAGTCCAGCATCATTGCACTGGGAGCTGGTAATGGCCAAGCCTACGCACAGCAGTGCTGCTCAGTGTTCCGGAGAAAGACATCAGTCCAGGTCCCCGTGCTGTCATCAGCCGCCGAAGGTTGACACCCGCGCAGAACCAGAGCGATTCAGCACACCCTGGCGACGCAGCAACTTACATCACCTTTGGAAGCAGAAGCTGCGGAAATGGGACAGACCACCATGCTCTGAGGCTCCGCTGGGGCTTCGCTGGCACAGAGCACACCATGGGCTCAGCATCGGGTCTCTCTCTTTGACCCGGATGAATGCCCTGCTCCTCCCACTGCCCACGCTGCCCAGCCAAGCCCCTCCGGCGCCCACACGTGCTTCCAGGACAGCAGCCACTGTCCCTTGGAGGCTGGCAGCCCGCCACTCTCAGCCTTGACTCCGGAGTGCAGGCCCTCTTGCTCTGGGTCAAGTCCAAGAGAGCTGACAGAGCAGCAGAATCGGACTTTGAGGCACCCGAGAGGTGGCGCCGGCCAGCCCTGAGACGGGCTCGGGGAGCCTGGGAGCCACTGTGCCAGCAGATTCTAGTCGTCTCTCTGTAGAAGAATATTACTTTTAAAATAGGTTATGTTTGCTGCCTGCAGCCCCGAGAATCAAATGGGATGTTGCTCAATGGGTTCTTCTCAGGACCTTGGACAGGAGGTTCCCACCCGCCCTCCTCTCCCTGGGCATCCCTCGCCTCTCACCCTGGAGCTGAGCTGCCAGTTTGCTCGGCTTGTTTGCTCAGGATGGGATAATCTCTCCTCTCTCTCTCTCTCTCTAATGACAGCAGCTCACCAGTCCACACCTCCCTAGAAAAGCAGGAGCTGAAATCAAATGTCTACCGGTGCAGGGGGTAGAGAAAGAAGGAAGAAAACCCTCGTTCCATCCTTAAGGATCTCCGAAGAGGCTGGGGAGAGAGCCATGAGGCCATAGAGTCAAGCAAAACCAAGAAACCAAACTCCGGGCCCCAATCCCAAAACCACCTTGTCAGGAATTCCAGGGGTACACAGAATGTCAAGTGAGATTCCCCCAGTGTCCCCTTCCCAAACTTCCAAATGTCTCTTGCTTGGGGATCAAGCAGGTTCTGACAAGCCCCTAGCAAAGCTTGGGTCTGGAAAGCCCCTGCTCAGTGAGGTGTTTGCACAGAACTGAACCGTGCAGCTGGAGGGGCACAGAGGTGCCCAGGTGACATCACGGGAACGCTCCCCTCCTACGGGGAACTGGGACACTTCACAGCACACAACCCCAGACTGCCCCAAGGCCATGAGAACCCGTGCAAAGCAGGTGGGATGAGCCAGTGTCCGGACGATGTCATCCCCATCCTCTTCCCTGAAGCCCGGACTGAGGTCACACAGCACATCCAGGAGATGGAAGCGGTCAGAGAGTGAAAAGTGGCAGCCAGCCCGTGGTCCAGCTTGGATCGGCACACACAAATCATCTTTCACTTTACTTACCCAACACTGAAAGTGGAGAAGGTCCTACTTTTTTTTTTTTTTTTTAGTACTTAAGTCTGTGCTACCACTTCTAAGCAAACCCAGCAGAGGACATGACAGACTGGGTCATATTCCCACCTGGCAACATGGGCGGCCGAGGCATGCCCCGGTGTCACTGATGCCAGCCCCCTGCCTGGCCCCCGCAGGTACCTGATTTGTCACTCTGAATGGATGGTGACCACAGATCAGCACACGACAAGGAAACCACAGGGCCACTGGGCGATGCTTGGCCATAGCAATCCCCACCATCACGCGGCCCCAAAAGAAGGGGACCTTGGAGAGCCAAGTTGCCTTCCAAAAAGGTTCTCCTGGGCCTTTAGAGATTGGGGGAGTAACCTTTTCAGGGAGGCAAGACCAGATCTTTGTCAGCATCTTCGAAACGAGACCGGCGTCCTGGTGTGCCCCATCTAGACTACAGGTGGGTCCTCAGCCAGCGGCTGTTTCCGGGAGGCAAGCAGTCTTGCCTCCAACGCAAGGAGGGGCTGTGATGGACTGCCAGGATCCAGTAAACAAAGAGGGTTAAAAAAATAAAGCCAGGCTTCCTGTCTGCCCTTTGCACACTAACAGCCGCTGTTTGCTGAGGCTCCCACATGAGTAACACGGGCACGCTGATTTCTATTACACAGAACATTAATAAGAGGAGGCACTGACCCTCTGTTGCCAAGAACCAGGTAAATGACGGGGAGGGAAAGGGGCCGAGAAACGGTAGGCATTTTATACCGCACGACTTGAAGGGGAATGTGTTGCCTATAAAGATGACGGGTGTTGTAGCACGGAGGAAAAAAACATAATTTTTCATTGATGTACGGCGGCAGGGCTGGAAGGAACACAAATACTACAGTAGATCCATTAACTGGATGACAAGAAACAGTGTTCACATCCACTGACTAAACTGTTTTTGATTCTTTAGTACCAACATGCAGAATGGTCCTTACATTATGTTGCCAGGGAAAAACCTAAAAATGCATTTATTTCGTAATGTAACTTTCTTGTATTATCATAATAGAGCCATAAAGGTTGTTGCAAACACTATGGGGTCTAAAAAACACCTAAGTACGGTTATTAAATCGGAAATTTTTAAAAGGGAGAAATCTGGAGTGTCTGCAAGATTATGGCTGCCCCGGGGCGCCTGGGTGGCTCAGTAGGTTAAAGCCTCTGCCTTCAGCTAAGGTCATGATCTCAGGGTCCTGGGATCGAGCCCCGCATCGGGCTCTCTGCTCAGCGGGGAGCCTGCTCCCCCACCCCCACTGCCTGCCTCTCTGCCTACTTGTGATCTCTCTCTCAGTCAAATAAAGAAATAAAATTAAAAAAAAAAAAAAAAAGATTATGGCTCCCCATGGGAACAGGGAAAGTGGCCGGTGCCGTCTCCCCTTTGGCCACTCCCCCTGGTCGTCAGAGCAGCAGACCCCTCGCACTGTGCATCACAGTCATGCCAGACGGGGACATACCCAGAGAGCCAAGCGGAAGACACAGTCCTATCTTTGCAATTACTCTGTGAACGGTGAGATTGGCAGGGAAGTGTGCTAGTCACTTTCCGCATCGTCAGCCTTCTTTCCCCAGCCTTTGGCCCTCCTCCTCCTTTTCCTCTCTCTTGAGCGGCTGGCCCATTTGTCCCATCTGTATACTGGGAACAAAGAAGGCTGAGCACAGTGCTGGGTATCAAATGTATCGTCATTAGCAGCATGAATGCGGTTCCCCCAGTGGCCACATGCTGAGAGCCGCCCCCCTCGAGTCTGCACCAGTGAGGGTCCCAACGAGCCAGCCCAAGGATGCAATCTGGGCTCAACCACATCCACTGGCCTCAAAACCGGAAGGCATCCTTATTCTCACCATTACAACCGCTACATCTTGTTTCAGGCACCGCGCTCAGGTGTGAGAAGGGCCCAGGCCCACCTGGAGGGTCCTCACCTGCAGCTGGTCGGGGAGCTCCAGCAATCAGGGAGCTCTCGCCGAAGCAGAAGCCAAGTGTCAGGAAGGAATGGAGGAAAATAAGGGAGGCTTCCTCCAGGAGGCAACCTGACGGCTCAGGATTACACAGACGCAGAAGGTGGCAAAGGCATTCTGGCAACATGGGCAGGTGGACAGAGCTCCGGGTGCGGTGGGGAGTGGGGTGATCTGGGGCAGTGGAGCCCCGTGCGTGTATGGCAAGACAGACCGGAAATGGAGGGAGAGACCCAAAGGAAGGGACTGGATGACTTATTTTCTTGATTTATTGTGTTTCTTGGATGCCTGGATGGCTGGCACCAGCAAGGGGAAGGGAAGCCTATTTGGAGGAGGTAATGCAATTGAGGGAAATGGCAGTGCAGGTCCTACAGTTGGTCTTTCAAAACTGAATGAAAATGCAAAGGGATCTATAGTAACAATAGCAACCCACATTCACTGGGAACTCTGGGCTGGGCAAGTACAAGGAGGCCCACCAGACACCCGTGATCTCATGCGGGCCTCACCCCAGCCTGGGACGGGGTGTCACCCAATACCTGATGAGGAGGCCAAGGCTCAGAGAGGATAGGTAATCATCCCACTACACAGATTAGTGTGGTAGTTTGAATTCAAACACAGACCTCACCCAGCTCTAAGCCTCCTTCTCTTAACCGTATTTCTTTTCATCTCAGCTTCTCTGTGCACAATGAGGAAAGAGGTGACTACCAGGGCAGAAACCGCGGGCTTCCTGGTCTGCTGAACCAAAATCATTCTGGATGGGCCATTTGCAAAAAGTAAAATACGTTCTTACCCATATTTGACACCATAAAAAAGGGTGGGGGGAGCCTAGGCAGATTCAAGATTTAAATATGGCAAAATAAAATCATAAAATCCCAGTGAAAATTAGACAAACATTTTTAAAATGTTGGGGTGGGAATGGATTTGCAAAATATCCCCCAATACGACTAGACCTTCTGCTCAAATTATCACTATTGCCTGTCTCTCCCTTTGGCGGGAACAGCTTGGTCTTCAAGCCTTCTTTATTAAGAGGTAGATTCTCCCTGAAATGGGGAGGATCACCTTCCGCAGAAGTAATACTGGCTTTCTTTCCAACACAACAGCACACAGAAGGGATGGGACTTGGGCAAAACCATCTTGATTTGGGTGGGGACTGGGGAGGGAGCTGAGGCAGAGAAGTTATCCTTGGAATCCTGAGGAAGGAGAGCAGCCCTCCTGACTTCCAGGCTACGGAGGCATTTTCCTACAGTTCTCTACCCAGATTCTATAAATCCACAAAACTTTGCTGAAGTCCTAGTGGGTACCAAGCCCTGTGTTACAGGTAATGTGAAGACCATTGATAATAAGGACGTGCTACTTGCCTAAGAGTCAATGCCTAGAAGCAAAGGCTAGACAGAGACCTAAGTTCCTTTGATCCGGTTAGCCACAAAGTAAGCCGTGTCCTAGCCAAGAGAGTACAGTGGCATTCCAGGGACAGGGGCCACCGAAGCCACTCTGCCCACCAGCTTCACTCTTTGACCCTTCTTCACAGAAGCTGCCCGTCAATGACTTCTCCACATTTTAATTCAATCCGATGGCCGAGCTCGGTATAAAAGGGACTCACAACAAGACCTGGACAATGTAGGTAAAAAATACCTGTAATCTGTTTGACTGCTGTGTTCCACTCCGGTGCTCCAATAAAGGCCAGGATTTCTGCAGCCAGCTTGCGACCCAAAATTGCTATTGGGCTCCTACAAGGAGAACACAGAGCCCTCATCACCAACACATGTTTCTTGGAGCAGAAAATGCTCATGTCCTGTTTTGGTTTTTCTTTTTTTTTTTTTTTTAATTTTCAAATGAACATGGTTTGCACTAATGTTATGTTTGTGCTGAATACACGCACGCGCGCGCACACACACACACACACATTACACTATTTCTTGGTGCCATTTCCATGAATAATTCAACATGGGAGGTATGTCTTGGAAAATCATCACGCACAATCCACAGTGATGAAGGAGCCAGAGCAAAGTTGGAGGTTCAGCTGTCCGACTTCTTGTTATCTGTCCAGAAGCAGCCGTAAATTCAGTGCAAAAAGCAGGATCCCAGTTCCCGGGAGCAAAAGGGTCACTGGAAGCAAGTCAGGAGGACGTAGCTTTATTTAATTGAGAACTAAATATCTTTGGGATTGTGTTCTCTCTCCAAAGGAAGGTCACTTTGCTGTACAAGCATGTCAATGCCTCCTTGGTGGTCTGTCCCCTGATTAAGCCCCGATCTCCCCTCTGCATTATAGGTTCCTCTTCTGCGTTACAGGGACACAACCTGCTAAGCCAGTATCTGGATTTCCAACATCATTCCCCACACCCTGGAGCTCACAGAGCCTCCTTTTCCCCCTCAGTCAGGTACTCAGAGGCCCCCACTCATTAGCCACAGAGTCACAGAGACTCGCAAGGTATTAAGATGGCAATATCATCTTATTGGCTATTAACACAAATGTGCCAATAAACATAGTGCATAAAAATTATACATATTCCCTCGGAGTCCATAATCCCGAACTGATATGGCATAATGCAAAACACACTTCCCCAAAAGTAGTGCTTAAAGTCACGATGTACAAATTGAATTTTAAATAAATTTCCTGAAACATCACCAGTGGTTCTAGCCACATTAGCTACACACATTTACTAAAAATAAAGTGCAGAGTGGCTGTGCCCACCCCAACCCCAAAGGGATGGGACCAGTAGGTGTTTGTCTGCCTTGCCCATTGTTCCAGAGGTGGACTCACTGTGTGCCCATTTGGGCACGATTGTTCAAACAACCCAATACATTGCCCTCAAGGGTTTTCCCTAATTATCAGTGATCATCAGGTTCCAAAAAGTCAGCTTGTCTTCACCTCACTCTATATCAAAGAAGGAGATGTTAATTGCATTATCGCCTTGCCAACACCCTCTGAAATGCTGTTGTGATCATTAGCAGCCTACCATGGAGCCAGAGTTGGCCCAAATTTGGAACCAGCCAGTGAAGTACTTCCCAATTCCACGTCTGTGCAAACACAAAAAAAAAAACGGGGCAGTAGCCATAGGCAAAGGGGCTCTGGCAGGGTGGGGGCTGAAATACCAAACCTGCCCCACCCCCCCAAAATTGAAGAGAGCATCAGCCTCATAAAATGTCCGACCAGTTGGGCTCTGGGATCCAATGCTCTTCCGTGCTCTCGCACACGCACACACACACACACACACACACAGGCCAAACAGTGAAAAACAAGCTCTCCCAAGCCTTGTCATTTTTTCCCCCAACCCTCAGCCTCCCTGATCAAGCTGACAGTCCAAGGAGAAAAATCAGAAGGAAGCCGAGTTGTCCTCTTTGACGGACTACCTCTCCATGAAGGTTGATGGCACACCTCTTCTCTTAGATAAATAAGTGCTTGTGGCCCGTTACGTTATTTTCAGCAGAGACCAAGACCAAAAATATTTTGCCCTTGCTCATTCAACTTACTCTCTTCAATACACAAAGTGATATTGCAGATTTTGCCACCGTTCCTCCCATCACTCACCCACCAGGTACCTTTTGGACCATATCGGATCTCAAGCCCCAGACCAGCCCCAAGTCTTCAAGGCTTGCCTCAAACCCCAGCACACCCCACCCCGTCCCTCCTTTCTCAGCCCCATCAGAAGAAAGATGATTAACTGCTGAGCAGTTGATATCTTTATGCTAGAAAGAGCCCTTTCAAAGACTCGCTCCTCAAGGAAAAAGAATGGGCACACGATCAAACAATCCACAGGAGAAGAAATATCCATATGCAACAGACACAGGAAAATGTATTCAGCCTCAATCATAAGAGAAATCCCAATTTTAAATATTTCCATCGATCAAACAGGCAGCTTTGTAAAGACCATCTCCTGCTTGAAAAGCGAGGCCGCCCCTCTCCCACCCAGCTCTCGCAGGACCAACCCTCCCTGGGGACAAGCTTTACAAAATAAAGGAGCCTTCCCCTACAGAGGACTTCCTCTCCTGGGAATTCAGAATCAGATAAGACCAGAGGGGCACCCAGCGAGGTATCTGTCACAGCCTCCCTAGCAACGTCAAAGAATTAGAAACGACTCCGGGTTTACCAAGAAGGAAACAGTTAAATGATCTGACACATCCTACAAATGCAATTTTGTGAATTCTTAAAAATAAAAAAAAAAAAAAAAAGTTTGTGGAAACCATTAAGGACATAGGAAATGTTTACAATATGTTAAGGGGGAGAAAAGCAGGACATAAAAACTGTATGTATAGTAGATTCCCAATTCTGAAAAAATAATAATACATCTAAATGCCCATGGGTCTGTAAAGAAATGCATAAAAAATTTAACAATGTTTATCTCTGGGTAGTGGGATTACAGGCGGCTTTTATTTTCTTCTTGAAACTTGCCTGTATTTTCAAATGTTCAAAAATAAATTTGTATTCCTCCTCTATTCAGAAAGCAGTGTTTTGCTTTTGTTCTTTACACGCACCAAACCCCCACAGCACTTGCTGTCGGAATGACTTACAGCAAACTGCGTGTTACCCCACCTCTGTGTGAGCTCATTCCAGCTTCTCCTCCAGGCTGAGCCCCCAGCAGCCCAGGGAGCTGTCCTCCTCCTCCTCCCCTCCCCTGCTCTCCACTCAGGGTCTGTGGGATCTGTTTCCTTATTTTTGTGCTTTGCCCTCAGTTCCCCGCAAGCTGACTGCTTAGCCCATCCCTGCAACTCCCAGACCAGGTGTCCTGCTTCCCTGGGGCAGGAAACCAATACTCACATACGGCGTCCATGGGAAAAGGTCACCTTCAGCTGTGCGGTGTCCCAGGGAGCTGAGTGGCCTTGTCTAGCATACCCAGAGCCACACTGAACCCTGAACTGCCCTCAGAAGCTTCTCAGCGATCTGCTCGTGGCAGGAATGGAAACCGAAGGAAAGTAGTGGAAGGAGGACGGAAGGAAGTACAAGGTGTGAGAAATTCTCCTTGGTCCTGGCAGAAAGTTGCTACAGAGGACTTATTGTGTGTGCCTGTTGAATTTACAGGAGTTTCTTGGTAGACACATGTCATAAGACAGGGTGTGGGGGGCGAGCGCGGGGGGAGATGCTGCTGCCTGCTATCCCATCTGTGAGCCCCCACCTGGGATGGCGCGGAAGGGAGACTGGAATCTGCCGGTCCTTCTGCTGGAGTCTCAGCTCTTCTGAGACCCTGATCATGTTACTAGACCAAGTGCGATTCTAGGATGGGCAGACATTCAGCACTCTTTGGCAACACCGGAGTAAAATAGGCTACGTGGTTCTTGGGGTCGTTTAGTCATGCAGGGCTTCCCAGCTGGCTTCGAGGGACCTGGGGCTTTTCAGGAATTTCACTGTGCACAGCAGACTGAATGCAGCCCCATCTCCTGAGTACAGTGAAGACAAGTCACTATTGTTCCATCCCCTAAAGTGTGCACTGCCTTCATCTTGCCACATCCCTGGGAAGACTCTCAGAGTCCTGGGTACCATGCCCCTCCCAGGAGCCCTCCCTTCCCCTCCCAAGAATGGTAGCACAGCAACCTCCAGCACCTGCACCAAACAGCGGGAGGGTCCCACCATCATCCCTGTAGTTGGCCTGAAATGGGCGGCACCATGGCGTGGACAAGGGTACTTGTTACAGAACAAAACCCTCTCCGCACCCCCTGGCTCTTCCCCAAAGGGCTATGAAAATTGCAATTTCGGCTTCCAGGAGCTCCCACACGGGCACAGGCTTTCTCTCTGGCTGGTTTGGTCAGGCGCATCAATCAGCCTCTTTGCCTGCAAAATATCAGGAAAACTGATCCAAGCAGCTGAGTTCCGCCCACTGGCCTCCTCTAATCCCAAAGGCCTCCTCTAATCCCAGATGGCAGGTACAGGAGGACGGTCTTCCATCCTCCCTACAGAGCTGTGCCTTTGCTCCAAAGAGCCAGGGAGAGAACAGATCACCTCCAGAAGCCTCCAAAAGCCATTTCCCCTCTCACCCAGGGCCAGTTCAGAGCTTTGTCCCTTCCCAGGAGAGCAAAGTCACCCGGCATGTAGCAATCAGTACCCGAGGAGACACAGGAATGGATTTGCACTCCATGCCAACAGATCCCGACGCAATGCTGCAGTCTTCCAACTTTCTCCACCAACAGCCTCAGGCTGTCCTCTGGCCTCCACTGCAGTTGGCCTGAGCCTCAAAACAAATTAAACGAGGCAGGGAGGCCATGTGTGTGTGATCATTCCATTATGTCCTCTCTGCTCCCTTTCCACAGTGAGTCACACTATCACTTTAAGGAGGTGAGGCATCTCACTGAATCAACTCCTAACCTCCTTGAGGTTGCATGGGGGGTGGGGCAAGGGGACAGTAGGCACATTGTCCCTGATCGGTCCATTTGCTGAGGCCGTCACCAGGACAGATGAATTGTGAGGAACCCTGACCCTGTTTCAGGTAAGGTTCTGATTTACAGTTCATTGTGCTTTCTAACGAATAATTTTTATATAATAATTCCACCAGTAAGCACCAAACCTTCTTCTTGGGAATGCAATTAAGGGAAAAATTAGCAATAAATTGTTTTCAGTACTTAACCCAGCTCCAAATTTATGGTTGCTGGAATTTATTGTTTCAGAGGGCCTGAAAAAATGGCTATTAATTTTATCCCATTTCCTGTCATTCACCCTCAAAAGTGAAATGTAAACAGAGAACCGTTCAGGGTCTGGGGCTCCGGCATTCCTGCTCCTTGCAAAGCCCCAAACCCCGCCCCTTGCAAAGCCCCAAACCCCGCCCCTGCAGCCGGTGACCACCCGCCGCTCCTGAATCTCAGAAGCAGGGAAAACACTCCTTATCTCCAGGCGGCCCCTTTCCTTCCTCTGCGGCTGAGCTGCACGCCGCTCTGCGCCCGCCCCGGTGCGGGGGTTATGTTTCAGAGAGGAGAGCAAACGAGCAAACACGAAGTTGGATTCTGGCGCCAATGCTGGATGTATCCGTCTGCTCTATAAATAAGCACTGATCACCTCCATTTTATTGAACTCATTTTCCAGGCAAGCAAAGACCACAAGATTCTCCTGCACATTTTCTCTTTACACCCTCTAGTACCGCTGCTAGTGTCAACTCCGACTGATTTATAGCCCATTCATTCATGGGAACAAAAACCCTGCCACGGCTGGTCATGGGACACGCAATAGCAGTTAGTTCAAGAGATAACAACTGCTATAGCTCACCTCTCCATTCAGCACTACGGAGCCAGCACTACTTGGGAGGTAATAAATGCTTCTTGTTGTGTGCTTTGAGTCATAATCCAGAAATAAATGTGGTCGCCGCGCCCTAGGCCCCGCCTCCAGGGGAACAGCTCCCCTCCCAGCCTCCTGCTCCAGGCCTCCACCCCAGCCCCTCTCTGCCTGCCGCGAGGACCAGCGCAGAGGGGGCTGGAGGCAGGCCTCGTAGAACCAAAGCCAAGACCCAGCCGATGCACTGAGCCCTTACATCTCGAGCAATTATGCAAAGTGGAAAAGCCCGACCTCCTTATGCGTGGTGAGTGGCCAGGCGGGCATAGGCATTCATTCCAGTCTGGCAGGTGACCCTCAGCTGCCCCCAGAGTGGTCGCATGTGCCTTCCCAGCATCCTCTCTCCAGCGGTAAATGAGCCCTGACTCGGGACCCACACTCTCTTGGCGGCCAAACTTGCTCCCTATGGAGCCCGTGAGCCTGATGGGAGAATCAGAGGAGGGATGGCCCTTAACCTCGCACACTGGTCAGAAAGCGTCAGAACTGGGGCGTGAGCCCCCCCCCCCCCCCCCCCCCCCCCACCCTCGCCCCAAGAGAGGAGGGAGCTGCTCTGACTAGCGCACCGCCGTCCCCAGAGCCTGGGGACGTGCCAGGCACCAAGTGAGCACACAACCAGCAGATGGTGGATAAACCAGTGGATTTTTAAAAAGTGAACAACCTGGAAAGGAACAGAGAGGCTCTGTTCCAAATCCCTCCTGGGACAGAGGAGGAATCTGAAGCTGAGAGCAGCCACCGGTTGGGACAAAGATGCCACGTGGTAGGTAAGCGTTCTGCCTCCTTTCGAAGTCAGCCTCAGCCACTCACAAGACTGAGTTTGCTCCTCTGGAAGGGGTATGAACTATGCCTAACTCAGAGTATTGTTGCCCGAACTGAATGAGATCTATAAACATATTAAATGCTACACATAAAAAATACATAAATATGTATTTTATCTAAATATCATGGAATCTATAAATACATGTATATATGCAAGCACATATATTTGTATAATAAATACAGGGTCAATAAATATGTAGCAAATAAATATATATAGTGAATGTATAGTAAGCATACAGTAAATAAATAAACATAACATCTAGTAAATAAATACACGTGAAAGCTTCACACGGTGCTAACTCGGAGCGTGTGTTGGAAAATTAATTCGGTGAGTTGGAGAAACCAAAGGTCCACCCGAGAAAATTTTTCGAAGGCTCAGGAGAAGACAGAAGATTACTGAGGACGAGATGAGGCTTCAAGGTACATGACTGCAGTGTTTTCAACCCTCCACTAGGACCCAGACACCTGCCTCCACCCCGGCCACGCGCTGTGGCCTGTGTTCTCCAGAGGTGTGTTACCATTGCTGTCATTCTAACGTGCCGGCAATTAAACACCAAAGAAAAAAAGGTCGATAACACAGGAACCTAATACCTTCCCTCTGGGAATTTGGGGTGGGGGGAGGTCTCTGGATTTTTGGGGTCCGGGTCGGGGCAGGGGGTCGATATGAGGCTTGAAGCAGGCAGTCGAGATGGAAGTTGAGAGCCTCCAGCCTGCCGAAGGTTCCAGAGAGAGACACCAAGGTTAATCTCTGAACAGAAACACGAAATCCAGGGGGCAGGAGAGGTGGCGACATGCATGGAAAATGACACTGAGCATCAGTTGCTGTAAGTACATTCTTTGCTAATCCATCAGCTTTTATTGTGACGCCTCTAGCTCAGCTCATAACGCAGGAAAGCAGCTTCAGTAGCAGCGAAAATGTTTCCAGTTTAATAATCCCTGCTAATTGAAAGCAGCTCGGAAACGGGGTGAGGTGGAGGGGGGAGCGGGGGACACACCGACACAGTTTATGGCAATGGAGCTGTTCCTACGGGGAACAGAATAACCTTCGATGCCAGTCCTGAACAACTAATTCCTACGACTGTCGGCTTTGGCAGGGGAACCTTTTCTTCCTATGTTTTAATTGTAGGACGTTACAGTTATCGAATTGTTGTGAAACCTGTTTTTATCTGTGGAAAATTAACCACCCCCCCCGCTGCAAAAACTAGATCTTCTTCCTTCAACGGAGAAGTACATTCATTTTTATAATTGTTCTTTCCTTTCAAATCACCTAATATGACAAATGCGGGGCAACATTATAGTTCATATACTAAAGAGTGTCTTTATGAGTTGAGGCTTCGATGCTTTAATGGAGAAATTGCCTGATTTAAGTAAATCATGTCACCTTCACCCTTGCCATCATATTTGTTGCAGGCGTCTGCTGACCTAACCCGCAGAGCAAAAACAAAAACACATTTACATTTCCAGGCTGAGATAGTTGGTTCAAATGATGTACAAATAGGTCATAATGAAAAGTAATTTTAGCACACAGCAAAATGTAAGTATACTTTTGACAGTTTTTGCACATACGTAATTATTCAGTATTGCAATGTAATCAGGTAAAAGACAGATTTTAGCACAAAAAGCCCCCGATTCCTCCGCCCTGGTCTTTGCAGCTTTCCCAAGCAGAGCTACAAATAGGGATGTGGATACAGCAGAGGGATGTCCTCTACGTGATATGCCAAGAATCAGCTGGGCTTGTCCTTCCTCCCTCGGGTCCACACAAATCCAGCCAGGCAGGTGGGTTCAGGTGCCCAGATCGCCACAGTTCCTCCCGCTCTCACCACACCAACTGCTCCTGAATCAATAGGCGTTTGTCGAGTGACTGAGTAAAAATGGCCAAAATTGGGGGTAAAAAAAAAAAAAAAAAATCAACTAACGTGGAAGTATTAAGAAGGCTTTCTCCAAATGAAGGCAATTAACAAATATCATAGAAAATAGTTATTCTGGGGGCGCCTGGGTGTCTCAGTGGGTTAAAGCCTTTGCCTTCGGCTCAGGTCATGATCCCAGGGTCCTGGGATAGAGCCCTGAATCGGGCTTTCTGCTCAGTAGGGAGCCTGCTTCCCTTCCTCCCTCTGCCTACTTGTGATCTCTGTCAAATAAATAAATAAAATCTTTAAAAAAAAAAAAAAAGAAAAGAAAATAGATATTCTGGTCACTGAGATGTCGGACCTTGACCCTCACACCTGGCTCTGCTCAGCCTTTATCCCCTCCTTCTGTGGGCAAAGGGTTGGGAGAGGGGCTCTCCTCCTCTCCTCGATCTCCCTCTGCTCCTTCTCAACCGCACAAAGGGCTCTAAGTATTGAAAACATAATCACATCTTTTGCCTTCCTCTGACACCAGCTGAGCTTCTCAAGTGTGCTTCTTGGAATAGCCAAAAATGTAGAAGAGGCTGGAGTTTCTACCAGGCAACAAAGTTTAGTTCCTTTATTAACAAAATTTAAAAGATTTTAAAAATTTAAAGCACTTAATTGGAAAAATTTTAAGTGTTTCCTGAATAAACGATTCTTTTCTATTTAGTTGAATTTTGCCATAAACTAAAGCAGCCCATCTATAAGACACCATAAAATTAGGAGGCGTTACAAGCGTTCTATTATTCTAAACAATGAGACTTGAAATTTACAGTCAGAGCCTTGAAAAGAGTATACATACTTTGTTCCCAAAATTCCATCTTACCACCACCACTCCCCAAGATAACTTGGGGAGGTGGGGGCGAGTATATTTTTCTTTTAATTTAAAAACATTTGGAATATGTACATTTTATTCTCCAAGTCTCTGCTTAGAGAACGAGATTTCTTTTTTGGCAAAACAGGTTTATTTCTCTGGAAAATGGTGCTGGCAGCAGATCCTTTGTTGGCAGTTAGAGTTCTACTTAAAATCAGAGGTGGGCTGGCTGGGCCAAGAGTCAGAGAAACCCTAAAATTGGACATACTTGATATTCAGGCAGAGTCAGTAAAACCAACAGGCAATGCCCAGTCCCAGCTTCCAGGCCCCAGCAGACCCTTAAAAATCTCTCCATTCCAGGGATGCCTGGGTGGCTCAGTAGGTTAAGCGTCTGCCTTTGGCTCAGTTCATGATCCCAGGGTCCTGGGATCGAGTCTCACATCGGGCTTCCTGCTCAGCAGGGAGTCTGCTTCTCCCTCTGCCTGCTGCTCTCTCTCTCTCAAAAAATTAAATAAAATTCTTTAAAAAAAAAAAAAAAAAAAAAAAAAAAAAACTCTCCATTCCATTCGGGCTACTCCAGAAAGTAGTTTGCCATTCCTGGTGGCAGGGCTAAGAAGAAGAGCACCTATATCCATAATGATAACCCACCTGTATCCACACACACCCTGGGATTCTAGTGGTCATGAGGTCTCTCCCCTTAGCCACCCAAAGAGCAGACTGTGTGTTGATGTGGGCACATCGTGAGACACATCCAGTTCATGTTAAGAATTTTAAAGAGTTCCTCTGCATTTACTCTGAAAACGCAACATGAAAGGAGATCTCAGGGTTGGGGTAGGGGAAAATTTTGTAATGCCAGAAACTTACAAAGGGCACAAGTAAAGGGGACACATTGAAAGGCCCTCAAGTCAGCTTGGAGGAGCTCCCAATGGCCAAACCTTGGACTATTTAAGCAAGAAAATAAATAATAATAATATATTGTAACCCTTAGAATAAAACATATATCCATAAGTCCATGCTGATATCCATAATAAATAAACAAACAAACACACAAATAGGAACAGCTCTTCCTTACTACAAATTTCAATTAACATGTACAGAAGGAATGATGGAAATAGAAAGTCACCATTAGCACACACTATGGTAATACAGTTCTTTTTTATCCCTCACTTAAAAACACACTTTAATTCATCCCAAGCAGGGACCACATTTACGAACTTTATTACAAGTATTTATATACTCTTCTCTAAAAGCATGACCAAAGAGCTCTCACTTCCATTCTATGATATAACTCACAATGTATCCCACAAGTACCACTTTCATAAACATCTTTAATACAGATGCTTTTATTTTTTGTTGTTATTTACTTTTTTATTGAATAAATTTGACATGCACCACTGTGTGAATTTAAGGTCTTACAGCATATTACTTTGATACATTTATATATTGTAAACAGGATTGCCACTGTAGCAATATTTATCATGTTACATAATTGTAGCTCAAGAGAGCGGGATAGCATGGTCTGTGTATGAGGTCTCTATGGCTTATTTACTACTCAATCCAAGCTTACGCCCTTAAACACCCTCAATCTTATCCCCCAATCCCCCGTGGCCTAGTAACCACTATTTTACTCTCTTTTTTACAGATTTTATTTTTTTTGTATAAGGGGTATCATATGGTGGTTGTCTTTCCCTGACTTGTCTCCCTTAGTATAATGTGCTCAAGGTCCACAAAGGTTGCCACAAATGGCAGAATAGCTTCTTTTCTCATGACTGAATAATATTCCATTGTGTATATATACCACATTATCCATTCATCCACTGACGGGCATTTGGGTTATGCCCATATTCTGGCTATTGTAAGTAATGCTGCAATTAACATGGGAATGCGCGTATCTCACTGAAATCCTGTTTTCATTTCCTTTGTGTATATAGGCCGAAGTTGAATTGCTGGATCCTATAATAGATCTATCTTTAATTTCTCCATATTGTTTTCCACAGTGGTTGGGCCAGTATACATTCCCATCAACAATATATGGGTTTCCTTTTTACCATGTCCTCACCAGCACTGTTGTTTCTTGTCTTCTTGATCCCAGCCACTCTGACAGGTGTGAGGTAGTATCTTACTGTGGTTTTGATTTGTGTTCCCGTATGATGAGAGACACTGAGCATTTTCTCATGTACCTGTTGGCCATTCTGATGTCCTCCTTGAAAAAGGGTCTGTTGAGTTCTTTTGCATGCTTTTTAATCTAACCCTTTATCTGATACATGGTTTGCAAAAATATTCTCCCATTCTGTAGGTTGTCTTCATTTTGTTAACTGTTCCTTTTGCTGTACAGAAACTTCTGAGTTTTATGGGGTCCTGTTTGTTGATATTTGCTTTTGTTTTTTGTGCTGTTGGCACTGGGTCCAAAAAATCATTGCCAAAACCAATTCCAATGAGCTTCCCTACATTGTTTTTAGGAATTTTCTGGTATCAGGTCTTAGGTTTAACGCTTTGATCCATTCAGTTAGCTTTTGTAAGTGGGCTGGGGTCCAATTTCATTGTTCCACATGTGTTTCTCCAGTTTCCCCTGCACCATTTGTGGAAGAGAATGTCCTTTCCGCCACTGGGTGTTCTAGGCTCCCTTACTATCAGTTGACTGGACATGCAAGTTTGGGCATCCTGGGCTCTCTATTCTGTTCCACTGGTCTATCTGTCTTGCGCTAGTACCATAATGTTTTTATTACTATGACTTTGTAGTATAGTTTGAAATAAGGAAGACTGAGGCCTCCAGCTTTGTTCTTTTTTCTCAGGATTGCTTTGGCTCTTTGAGGTCTTTTATGGTTCCACACAAATCTTAGAATTGTTTCTTCTACTTTTGTGACAAGTATCTTGGTTATTTAGATCCTTGGTAATAACCATTGCAGGCAAGAATTGACAATGGATGCTAAAATTAGTAGGCAAGCAGAAGTGTGGTAAAAAACAGGATATTTGCATAGCCTCGAAGTGCCTTCCCATTCTACTTTTGTGACAAGTATCTTGGTTATTTAGATCCTTGGTAATAATCATTGCAGGCAAGAATTGGCAATGGATGCTAAAATTAGTAGGCAAGCAGAAGTGTGGTAAAACACAGGATATTTGCATAGCCTCGAAGTGCCTTCCCACAAGAATTAGAAACTTGGTAGACAGCCCTTTAACAAAGTTTTCAAACCAAATATCAACTTGTAATATGACAGAGGCATCGTTTACCACCTGATATGATACACGAAGATAATAAAATACATTCCCCACTCCCCCTTGGAAAAGTCTGTTACTTATAACATGTAATGGGGCAAATGATTACATGAGTAACAACGTAAGTTACAAATTGCAGAAAAAAAAAATGGTGTCATAATTTTATATAATACAGTAAATACTTTCTTAATATGATCTTTTGATTGATCGTAAGATCTTTCTGGCTCTCTTTTCTGCAAATGTCTGCAACATCACTTATTAGGTCATCAAAAATTATACTTTTAGCAACTTCAACTGACACAACTGAAAGTGATGTCAATCAAGCTGCAAGACTGCAAATAATATTTGATCATTTTTAATTTGAGGATGATCTTTCTGCTGATACAACTGTTAGTGGAGCTCTGAAGAGTATTTTACAGGCTGCGACAGCACAGGGATACGTTTCTGATAAATTATTTTGAAATACAAATTTTAGTATATCTAGAGCTGATGATTCCCATGGAACGATTTTTCTAAAAAGATTTAACTCTTCGTAAGAATCAGTTTTGTGTAAGTCTGAATTTAATTTTCAATGTAAATTTATACAATGGCATTTTAATGTTTCCTCTGACATTTCCTGTAACTTGTGGAGGTCATACAAGAAACTGAAAGTAGCTTCATCATTCGTATATAAGTCAAAATGCCTGTTTAGGCATTCTATCACTGTATCTTCAATTACTAGGAAAAGTTAATTTTAAATTCGCCCCCCTCATTGATAATTGGTTCTCCTGAACCTTATATGAAAGCCATGTTCTGATTTCCATCAAATGGGACAATCTTTCAATCCAAGCCTGTGGGTGTTTGCTTTGTAATGCAGTAACAGTTTATAAAAACAGAGATTTTGATGTCTTTGAAGCTTCTAATAACTCCCATAATGCTTTATTATAACATCCACAATATCCACGTGTATGTTTTTATTTTGTGGTCATTTACTGACAGAGTTAACTGCCTGAGCGTTCACAGTTCCCATCTTGGCACTCAGGTTAAAGAGCTAATATCTGTGCAGACCCCACAGGGACCAGCTCCCAGGACGGACAGGTAAGCTGGTCTCGTGCTGCAGGTCCCACCGCTGTTCCCAGGTGGAAGCCCCTCCACCCCCACCCCACCATGGCCGCTGCCACCACCACTGCCAATCTGTTTCCAGGTCCTGGTCCATGCTGTTACTGACACATCTCCCCACTCACGTGCATGATCAGTCATCCCATCACTTGCAAAACACAGTTCAAAGATTCAACTATTAAGAATCTCACGATTTTTCCAAAATTTCAAAATGGTTAGAGAACACTTCAGCAGAGATTTGCGTGCCCAGCCTTCACACATGCCTGTGGGGGCAGCGCTGTATGGAGATGGAGACTGTCTCCAGTTTTCTTACAGAATATCGTCATACTCGGTGTGTTACTGCAGGGCTGTAAGTTCAGCCACTGGGAGGTCCCGGAGCTGTGACCACACTGGCACACAGAGAGCTGCCTGAGTGTTTCAAACTGCTGCACAGGGTCCTGTAAAAAGATACACCAGTGTTTGTTTACGATGAACATTTGGGCTGTTTCAGTGTTTCCCACTGTACTGCCACAATTCTGCGATTAACATCTTTGTGTATTTGTGTTAATGCTTCTTCTGATGCCAAAAAGTAGAAGTGCTAGGATTGCGGGGGGTTTTAAAATTTATTTAAAATGTCGACCTTGGGGTGCCTGGGTGACTCAGTGGGTTAAAGCCTCTGCCTTCGGCTCAGGTCATGATCTCAGGGTCTTGGGATCAAGCCCAGCATCGGGCTCTCTGCTCATCGGGGAGCCTGCTTCCTCCTCTCTCTCTCTCTCTCTGCCTGCCTCTCTGCCTGTGATCTCTGTCAAATAAATAAAATCTTAAAAATAAATAAATAAATAAAATGTCGACCTTGTATAGGATTGGTAACTATGTGTCAGGCAGTGTTCTGGGGCGTTCAAGCACACATCTCATGTAACGCTGTTACCAGAACTACAGAGTAAGGAGGACTCCTCCCTGTTTTACAAAGGAGAAACATAAGACTCAAAGAGGTCAAGTGTGCTCAGGACGTGCAGCCAGTGAGGAAAAAAACAGGAATTTTCACAGCAGGCAACTCCCACTCCAGCACTTGCCATCATAACGACGGTGCCATTCTTTTTCCATGTGTGTTTATGGACCAG
Organism: Enhydra lutris kenyoni; assembly: GCF_002288905.1. Taxonomy (NCBI): domain Eukaryota; kingdom Metazoa; phylum Chordata; class Mammalia; order Carnivora; family Mustelidae; genus Enhydra; species Enhydra lutris. Next base: position 2,289,698 of record NW_019154169.1, read on the forward strand.
TGTGCATTTATGAATTGAGAACCCAACAGGTACCCTTCACTATCTAGCAAGAAGCTTCATGATGCAGATCCTTTGAAATGGAGATGTTTATCCCACTTATGGGAGAGGAGCCAAACCTCAGAAGTTTGACCAGATCCCACTGCTAACGAACAGCAGAGTTGGGACCTGCCCCGGAGCCCCCCCTTTTTCCCAAGGATGTATCTATGCATCATGGTCACTAGGGCAGGGCTTGGACTCAGAAGGCAAATCTGCTCACCCAGATGCTGGGAGGAGAGGAGCAGAGCCCTTGGAGTATCCCAGCCGAGTCTGGCCTGTTGTCATTTATCACCATCATGCACACCCAGCATTTCTCCCCGCTACCCCTCCAACCCACCATACCTCTTCTATCACTCTCTCTCTCTCTCTCTATCTTTTTAAAGAGTTTATTATTTATTTGAGAGAGAGGGAGGGAGAGGGAGTACGAATGGTGGGAGGGGCAGAGGGAGAACCAGACTCCCTGCAGAGCAGGGATCCCAACACAGGACTCCATCCCAGGACCTTGGGATCATGACCCAAGCCACAGACAGAGGCTTAACCAACAGAGCTACCCAGGCACCCCCAGTTCTCTTCTCAGAGCAAAATACCTCTGGTTCCAAGGATGCCCTTGCCTGTGTGGGAGGGCAGAGAGGTGCAAGGTCACCTTCACCACTTTGTACCACCCAAGTCAGGATTTGGCTGGACAGGGTCCTGGAAAGGGCCGTGGTGCTTTGAGAATTCAGTTTGGGCAGGTCAGCTTTCTATATTCCATATCAAACCGCTCTTCAGCCTTTTGCCTTGGTATCCCTCAACCCCAAAGTTTGTCAGATTTGAACTTCATGAACTTCAGACACAAATAAGAGTGAAGGGAACAAAAGGACACCTTTGAGTTCAATCAGCATGACCACAGTCCACACAGGGGAGGTAATCCGGATATGACATGCTGGTGGCCAGGCAGGGGCAGTGGGGGCATCCAGTTCTTTGTGTAGAGCTACCTTCAATCCCAGAGGTTCTCTGCTAGTTTTCTTTTTTTAAGATCTTATTTATTTATTTGATAGACAGAGATCACAAGTAGGCAGAGAGGCAGGCAGAGAGTGAGGAGGAAGCAGGCTCCCTGCTGAGCAGAGAGCCCGATGCGGGGCTTGATCCCAGGACGCTGGGATCATGACCTGAGCTGAAGGCAGAGGCTTAACCCACTGAGCCACCCAGGCGCCCCTCTGCTAGTTTTTAAACTCAGTTTCTCTTCTATATTGTCCAAGCACACACGTTCTGGATGGTGAAGGTCATTAAACAGTTCTCAACCTCTGCCATCACGGCGAACAGAGAAGAGGGACACGATTTCCATGGACCAGAGCCTGCCACAACCGACTGCAAACAGAGAGGTAAACAGGCCTGCCTGGGGGCTCTGGCTGTAGATCCCTGAAGCTAATTTGGCAAAGGAAGCCCACAGTAAATCTAAACTTTTCCCTCCTCCTTTCCACAGAGCCTGACAGATTTAAACAGGAGCCCTGACATCCTCTCCAGAATCCCCTGTCAGATTACCCTCTGACCTCCCCTGGATGGGAGAGAAAACAGAGAGAAATCACGAGACATATGGAAATATTTAGCCATTCAAGATGCAGGCATACATCTGAGCAATTAGAGCAAATGTCACGTTATATGGCAGAGTTAGTGCAAGGAACAGGAGAAAAATGTAGTCTTTAGGTGTTCTTCCAAGAGAGCATTTCAATGAGGAAACTATGGGAGGCGGTCCTAAAAGGAAAAGTCTGGGGGAAAATTGCTTTGGGGTGAAAAATATGATTGATATATTTTTTTTTTTTTTTTTTTTTTTTTGTCAAAGAGAGAGGGAGAGAGAGCAAGCACTGGCAGGCAGAGGCAGAGGGAGAAGCAGGCTCCCCGCCAAGCAAGGAGCCCGATGTGGGACTCGATCCCAGGACGCTGGGATCATGACCTGAGCCGAAGGCAGCTGCTTAACCAACTGAGCCACCCAGGCGTCCCTGATTGATATATTTTTTAAGTAGAGAATTAGAAGACCAGGGCTCCAGAAGGGTCCATAAATGAAAAATGAGAAAGAAATAAGAGAAAAAGGACACTTAAACTGGATATAAAAGTAGTTCAAAAGGAAAGGAAAAAGGGAGGAGGGAAGCGATAATTAAAAAGGAAACCTCTTCCCTAGGCTGCATGAATATGGAACCCTTCAAGGTAAGAGGATCACCAGGATCCTTACCCAGAAGGAACGACATGGATATGCTTTAATTTTACACGAAAATGTAAATGAGTTATATTTCTCTATTAAAAGACTTGGTTTGGGTCACGAACAAAACCCAGTTCTATGCTGTTGTAAAGGAGCACACTTACAATAAAACGTCCCAGAAAGTTTACAAAATGCATTCATGCATTTATTCATTCCACAAATAAATACTGAGTTCTTTCTACATGCCAAATAAGGCGACGGGCGAAGACTTACCATGCAGACACAGAAATAAATCAGGGATGATAATATTAATATTTAACAAAGGAAGAACTGAAGCAAAATGGTCAATGCGAACATTTTTCTCTCCAACTTTGCCAGATAGACAAACAAAAAATAAAGAGGATTTGGTCGATATTAATAAACTTGCATACGTGTGTGTCTATATGGAAGAGGCAAAATCATATACCCAAAGATCCAATATGGTATTTGAACAAAATGGATTTGAACCATTTTATTAAAAAACTTGAATGCACAGAACTTTCAAACCTTCTACCCAAAAGTATAATATGCTTTCCACTAACCATGGGTAGCTGTTTAAAATCAAACTTTAACTAAAAGAAAATGAAGAATCAGTTCTTCGGTCTTAACGAACCATGTTTCACGTGTCTAGTGGATACCATCATGCAGACAAGTCGCATTTCCATCATCACTGAAAGTTCTATTGGACAGTGCTACTGCCCAGACCGCAGTCTTTAAAATGCTGCAGAACATTTACAAAATGTCCCTATAATATAACATGCACAAAAGAAGGATAAACTTTTTAAAAATTTAATTGAGATTAATAATTAAAAATAAAGGTCTTAGCACTAAGACATGTTCATTGTTACCAGTGTGTCATTGCTTCTAGGTCCTCTAGGCAGACAGCTGGGAAAAACGTATGCATGTGCACACGCATACACACATGCATATACATGCACACACATATAAATACACATGTATACACACAGAGATACACATGCACCCACATACAAATACATATATGTGCTCACATGCCCACACACATATAAACATGCAAACATACACGCACACACAAATACAAATACACATGCACATCATACACAGACACACATATATATACATACACATACACAGAGGCACACACACGTATTACCTAGGCATCACTACTTATTTCCAAATCTATAAATGATAAATATGTAGGTAGATAGATACAGATAGATGATAGAGAGATGATAAGAGAGATAATTGATAGATGAGAGACAGATGACAGGTTGGAAGGTAGATAGATAATATTAAAAACCATGGATTCATCTGCTACCTTCCATTCCAATCCAGCACAACACAGTACACTTCTCATCTCTTCCTTCCCACATGTGCTGCACAGTGAGAAACTCAACTGCCATTACACTCCGTATAGGTATTCATGTGCTCAAGCCTAGACCTTACAGAGTTGGCTCCAAAATTCTAATTCATTACCACTGCAAAAAGGAAACCATCCTGTAACACCACCACGGAGGGATCCATATTTGTTTATTGTTTATTTGTTTGTTTGTTTTGTTTTAGGCAGAGCTCCTTGGAGAAGTAACTGAAATTAGATATAGGGCAGAGCAAGAAGAAGATGAACTCTAAGTCTTTCAATACCAGGAAATTTAAAAAAAAAAAAAAATGCTTGAAGAGTCATGGGGACAGGAACCAGATGGGAGGGACTCCCAATTGCCAAATCTGAGGCGATATGAATGTCAACATATTGTTTATATAATGATAGTAACAGACTATAAGCCACTGAATAAATCGAGTCCATGAATACATACAGAAATAAGTAAATAAATAAATTTTTTTTTTTTCTAAATTAAGAAGGTGCAAAGAAAATACTTGTCCTTACAGTAAAATGCCAATTGCTCATACGGAATGAATGATGGAATCAGGAAACCACAGCACATACTGTACACAGTCATGGAGGCTGATAGATGGAAGCTGGAAAAGCATGGTATGACGTAAATATCCTCTTGCTAAAAACTCAACGAATTTGGAATAAATGCATCTGATCTTAAAACAATACAGAATATCTACCTCAAACCACAGTCAGTATCACCCAGGACAGTGGAAAACTGGCATCATTTCTGTACAAGGGAGCAATGAGACAAGGGTGCTTATGATGGCCATTAGCAATGCTCTGTCTGTTCCAGGCAATTCAGTAAGGCAAAGACAAAATCTGAAATTGATGACTATTGGAGACATACAGGCAAATTTCTTAGTATTTCTCCACACGTTTGTTGACCTTGAAAACCCAAGAGAATGAATTGAAAAGAAACATTAGAACAACTAAGAGGTCAGTCTCATGGCGGTTGTAAATAGATAAATATTTTAAAATATTCTTTCCTATTTACCCACATGACCGGTTAAAAACTAACCATAATTAATAATACAAAATAATATCAGAATAAACTAAACAGACAGAAGGATGTCTATTAACAACAAAACAAAAACGTCTGGATAAATGGATAAATAGAGTATGTTCTGATAGTATTTATTATAAAGATAGCCCTTTTCCAATTGAGGTGTAAACAGAATGCAATTTCAGTCAAAACCTTCATGAAAGTTAAATGCTCATCAATGTTCTGGGGGAAAAAATGGGAATTATAGTGATTTATCCTATCAGATATTAAAATAAATTATAGAAACACAGTATTAAAACTGTATGGAATTGGCCCAGAAAATGACAGAGGTAAAGAGGACACGAACAAGAAAATTTATCTAAAAATAAAACAAATAAAGTGACTAATGACTGCATAAAAAAGATGTTTAGCCCATTAGTTACCAAAGAAATGTAAATCCACACAATGTAACACTTTGGGGCTTTAAAACGCACAAAGATTGGAAAAGACTACAAAATGCAGGCAAAGAAGTAGGAACTGTATACTCTCCATACACTTTGAATACAAAGGCAAATTCTCTAAACTTTTAAGGAGGGCAATCTGGAAGCATGTAAGAAAAAACTTCAAATTTTAGTGCTAACGTTGACTCTGGAATTTTCTGTTTAAAACCAGAAGCAATCCTCATGGAACACTATGCAACCATCTAAAAGCTTGAAGAATTTCCTATGAAGTGGGGAAACGCTCACAATCTAGTAAGTGAGAAGAGCAGGTTAGGATCGACTCTGCAGAGTAGGATCCTACGTGTCCAAAGGAGCAGGCTTCTGGAGGAAGCAGCCGGTGACCAGACCCAGAGACTTAGGAAGACGTGCTCCTCTGGTCACTAGCAGCCCCACATGTCTGTCGTTAGCCATTCCAGTTGTTAATCTCCCCGTCCTTAGCCTTCTCTCTCCCATCATTTTTGTTGGCTGCTAGATGGCAAGACTGTAACTCATTCATTCACTCATGTATTGTGTAAGGTGTGAAAATTAAGGAAAACCACCCAAATGAGAATACCACAGTTACGTATTCAGAGCTTGGTACAGACAGCAAGGGAGTCAGCCATTCCCTCTTGTGTTTGGCAAAGACTCAAAGGCAAGCAGGTGAGTGAGAAAATTTTGCAGTGGGAAAAGGGAAGGCTCCGGGTTTAGCCTGGTGGCATGGAGAAGCTGGAGGTGAGCTAGCTAGAAGGGGGGCATTCTGCGTGACGGGTTATGGGTACAAGTATGGCTTTCTCCACTACGGTCCTAAATGAGAAGCAGGGGCGAAACTTTGGTAGGCTGTCAGTAATTCATCAAATCCTAAGCACCTGAGGCCAAATGTTGTTGGGGTTATCGTTTAGCTTCCTGGACTGGTTGCTACAGATAACACATTAGTTTGCTGAGGTGGACACTGCAGACTGTGGGTCAGAGTTCAATGTTTATATATGGCCTGGCTATTTTCATACATTCAATCTCTCCGAAGCAACGAGGAAAATCCCAGGTTTACAAAGATACATGAAATCTGTTGCATGCCCTTAGAAAGGACATCCCAGGATTCTGTAAATTCCTGATGACTTATTCATGTTCCATGGTGGGGACGGGGTGGCGTCTAGCTGACACTGTAAGAATGCATGGTACTCGAGATAAAAGCCACACACCATCGCCATGACCTGAAAGACCCTCTCAGTTCTTGGCTCTTGCCAGCGCCTTTGGTCTCGTTTCTCACTACCCTCCCCTCATTCACCTGCTCTCTGAACACACCAGCCCTCCCGCCAACGGAAAACCAGCCGCCACAGATGCAACAGAAAGGGGTCGCCTTGTGGGAGAGTGTCTTCTCACCATGTGCCAGCTATTCTGAATGGTGTCAGTGATAAAATACTCCTTTCCCCCAAAAATCTTTTGTTGGCCTTGGTCCAAACGCCTACTTCCATTACTTTGAGCTTTAAGAATATATATATGTAGATGGGGGGGCACCTGAGGGGCTCAGTTGATTAAGCATCGGCCTTCAGCTCAGGTCCTGATCCTGGGGTTCTGGGATCGAGTCCCGCATCAGGCTCCTGGCAAAATGGGGAGACTGCTTCTCTCCCTGCCTGCTCCTTCCTCTGCTTATACTCTCTCTCACAAATAAATAAATAAAACCTTTTTAAAAAAGAATATATATGCAAACTGCAAACTAATACATACTTAACATTTTAACATTTTAATACACACTGAGTTCTACACGGAGGCTAATTCCAGTAACTCCTGGTCATATAGAGGTCCCTGAGACACATGGACTCGATTATATGCTTGTGTTTTGTTTTGTTTTTAAGATTTTATTTATTTATTTGACACAGAGAGAGAGAGAGATCACAAGTAGGCAGAGAGGCAGGCAGAGAGAGAGGAGGAAGCAGGCTCCCCGCTGAGCAGAGAGCCGGTTGGGGCTGGATCCAAGGACCCTGAGATCATGACCTGAGCCGAAGGCAGAGGCTTTAACCCACCGAGCCACCCAGGCGCCCCTATATGCTTGTGTTTTAAAAGTAAGTTTGTCGTGTCCAGAGTTGTGCAGGTTCACTTTGGGCATAGATTCTGTCTCCAAGCCCTGTGGACACACACACACACACACACACACACACACACATCTGCACTTAAACAGTAGCTTCTAAATAAAAGGAGATAGCCCCATGATTGCAGCGACGAAGAAAAAGAACTTAAGTGGCTTCAGTTTTGTCTTCCTACATGATCACTGGGAAGTTCATATGTTTTTCAAATTTAAAACATGTGAACGGCATGGTATGACCCTTTTGTTTTATAAGTGCAAATTTCAGTTCATGCATGATTTATGGAAATTGAATAGTGTCTTTAAGAGTGAAATTCATTATTTCCCATTGTTGATCATTTGTTTGAAAACTGAAAGAGAACCGAGAAAATAACATCTTACAGCTGTGGTACGATTTAGGAGTTTTATCCTCACGCGAATTTATAAATGAGGTTAATCGGTCAGGAAAATATTTGCCACCGGCCCAAACCTGTCTTGGACTACGTACAGAGAAACATTGAGCATTAAAGCTGTTTCTTGAGATCTATGCCCAGAGATGGTGGAGAAGGCCATTAACTGCAGCAAACAAAGGCAAGGAAATGGACAATTAAATAGAAAAAGAAGCAAATTTACAGAAGAATGCCAGGAGAAATGACGAAAAGCCCCTGCTATGAAAATGCCAGAAAAGCTCGAAAGAGCAACGCCTGAAAGTCTTGATCCTTCCACACCAAGAACCGATCACTTGATCTAAAGCAAGTCACGTCCTGTTCACCGTCATTCAACCATCGCTCTGATTTTCGTAAAAGAAGAAAACCTCTGAGTTTCTACTGAATAAAATAGAAATCGGTGAAGAATTTTTTGGTGATACATTTTAGTGATTTTCTACCAGAAGAGACATTTGAAATGGAATTTTTATAACTCTGCGCCCAAATGATCCCTGTGTTTAAGACGTTTCCCAACTGTTCATATATCCGTCGCTTCATGTGGAGGAAACTCTTTGAGATTAGAATTAATAAGGCGGTGTTCTTCACCCATCTGTGGGTGAAGACAGACGGACAAATCCAGCTGTGGTGAATATCAAACACGAACACACAAAAAACGTTGGCAAAACCATGGGCACGTCTGCAGGGGTCAAGGCTCAAAATGAGAAACTATCATGTTGTTGTTTACTACGTCAACAGACCAATATGTAGGAATAAGTTTTTCCACATTCATGTAATTTAATAAGATTCGTTTATGACATATTTTTCTTGTTTGTCCTGTAAATTTTTTTTCTGGCATGATTATATATACTAAGTTCAGTAAAAGATATTTCACTGTCTCCATGTCTTTTCTGGTCATTACTATTATTTGCGTTGTTGCTGAAGATCATGTTGGTGAAGAGAGGACAGAGGGCGTTGGAACCATCCATCCCTTCTGAGTGCCTGAGGCACCAGGCTCGTCCCTGTTCCTGGGCTGCTTGGGACACAGCAAGCCTCTGCTCCCCTCGGAGCCTCTGAACTTCTTCTTCTCCCGCCTTCCAGATCACTGAGGGACTGGGCTCACCCAGCTCACACGTCACCTTGCTGGACGCCCGTCAGTCTGCATGTTTCCACCCTGCAGGCCTCACTGTCTTATATGATCTTTATTATTTGTTTTCTCATTGTCTATGTCCTACCACCAGCATGGAAAGCCCAGGGGGTGGGGTGGCGCCGTCCCTCCTGCCTGCAGGAAATATCTATCGAGCTGAGCCCTGAACCGACCTGGAGGGGCAAGGGGAGAGGGGCAGGAGGGGCAAGGGGAGAGGGGCAGGAGCCACCAAGTGCAGGCCCCAGAGGCGGAAAGCAGGAGGAGTCAGTGAAGAAGAGCCAGAAGGAGGTGGCTGTCAGGTGGGCAGTGTGTCTGGAGAACACAGAAGTGACCCTAACACAGTTATCCTAACCCAGGGCCCACTTGACAAGGGACATTAAGGTGTTTGGGCTTTATGCTCCAGAAAAGAAGAAGCCGTCAGAGGCAAGAGAGTGCCGGGTCCCAGGTGCCTTCTGGAAATATGTCCGTGACAGAGCGGGAAAAGGTGTGGAGGGGCACAAACGGGGGCGGGAGAATGGTTGGGGCTGCCCTCTTTGTATCTTCTGGAAAAGCATGGGGACCGAGATGCCACACAAACCCACCATCTCTAAATTACCTCCATCCTGTCCCCCAGCACCTTGGATTTCCTCTGGTCCCCCTGTGAGAGAAAGGGTAGGGTCTGGGGCAGGTCTGGGCAGCAGGCCATGGGCAGGGTCAGGCCAGAAGGTGGGTGCCGGGGGCTGGGGATGGCAAAGACAGGCATTGGGAGGCGTCCTAAGTCAGATGCTGGTGGGGAATGGAGACTAGCAAGCGATTCCCCAGGGGCACAACTCCACGTACCTGCCAGTCACTCCCCTCATCCCGCTGGGGAGCCTGGGGTGGAGAGGCCATGGGGAGTTCTCTGGAGGCTGCCACAAATACAGAAATTCCAAGAAGGTACCAGAGAAACATAAAGGGTCACTGGCCCCCCTTTATTAAGATCCAGTTTGGCAAGAGAGCCGCTGCAAACCCGGCCCGTTCTGACCTGGCAGAACCTGTGGCCAGCTTGCACACCCAGAGACACACAGACAGAGCTCAGGAGCTGAGGCAGATGCTCGGGGAGGCCTCCCCCTACACGGGTGGCCGGCGCTCGCCTGGTTCCCAACTCAGCTGCTGATGGAGGAACCCTCCTGGGACAGGGAGCAAGGGGCACGCTTTGAATCTTTATATGCCACAAGGAAGAAAATCAATTTCAATGCCCAAAGGAGGGAATTAGTGCAGCTGAAGGTCACCAACCCCTCCAAGTCACTGTGTTGTTCTGGAGACTGGAACAGGGGGAAATGCCTCAGAGGGAGGTAAGAATGCTCCAGGTCTGAAGCAAACCCCTTTCCCCAAGCATCCTGTGAGGGAGTCCCAGCATGGGCAAGACCACACAAAGGAGATTTCTTTGTGTAGGCACTGATAGGGGCACAATCCCAAATTCTGCCTCCCGCCACTTGAAACAAGTCATCGACTGGGCTGCAGAGTACTGACTCACGTGCAGTCTTGGAGGGACCCATGGACATTTGAGCATTATTGCAACAGTAGCGGCAGAAACAGAGGTAATGGCCACTTTACCTTAGATGGGAGAGACATGCTTCACAGCCCAGCCTTGGGGCTCCAGAACTCTCTGGTTCTTTTGAGGTCTTTTGATACATGGATACCTTCCAGATCCACTCCGGCAAAGCTGGAAACAAAGAACCCACTGATGCCCAAGGATCCTGTCTTTCCTTGGGGCTGGCACAACATAGCGCAGGCAGAGCAGTGGTCCAGTAAGAGGTCCATTGAGCTGAACACTTGGAGCCCCATTTCTGAGAGTAGAGAGCACAAGGCATCCGGAGCCAAACTTCTTGTCCAGGCAATGTGGAGATGGGTGGATAATCAGTATCCTGCAGTTAAGGAGAAAGAGATTTTTGCAGATTTTTTCAAGGTGCCACCCCCTAGAAAATTTGCAATAAGTTCGAAATCCTTTGGGGAGAAAAGGGGCTCAACCTTGTTTCCTGACATTCAAAGTTAGGGAGATCCATGGGGTGGACTATAGTGGCTCCCACCGAGACTGGGGCCAGGAAAAGCAATAAAGGTTCTGGAATGAAGACATCTTGAGAAAGTGGGGGTGTAGCAGGTGACCTGGCAAGGACCCAGTGTTTGTAGGAGACATCCTCAGTGACTTTTCTCTCTGACGACCCCTTTCACCAGGGCTCCTGAGAGGTGGCCCTATGTTCACTTGTGGCCCTACGTTCCTCTGGACAGGAGTGCTGGTTGGTGACCGCAGTGAGGGCGCAGAGGGGAGGGAGCAGAAAGCAGGGCCACCCCGCACAGCAGCTGCCTGGAAGCCACACCCCAACACTGTCCAGAGTTGGAAGACAATTAAAATAAATTAAAAACGGGTGGAATGACATCAGAAGCACAATCCATGAAACAAGATATTGATAAATTGGACATCAGCAAAATTAAAAACTCCTGCTCTGCACAAGGCATTGTTAAGAGCATAAAAACACAAGGCACAGATGGGGAGAGAATATCTGCAGGTCCCATATCCCATGAAGGATCCAAACCCCAATCAGATTACAAGCTCTCAATAATAAGAAAACAACCAACCTAATAAAGAAATGGGCCAAAAACAGACACATGAAAAAGTGCTCCACATCACTCTGCATCAGGGAAATACAAATCAAAACCACAATGAGATATCACCTCACACCACTCAGAATGGTTAAAATTAACAAGTCAGGAAACAACAGATGCTGATGAGGATGCAGAGAAAGGGGAGCCCTCCTCCACTGTTGGTGGGAATGCAAGCTGGTCCAGCCACACTGGAAAACAGTTTGGAGGTTCCTCAAAAAGTGGAAAATAGAGCTACCCTATGACCCAGCAATCGCACTACTGGGTATTTACCCTAAAGATACAAATGTAGTGATCCGAAGGGGCACGTGCACCCAAATGTTTATAGCAGCAATGTCCACAACAGCCAAACTGTGGAAATAACCTAGATGTCCATCAACAGATGAATGGATAAAGAAGATGTGGTGTGTGTGTGTGTGTGTGTGTGTGTATACATACATACATTGGAATACTATGCAGCCATCAAAAGAAATGAAATCTTGCCATTTGCAATCACGTGGATGGAACTAGAGGGTATTAAGCTGAGCTAAGTAAGTCAATTAGAGAAAGACAATTATCATATGATCTCCCTGATATGAGGATTTTGAGATGCAGGGTGGGGGGTTTGGGGGGTAGGGAAGGAAAAAAGGGGAGGGGGGTAGGGATAGGGTGGCTGGGTGATGGACAAAGGGGAGGGTATGTGCTATGGTGAGTATTGTGAAATGTGTAAGCCTGATGATTCACAGACCTGTAACCCTGGGACAAATAATACATTATATGTTAATAAAAATAATTTTTTAAAAATGGGCCAAACTTCTAGCAGGTGCTTCACCAACAAAGATAGACAAATAATAAGCACTGGAAAAGATATTCAGCATCATTAAATTAGCAAATTAAAACGACAATGAGCTATCACTACACCCCTGTCAGATTAGCTGAAATGTGCCCCCCCCCCCAAAAAAGGAGGGTAAGAGTAAGAATACTAAATGCTGGTGAGGTTGCAGAGCCACTAGAATTCTCACACTCTGCTGGTTCGAAATGCTATGGCCACCTTGGGAAACAGTTAGGCAGTTTCTTATAAAATATAATCCTAAAGAAATGGAAATTTATGTTCCCGTAAAAACCTGAATCCAAATGTTTATAGTGAATTTATTGCACCATCTTCCCAAAATTGGAAACAACCCAAATGTCCTTCAACCGGTGAATGGAGACACGGGGTGTAGAACATCCTTATGATGGAGTACAGCTCAGTATTAAAAAGGAGAACCAAGTCCTGGGATACACGAGAACATGGGGGAATCTGAAATGCACCATGCCAAGAGAAAGACGTCGACTCAGCGGGCTACCTACAGTATGATTCCACTTATCTGACGTTCTGGGAGGGAGGCGGAGGTGGGGGTGTCGAATGGGAGGCCACACACTGCACATGCTGGTGGAGACTTGCAAGGCATACCCCCCAGAATCCCGTGATGGCTCATTGAGGAGCCAGATGGAACGTAAATAAATATCCACTATCTAAGCCTACTTGGCTCAAGTGGTAGAAGAAGGTGGGGAGAGGCTTGCTCATAAAATACTATAAATAGCCCATCATAGGAAAAACACCAAGGAGAGTTCATAAGGACTGCATGAGCTGACATTTCCGGGGTGCTCACAGCAGGCCAGGCACTGTTGACTCATTCAACCCACCTGTGACTCTGAGACACTTCTACTACCCCCATTTTGCAAGTGAGAAATATCAAGGCAGAGAGAAGAAGTAATGTGCATGGGGTCACACACAGAGTGAAGGACGGAGCTGGCATTTGGTCCAGGTAGTTGGCGCTAAGCACGCCGTCTTCACTATACACTGAGCTTCTGTCCGATCTGCATGGTTATAACCGCACAGACGGCTGAGCTGTGATTTCCGAGCATCCCCTCATGCCCCACCTGCCCGCCGCACCCAGTCCCCCACTTTTTTTGAGTTCTAGTTTATACCTGCATGGCATCGTCCAGCTCGTGGGCTCACACAGACACACGCACATACGTACACACACACACACACACACCCCACAGGCACACTCCAAGGAGGACAAGCTCCTCAAGGAAGCCAAAGGAATCCGTAGAGCAAAACACCATGGAAGAATCTTAAGACCCCGGTTCTTAAAAATAATACGTCTCTTCCAAAAGAGGCCAGCACTCATGAACAGCAGTGAGAGCCAAATGACGTCTGCGCAATCCAGCCAATAAATTAATTTCATGTGGGAAAAAACTGGGTTGGCCCTGGGTTAATAAAGAGCCTGCCGACATAAAGATCTCATTACAAAACAGACTTCCCTGGCAAGATTCTCCTCTGCTGAAGCTGTTTTGGATTCGAGCTTCTCCCGGGTCCCCTGTGCCTAACAAAGATTCCACATCCAATGCAGAAAAGATGGCCCCATCTAGACATCCTGCTGCATACAAAAAACACAAAGCCTTCTCCTTGGGCACACAGACGTGAGCCCTGCAGAGCTTTTCCCAACCCCAGGTGTCAGTAGCCAGCAAAACTGGGGTGGATTCCACTTTCAGACAAAGAAGGGCCTTTGCTGTTGCAATTCAGAAATAGTATTCAGGCTTTTCGTGGGAATCGGTTATGAGCTTCTAGAAGATTCTGAGGACGCCTAGTGAAAACTGAAGGGGGAAGTTTCTGTTGTAGAGCCAGCAATCCCCGGGGAGGAGGGGGCACATCCATGACTCACTGATGAAACGTAGACAGTTCCAAACCAAACTTTGCTGTAATTCAGCCAGTGCTGAACTAAAGTGTCCCTTTGGTGTGGGCCAAAAGCAAAACCTCAGTAAGCACATAGATAATGTAAACAAGGAGGGTGGGGGGGATGGAGACTTACTTAATCTCATTAATAACAACAACATTCACTCAGCCCTGCTCTGGGACCAGACACTTGCTTGGAGCTGGGTGCACAGCGGTGGCTGAACGGTGGCGGCAGAAGCAGGTGAGTGGCCCCTGTGGCTCACAGTGCCAAAACCAGACGTGGTCCACAAGACAACACAGGACTGACTCCACACTGCAGCCGCCCCCTCTGTCCTCGTCCTCTAGCATCCTTGCCAGGCAACAGCCGCAGGGTCAGCTGCCTTGGATCGCAGCCCTGTCCCTCCCTCTCTCTGGAAGGCCCTTCTTCTAGCCCTTGTTCAGCCAGTTGTTCACATTTCAGTTCTCAGCTCAAATGTCACCTCCCTGGGGGCTCACCCCAATGCCTGCAAAAACCTCACCTTCCTCCCTCCCACAGTTGACCCTGTTTATCCTGTGTATTTCCTTCAAGCAGCACATGAAGGTCTAACACACTTATTTTTACTGTCTCTCAAGCTAGATTGCCAGTGACACGGAGACAGGAAACTTACCTGTCATATAAATCCCTAAAGCCCTAGTGAGCACAGAGTACCTGGCACACGGTAGCATCGGAAGATTTTGTGGAACTACGAAAGCAACGCTCATAACGTATGAAAGTGGGGGGGTCTAATCTAAATGGGTGGGTGGGGAAGATCACTTGGAAGAGGTGACATGTCAGCCAGGACCAGAGGGAAGGTGAGGTTCGTCGGGTGCATGTGAACAAAAGTTCTAGGGCAGGGGAGAAAGCCTTGTGTTGGAGAGGCGTCCAAGGAGAGGCACCATAGCTAAAGCACAGACAGTGGACTGGAGAGGAAGGCAGGAACGCATTAAGGAGTTCTAACCCTATTCTCCATGCAGCGGGAAGGCTCTGGGAGTTTAAAGCAAATGTGAGATAGAGTCTAACTTAGATTTTTAAAGAATCGTTAGGAGGAGAAAACATACATGACCTTGGGATGGTAATGCCTCTTTAAATACCAAAGGCACAATGCTGAAGAAATTACTAATAAACTGGACTTCGTTACAGTTAAAAATCTCTGCTCTGGGAAAGACACTGTCAAGAGAACGAGAGGACAAGCCATAGGCTGCAGGTAAATATTGGCAAGAGACTCACCTAATGAAACACTGCTATCCAAAAATATACAAAGGACTAAATAGGAAGAAAACAACCTGATTTTAAAATGGCTCAGAGAGGGGCACCTGGATGGCTCAGTCGTTAAGCATCTGCCTTTGGCTCAGGTCATGATCCCGGGGATCCTGGGATCGAGCCCTGCATCAGGCTCCCTGCTCTGCAGGAAGCCTGCTTCTCCCTTTTCCACTCCCCTTGCTTCTGTTCTCTCTGACAAATAAATAAATAACATTTTTTTTAAAAATGGCTCAGAGGCTTAAGAAGAGATACAGATGGCAAATAAGCGTGTAAAAACTGCTCCACATTACACGTCATCGGGCAAATGCAAATTAAGATAAGATACACCTCTGCGTGTCTATCAGAAGGGCCAAAACCCAGAATGTTTGACACCACCAAATGCTGATGTGGAGCATCAGGAACTCTCACTTATGGCTGGTTAACAAAATGGTATAGCCACTTTGCAATACAGTTGGGTAGTTTCTTGCAAAACTAAAAATACTCTCAGCGTATGATCCTGCAATCATGCCCCTTGATATTTACCCAAAGGAGTGGAAAACATGTCCACCCAGGAGCACTGAGGCGGGCTCCCCAGTGGGTGGAGTTGAGAGGGGCAAGCAGTTAAGTGGACAGTCAGTTAAGTGGACAACTCTTGATTTCAGCTCAGGTCATGATCTCAGGGTCCTGGGATCGAGCCCCACATTAGGCTCCCTGCTCAGCAGGGAGTCTGCTTCAGGATTCTCTCTCACCCTCTGTCCCTCACCCTGCTCACTCATGCTCTTTCTCTCTAAAAAAAAAAAATAATTAATTAAATCTTAAAAAATATATATGTCCATCCAAAAACCCGCACACTGATATTCACAACAGCTTTATTCATGATTACCAAAGCTTGGAAGCAAGCAGGATGTCCTACAGCAGGTGAGTGGATAAACTGTTGACAAATAAACTGTATGAATGTTACATTCGTACGACAAAGCATCATTCACTGCTAAAACACAATGATCCATCAAGCCATGATATGGAGGAAGCTTAAATTCATTTTACTCAATGGGGGAAAGAAAGCTAATCTGAAAAGACTATATACTGTGTGACTTCAATTACATGACATTGGGCGGGGGAGAAAGCATGAAAACACTAAGGTGATCAGTAGTTGCTGGGGGTTGGGGGAGCAGGGGCTTGGGGAGGGTTTGTGGCAGTGCCAGTACTCTATATGATACTACAGTGATGGGTATATGTCATTATGCATGTGTCCAAGCCCAAAAAATATACAATACAGAGAGTGAATCCAAGGTAAGCTATAGACTTCAGGTGACTGTGAGGTATCAGGGTAGTTCATTTTTGGTGAAAAGTATACCATTCTGGTGAGTGATGTCAATATGAGAGGCCATGCATATGTAGGGGTAGAAAGTATATGGGAAATCTCTGTATCTTTCTCTCGATCTTACTGTAAACCTAACACTGCTCGAAATAAAGTCTGGGGTGGGGGAAGAGATCATTATGGCTATTTGGGTAGAGAACAGGCTATAAAGGGACAAGAGTAGAGGCAAAGAGACAAATTATACACAATAGCATTATCCAAGTAAGAAATAAAGGGGTGGGGGGGATAATAAGATGCATGGTGAAGAGGCAGAGAGATGGATGGATTTGGATATGTCTTTTTTTTTTTTAAGGATTTTATTTATTTATCTGAGAGAGAGAGAGAGAGAGAAAGATGACAAGCAGGGGGAAAGGCTGGAGGGGAAAGCAGACTCCTTGCTGAGCTGAGAGCCCAATGCAAGGCTCAATCCCAGGACCCGAGCTGAGGCAAACGCTTAACCGACTGAGTCACCCAGGCACCCTAGGATAGATATGTCTTAAAGGAGACCCTGCAGGCTAGGAAAGTGTGAGTCTGCAGCACTGGTGGAGGGGAGGGGTGTTAAGAATAACAACGTGTGACTGTTTCAGTGATATGATTTGCAAATCATATATGTGATCGGGGCTGGCATCCAGAATACATGAAGAACCCTTACAACTTAACACCAAAAGACAAATAACCCGGGGCGACTGGGTGGCTCAGTGGGTTAAAGCCTCTGCCTTCGGCTCAGGTCATGATCCCAGGGTCCTGGGATCGAGCCCCGCATCGGGCTCTCTGCTCAGTAGGGAGCCTGCTTCCTCCTCTCTCTCTGCCTGTCTCTCTACCTACTTGTGATCTCTATCTGTCAAATGAATAAATAAAAAAATCTTTAAAAAAAAAAAAAAGACAAATAACCCAATTTTAAAACCGGCAGAGGACTTGCAGACACAGGTCTCCAAAGGAGATCTGAGGATGGGCGGCAGGCACACAAAAAGATGCTCAACATTATTAGGGAAATGCAAATCAAAACCATAATGAGGTACCACTTCATACCCACTAGGACGGCTCTCGTAAAATTTTTTTTAATGGAAAAAAATAAATGGCAAGGGTCCGTGAAGATATGTACCCTTGTCCATTGCTGGTGGGGACGTGAAACGACGCAGCCTCTATAAAAAGTTCAAGGAAGAATTATGACTCAGCAATTTCACTTCCTGGTATACACTCAAAGGCACTGAAAACTCAGAAAAAGACATGTTCCTTGCATGGTCCTAGCAGCACTGGTCACAACAGCCGAAAGTGAAAACAACCCAAATGTCCATCGGTAACGGACAAATGGATAGACACACTGGGACATATCCATCCCATGGAGTATCATTCAGCTATAAAAAAAGAACACAGTCCTGATGCCCGCTACCATGTGGATGAACCCTGAAACACTAGGCTCAGTGAAAGAAGCCAGACACAAACATTCACAGGTTGTGATCCCAGTTACATGAAATATCCGGATGGGTACACAGAGATGAAGTCAGACTGGTAGTTGCTAGGGCCTGGGAGAGGGAACAGGGAGGAATGCGATTTTATTTTGGAGGATGGCCATGTTTGGGGGCTAGAGAGGTGGTGGTTCCACAACACGGTAAACACAGAGTGCTGCTGAGTGATTCACTTTAAAATGGTTAATTTTATGCTACGGGAATAACACCTCAATGAATTAATTACAAAACAAAACAGAACAAAAAAAAAGTAACAACCAGGTTTGGGAACTGAGCCCTGGGGAAGATACAGGTGTCATTTCTAAGGTGGGGAAGACTGGAGGGAAAGATTTGGGAAGAAAGATTGAGAGTTTCAGTATTGGGCGGCACCTGGGTGGCTCCATCAGTTAAGCGTCTGCCTTTGGCTCAGGTCCTGATTCCCAGGGTCTTAAGATGGAGCCCGGAATTGGGAGCGGGGCGGGGCAGGGTGGGGGGAGGTCCCTGCTCAGTGGGGCGTCTGCTTCCCCTTCTCCCCCTGCCCCTCTACCCTGCTCATGCCGGCGCGCTCTCTCTCTTTCTCTCTCAAATTAATAAATAAAATCTTTTAAAAAGAAGGAGAGAGTTTCAGTATCGGACATGCCACATGGAGATGTCTGAAGGGGGTTTCCAGGGAAGCAGTTAGAGATGGGAATCCAGGGCTCAGATAAGGAGGAGGGAGGGGGTTGGAGGGGGAGGGAGAAACTAGAAGCGACCAGCTGACAGTTTCCAAGTGTGGCAACATAGTGGCCACCAGGAGGGGCAGGCACAGAGCCAGTTCTCAGGAGTTAAAAAAAAGAGAGAGAGTGGGAAGTAAAGATATGAAGATAGCTCGCGTACACAATTCTTTGTAAGCTTTCACAAGCTTTTACCTTTTTTAAGGGGATAAAAACTAAAGGAACGAGTAGGGAAGATAGGAGGACAAGAACGAGCCTTTCAAAAATACAGGAGCTAATTCAGCCAGTTTAGAAACTCACCTGGTACAGCCAGGCAAGACCGAGGGCGTGGGAGGAGGAAGGAAGGAGCCAAGTCAGTGTAGATGAGCCGCATCCTTCCTTGAGAAGTTGAAAGAGGATGGGGAGGAAGACAGAGGCCAGGGGCAGGGGGCACCGTACTTTATACCGGGTTGGAGGTAGGAAGATGAGGTCCTTTGTGACCTGTGGCTTCTATCTTTTTGGTGGGGGGTAAAGGACCAAGTGTAGTGGCCCAGGCGGTTCGAGGGGGATGGTCAGGACCTAGCCGCCAAGAGAGGGGCGTGGGCACAGATGGGGCTAGAGAAACCACTGACTTACAGTGATGACTTCCATTTTATAAAGCTTCCATCATACTGGATGTCCACAATAACCTCAGGAAGTCGACGGAACCCCTTTTACAGACAGAAGAACTCAGAAGTGTGAAGATGAGAACGTAGAGACCAGCGGTCCGGATTACTTCCCAAGCTCTTTAATGTCCAGGGAGCAAACCCGTGCAGAGCCTCAGCCCCCTCCAGACACCTGGCGTGGCCACGACAGCCGATCAAGTGAAAGCCAGTCTCCTCAGGGCCACACCACCCAACGGCTGTCACCTCTGGGGAAAATGTATGGGAGGGGGACATGAACTCCTCAAAAGTGCTTCTCCACACTCGGGGAACAAGCCACCGGTCCACCATGTGGGTGGACACCAACTCAGGACCCAGCATCTATCATATCAGCGACACTCACCATCCTGCTCTCTGTCCGAATGCAATGAACAAAAAACCAGAACACGGGTTTGTTGGAGGTTTGTTTTTTTTTTTTTTAAACTAGAAAATGATTCCATGCTAACTAAAGTCTGTTTTTGTGCTCCTAGCACATGTTGGTGGTCTCATAGAACTGACGTGCTGATGAAAGTCTGCTCTGACTGACAAAAGTTCAAGAGATTTCAGGGGGAAAATGCAGATCAGGATCTGGGAACTGAAACAGGACTTGAGAAAGGAGCCAGCTCTGGGGTGGGAGGGACACAAACATTTCACCTTCTTCTGTCTTTGCTCAAATGTCATCTTTCCAATAAGGCTCATCTTGACCACCCGATTTTAAACTGTACTCCACCACATGCCTCAGCTCTCGGTTCCCCCAACCCTGCTTCTCTGAAACAGGATTTATACTTTCCAAGATACTGTCTAATTTATTTCACTCACTAATGCATCTCAAATGCTTAGAATGTGTCAGGTGCTCAATAAATATCTGTTGAATGAATGAACAAAAGAAAGAAAGAAAGAACGAGCTTCATCATGTCCCATGAATGTCTCCCTATAATTTTAAGTACTTTCATCTGGATGGGTGGCCCCATCCTAATCATAAAGCAGGCCCCCAAGCTTTTTCTGATCACACAAACCGATCGGTAAAAAGTTTGGCCATGCACTCCAATCCATATATAATTTATTCATATTTTGGTTAATTATATATGTATTACCCTACATGAATAATACATCATGCATATTTCAACTACCCAAAACTTTGTTAAAATTAAATATAAAGCAAAACAAATACTAATAGGTTATATTTTATTCGAGTATCAAAATAGAGCAGCTCCTTCTAGACATACAACAACTGCCATCATGCCCCCTGGAGCCCTCCTAAGTCCGTTGGCATCCCCGTTAAGTGGCTGAGAAAACAGAAGTTCAGATAAGTAACTTCATCTGTGTCACAGTACGTGGCAGAGCTAGGATAAAAACCTAGGGGTGCCTGACTCCCCAGCCCATGCACTACAGGGATGAGAGTGAGACCCCACCCTTAAGGCAGTTGGTCAAAGGGAAGCAAATCAAGAACAACCCAGCACATGTTCCCGACTCACCATTCCACTCCCCTGGACACAGCAGAAGACAGGATCCCAAGCTGTTCATCCCAGAACAATCCATGGGCTGGTCCAGTCAGAGCCCGTATACACATCCTACTAACCCAGGCTGTTTGCACAGGCCCTCCATGCTCATGCTGACACCAAGACTCCCTTGGGCAGCAGAACAGAGAAAATTTAAGAATTGAGCTGTGCCCAAGCTGCCTAGTCCCCAGGCAATCTTATGTCCCAGTTGGACAGGGACACTCCCCATTTAGTTAGCAATACACCCCCTTTGCACTTATGAGTTCTGATTACATAACCTTTCACTCCCAGGGGTTCCCTGGCCTGCACAAGGAATTGCATAGTCACCCAATATCTACCCCAGCTCAGCATACACTAGACTAAGCCCAAGGGCGGCTCTGATTGGAACCGAAAATGCTGTGATTTCTCATATCTGGGGAGTACCCCCTCCTCGCCCCCCAAAGCAGCAGGCCTCCCATTAGCAGCAGCTTATCCCAAGCCAACAAGGAATTCACATCCAGAACCCTGGACTTTCTGGGTTGCTGGACCTCCTGTCCCACTATCACCCCACGTCAGCAGCCTGGCCCAGCCTCCAGCCTCATCCACGTCTCACCTCAGTAGGAAAACAGCATCACAGGCATCAGCAGAAGCTTTCCTCAGAGACACCAATACAGGTGATGGGGGCCTTGTCCTATCGAGATTCATCTGACAAACAGAACCCGGTAGACAGACACCTGCTCTGGCACCCGAGAGCAGATGCCGTGCCTGGGGAGGGTAAGGAGGGGGAGGTGTCAGGCCAGCAGGAGCCAGATCCACTCAGGAGCCTCCAGGCACTGTCCTGGCTTCATCGGGTGGCTCAGGGGTCCTTCTGCTGTTCCTTCCTGGCCGACATATTCCTGGAAGGCCAGCTCCTCCCATCTGCACCCACTCTTCACCATGACTGTGCCTCCAAGCCCAGCCTTTAGGAGATGCCCTGGGAAGAACCCCAGAGCCTCATATCCAACATGAGGAGACGGGAATCCCACCCAAGTGTGTGATGAGACAGGACCAAACGGTCCACAGTGAGTTCCGCCTGCCTGGATGCTGGCGGGAGTTCCACCAGCCAAAACTGTCAGAAACATCCCCCAAACCTGGAGACATGCCACGGTCAACGTTTTAGCTTTTTTTATTGTGTTTGCCTCCTAGCTGTGGCCGGATTCGATTTTGGTGGGGAAAGGCACAGAGGGGGCCCAACTCCGCTTTAGCAAGAGTTGACTCCCTGCCTCAAAGCACAAATCCTGACCCAGCAAACACAGAATGATCTAAGATCATATGATGAATGGCATAATAATTCTCAAAACTACAGGATATTTTGACTTTATATATTTTTTTAATATAGTCTTTGTTCTTGGTGTTGCTGGTTTCTGCCCCCAGCAGACTGGAAGGCTCTGCCATTCCTTGGCTGTGAGGCTGGAGTGGGCAGGGCTCTACCCTCTCTCGGCCTCCGTTTTCTCCATGTGTACACTCCAAGTCCTGGCCTGGATGTCTCCGTGATCTGATGGGACCTGTGCAGTGAGAAGCAACCCCAGCTTCTCAGCAGGGTCAGCCTGTCAAATCCCACCTTCCCTACCTGGGGTTGGAGGGACTCTGTGTCAACAGTGCTCATGCCCAGCCCGGGCATCTGAAGACGGCCTGATTACCTGCACGGAACCTGTCCCAGGAGGCAGGATGTGGACTGCTCCCAGGCACAGCGGGCTTTGCCCACAAGCAGAAGAGGAGGTGAGTGCCAGGGAGAACTCAATCCACAGGCTCTCTGACTCCCCAGACTATGAACACTTTGGAATTCTGAATCAACTAGCCTTGCAACCATCCCTCAAACATTCCCAACCCCAATACAGAGCTGGGGGAATTCCCTTCATTGATTTTTGTCTCACAAATGCTTTGGCTAACATGTGGGTCCAACGGGGGCCCAATATTTATGATCTTTACTTCATTTTCAAAAGCTGAAAATGCTGCTCCTGGATTTCCTCCCAGCCCAGGCTGGAAACAATATGAAAGAGGAATGGGAAGCATGGGCAGGGGTCTTCCAAGAGAAGACTCGACGTTCAGGTGCTGTATCCAAAGGCAGCCCTCAGCAGATTAGCCCAAGGATGAGCAGGTGCTCAGAGTCGAGGGCACAGGGGCAAACCCAGGTTCAGAATTCTCAGGAGAAGCCAGGCATTCACCACTAACCTGGCCTTCAAGGCACACTCAGCCTCCCCTGGAGTGCACCCAGGCACAAGCATTCCCTAGACTGAAAACCCACAAATCTCAACCCCACAGGTATTAGCCAACACTTCCTGCAAGCGTTTGTCATGTTTTCCCTCAAGAAGTTTATAAGCATAGAAGAAATAAATTAAAAGTAGTTATTAACATCAAATAATAATATGACCAATATCAAACAGTAATAGTCACTACTAATCTACCCTCTGAGATTAAAAGATTATTTCCAAGGGTGCCCAAGTGGCTCAGCAGGTTAGGCATCCAACTCTTAATTTCAGCTCAGGTCACGGTCTCAGTGTCCTGGGATTGGCTCTGCCCTCAGCAGTGAGTCTGCATGTCCCTCTCCCTCCCTTTCCCTATGGCCCTCTCCCTGCATTCTCTCTCTCTTTCTAAAATAAATAAAATAAAATCTAAAAAAAAATTATTTCCAATCTATTGATTAAAAAAATTTTTACAAATAACACTCATTAAATGTTAATTATAAGTCAGACAAGTCCTGAGTACTTGCCATGATCATTTCTTGTAAATCTCATAGATTGTTTATGGTAGGTTCCACTCTCAAGTGCATTTTGCAAATGAGGAGACTAGAGTCCAGAGAGGTTAAGACATTTGCTCAAGATCACACAGCTCACAGGTGATAAAGCTCAGCCTCTAACTTCTGCTGCCTCACATAAAGGTCAGAGAGTGTAAATGGTTTCTGGGTCGTGTTGCTGCTACCCTGGGGTCCAGACTGAGTGTCAAGCCCTTAGATCTTTAGTCTCATGGATACAGGAGCCGTGGGGTGGCACGTGGTGACAAGCGTGCAGAGCTGCCACCCCGGTGGCAGGATGTAGACCTACCAGCATCTGTCCCTGATGTTGAGCACTCAGAGGCAGGAGCAGCAGTGGCTGACACTGTGCCCCTGCCGACCACCACATCAGGAAACCCCTCCAGCTCCCCACTCTGCCTTCGCCGCTCCAACCCGCCATACGAATCTCGTTTCTCGCCTGACTGTTGGCCCCAGAGCGCTGGCGGCTGTCTACACGCGCCCCTCACACCTTCGCAGCGACGTGGGGCATGAATCACTTCTCTCTGTCGAGGTTCTATTTTTCTTGTTTTAAAAAGAGCACCTATTCTTCTTATTATTCTGAGGATAAAAAAAAAAGTTGTCTCTTTTTTTGGCTTAGAAGGTGGCTGAATTTTTCAATATATTCATGCAAACGAGATATTTCATCTCATGGATTTTATCCCAGTTCTGTCTATGCACATTTTAAATAAATTAAGATGAAATAAATCCATTTTATTATATTACCCAGTGCCATCTCCATGAAATAATGCCCATATTTGTATTTCCTAAGGAATGTTGACGTGGCTAAAAATGTCGCAGCAAGTGTAATCTTTGAGGATTGTGCTGCCAGAAAAAAAATAAATCTAGGCCTTTGTTTAGAGCCTAGAGTGGCACCACTTTTGATTGAAATGGCCTGAAATATCCATCCCCAAAACATGGACAAGGCAGTAAAGTATACAGAATTGATCACCATTGGCTCAGAAACAAAAGTGGTGTGCCTTCCTTTGTTTTCTTAACATCTGTTCTTTCCCTCCCAGCGTAAACCACCCCACAGAAATAAATTACGCAGCCTTCCTTGTTTTAGGGAAGGAGAAAAAACGGTTTGCAGCGGCCATCCTCGAGGCACCCGGGCAGCTACCAAACACCCAGACCTTTCTCCGCCTCCCTCACTGTAGCACTGGACACATTCCGGGCCGTCTTCTCCTCGCGCCACGTAGACCCTGACCACAAAAACTCCAGCATCTCCACTTTCCACTCCCTTCAAAGAGGGGCAGAATGATGTAGAGCCCGAGAGGAGAAGTTTCCCACTCTGTAGCTTCTCATTCCCTTTAAAAGGCAGAGGGACCCACACCGGTGACACCTGGGAGGTCGCCATTGCTCCAAAGCCACTCTGACGTCAGCCAGCACCTAGGGACGAAAAGAGTTCCCTTCTGATCAGGAGATAAACTTGGTTCCACAAAGAATGGATGAGACTGAATGATAGCCCAGCCCGTCAACAGCCAGAGCTGGGCCAGACCCTCCTGCCTGGGAGAGTGGTTCTCCTAGAACTTGGAACAGATGGAAGAAACAGAAAAACAGCTTCAGAGAGGGCAACTGCTGGCTCCAATCCAAAGCTCAGGGCCGCCTCTCTTTGCTCCTTCCTCCTCCACATCCCTTTCTCCACCCCTCCGACATCTCATTCTCTGCCTGGCATCACACCCAACATAACGGATAGATGGACAGACAAGCAGACTCGTCGATCACAGCCAGCCCAGCTCTTGCTAAACCGTGACTTGGGGTGCGGGAAACAATGCTAATAACTGCTGGCTGCGGAGCAACGAGCAGGGGCCTCACACAGAAGCACACCTGTGAGACATCAGCCCTCAAGGCCAAAACGGTGCCCCGACACGCCTGAGCATCCCAGCTAAGGAACTTGGCTCTTTCTGTGACTGTGCTTGTGGGTATAATTCACATGCTTTCTGGCAAAAATAAGATGCCTCATCAGAGCAGCCTGCCAGGTTCCCCAGCAAGAACCCAACACAAACGTACAGCCGCCTCGCGATTAGGAGCTACTTCCCATCTCCGGGGGCTCCGGGACACGCGCGTGCTTTCTCTTGCCAGAGTCACCACCTGCTGGAAAGACACATCCAATCCTGCGGAAACGGGAACTTTTCGGGGCAGGTATTATATCAGATATTGATAAGAGAAAGTGCCTCTGTACTCTTCTAGGAACTTCCTCAGGCCCACCTGGTGACAAATATCCTGAAAAGGTAGACAGCCCTCCCTCCAGTAAATGCAAGGAGACTTTACACTTCCTTTCCCAGGGCCTATTCTGGGGCCACATGGGGAAAGAAAGTGAGGCCTGGTAGCAAATCCCCAAGCCTCCAGTGCTCATGGAGCCAAGTGATATCCAGGGCTGGCTCCTTCTCTCCATCCCCCCACCCCACCCGCCCATCCCGCCCCAATGCCATTAATGTCAATTAAGTTCAGCCTGACAGGCCACCTTTGACAAAATACTAGAGCAACAAAGACATAAACAACGCCAAAGCCTTTGGAGTTGATGCATAGTTGCATTTAATAAACATTTGTTTGCATATTTTTTATCATGCTAATGAATATAATTACTTTAATTTATGTCATCAAGCTATGATTCTGTTCTGATCTATACGTCACTTAAATGTGTAGTGTTAGCATTTTGCACACACTGGTAATTTGAAGAAGGGGAAGGATTCGCCCCTCCTGTGAGGCCGTGGAGCAACTTTCCACAGTCGAATATGCCCTTGTGCAGCGAAACCCAGCACTGCAGCTGGGGGTCCTGGCTTGGCACCCCTAGAAGGGTGAAGAGGCTTTCCACTGACCGGAAGACCTTCTCCAAAAAGTACACATTTTCACGCCCCCACAATCTTTCCAAGACAAGGCGTCTGAGCACTTACCCCCAGCACAATATTCAACACACACTCATGAAAAAAAAATTGTTTTACTGATTATCAAAGTAATGCACAGGGGCTCCTGGGTGGCTCAGTGGGTTAAGCCTTTGCCTTCAGCTCAGATGACGGATCTCAGGGTCCTGGGATTGAGCCCCGCGGGCTCTCTGCTCAGCAGGAAGCCTGCTTCCCTCTCTCTCTGCCTGTCTCTCTGCCTACTTGTGAACTCTCTGTCAAGTAAATAAATAAAATCTTTTTTAAAATAAATAATAAATAAATAAATAAAAGTAATGCACACTTATTTTAAAAATTTTAGAAAACATGGGACATCATAAAGAGATTTGTGAAGATGATGAACTAAACTACTCTCAAAATATTTAGAAAAATTTATAATATATCTAATATTATATATATCCTCTAAACTGCCCTGGGTACAGGAAGGGATATTCTTAGTAAATCAGAAGGCATGAGAATTCCCTGAAAAATAAACGGAAGATGGGATCTGATAGAAGAAAACATATACTCAGAAAAGAACCCCAGTTACCAGGAACGTGACAAGCTTGGGGCCGGGGGTTTCCCTGGAACACCTGCAGAGCACTGTTTTTGAGAACTACATTAAGAGAAGCAGACGGACTCACCATCAATCATTTCCTACCTGTGGCCAGTATGTCAGACAGTATCCTGGACTGACAATATAGCCTGTTGGAGAGGTAATGTGCACGAGTACCTCCTCCAGCAAGGCAAGACGGCGAGCCCTCACCCAGAAGTGTGGGCCAGCTCTTCCTCTCCAAATCCATAATACAAGGAGGAAAACTACAGAAAAAGATTAAAAATTAACTGAGGCACCAAGCTGGAAACTTCTGTCCCCCACCCAGAGATAATGCAATCAGAGTGTGCAACCAGAATCCTGGCATAGGACATCACGCCATCACATACAGCCCCAGAGCAGTAAGTGCTCTCCGCCACCACACAGCCTATGAGTCCCCTCACCCACTCAAAGATGCCATGAATTCAGAGGGCCACTGGCAAAGGAAATTCTGCCACCACAATCATATGGCCCTAAAAACACTTTCCATCTCCCACAGGCAGGGGCACCTGGCACACAGGCACACATCCTAGGAGGTGCGCTTTCTCTATGGGGAAGATCTTTCTTAGCAAGAGTTACCAGATGTCCCAGCCTGGGGAAGCGTCTTCCCATTCAAACAGAAGCAGCAGGGATAGTGGGAGCCTCTGTAGGAGGAGATAAACCAAGCAGATCAAAATAACACCATAGAGGCTCTGAAAATTAGACTCTCATTGGAACCATAGCCCACAAAAGTAGGCCAGAGCCTGCACGCCAAGCCTAAACAGGGTAACTGCCTGCTAAAATGAAAATTTTAAATGGGGCCCATAGTCTTCTAACACAATAGCCAAAATGTTCAGAACACAATTGGAAGTCACCCATCATACCAAGACCCAGAAAAATTACAACTTGAATGAAAGGAAGACAATCAACGCATGCCAACTCTGAGATAAATCGATAGTGGAGATAACTAGCAAGGATTTTAAAGCTACTGTCATAGAATTGGTTCAATAAGCAAGTAAATATTCTCTTGAAACAAATGAAAAATTGGAAAAATCTCAGTAAAGAGACAACTTATTAAGAAGAACTAAATGAAAATTATAGAACTAACTTTTGTATCAACATGGACGGGACTGGAAGAGATTATGCTGAGTGAAATAAGTCAAGCAGAGAAAGTCAATTATCATATGCTTTCGCTTATTTGTGGAGCATAAGGAAAAACACGGAGGACATGGGGAGATGGAGAGGAGAAGGGAGTTGGGGGAAATTGGAGAGGGAGACGAACCATGAGAGACTGTGAACTCTAAAAAACGATCTGAGGTTTTTGGAGGGGCGAGGGGTGGGAGGTTGGGTGGGCCAGCTGGTAGGTATTGTGGAGGGCACGTATTGCATGGAGCACTGGGTGTGGTGCATAAACAATGAATACTGGAACACTGAAAAGAAATTTAAAAAATAAATAAAATTTTTTTTAAAAAGAAAATTATAGAACTAAAAAAGTCGGGAATAGGAAAAAAAAAAAAAAAAACAGCTGGATAGGCTCAATGTTGATTGGAGATGACCAAGAATAAAATCAATGAACATGAGTACAGACCAAGAGAAATTACCTGATTGGAACAGGTACAAAACCAACTAAAAAAGTTGAGAACTGAGATTCAGGGACCTGTAGACAAAATTAAGATACAAAAATATGTGCCACTGTAGTCCCAGAAGAGGAGAAAGAGTGGGACTGAAAAAGTTTTGAAAGAAATATGGCTGAAAACTCTCCAGATCTGACAAAAGATATAAACTCACCAATTGAAAAAGGTGAGCAGATAAAATAAAAGCCCTCCTCCAAAAAAAATTCCATGCTGGGGCACCTGGGTGGTTCAGTCAGTTAAGTGTCCAACTCTTGATTTTGGTTCAGGTCATGAGCTCAGATCAGGAGATCAAGCCCCATGTAAGGCTCCATGCTGGGCATAGACAATACTTAAGATTCTCTCTCTCCCTCTGCCCCTCCCCCCAGCCCAGTCTTTCTTTAAAAAAAGTCCATAAATAAAATTATAAATAAACAAATAAATAAATAATCCATGCTAAAACCCACTGCAATTAAATTTCTGAAACTAAAGATGAAGGAAAATATTAAAGCAGCAAGAGAAAACACATTATCTAAGAGAACATCAAATTAAATGACATTAGATTTCTTCTCTAAAACCATGGAGATCAGCAGGAAGTGGCTGAAAGAAAAGAATTATCATCGGAGAATTCTATATCTAACAAAATTATCCTTCTGGAAAGAAGGGGAATTAAAGACACAAAGGGAAATTAAAAGAACTTAACACTAGCACAGCTACCCATAAAGAATCATGAAATGAAGTTTTTCTAATAGAAAGGAAACACTCAAAGAAGAAAATCTCAAAACATCTACGAGAAAAGAACAATGGAAAGAGGAGAAATGTGGATAAATACAATAGGCTGTTCTCCTCATGAGTGTTCTAAATCATGTGTGATGATTGAGGCAAAATACTATAACACCATCTGCTCTAAAATATTTTAAAGTGGGGATATCTTTTAAAGGAAGGATCTAAAATAAGTAAAGTTTCTACACTTTACTCAAAATCGTAAAATGTTGATATTAGTAGACCATTATAAGTTACATATTGATAATGTGATAGCCATAGTAACAACTAAAAAAGCTATACAAAATGATATACTCAAAAACACTATAAATCAAGATCAAATCTTTTAAAATGTTCAAGTAACTCACAGAAGCAAGAATGGAAAAACAGAAATAGTAAACAAACAGAAAACAAAACAAAATAAAATGTCAGGCTTAAGCCTTAACATATCAACAACTAGATTAAATATAAATGATTTAAATAAACTGATCAAAGTCAGAGATTGGGATAGGAAATTAAAAAATAATGACCCACCTATATGCAGTTTACAAGCACTTCAAATTCAATGACATAAGTAGGTTGGAAATAACAGGATAGAAAAAGATACACCATGAAAACATTAATTTCTAAAAATCAGGAGAGACTATGTTACTATCCAATAAAGTGAACTTCAGGGCAAAGAAAATTATTAGAGACAAAGGGGAACATTACAAAATGACAAAAGGATCCACGCACCAGAAAACAAAATAATCCTAAATGTGTGCACATCAAACAACAAAGTTTCAATATATGAAACAAAAACTGACAGAACTAAAAAGAGAAATAGATAAATACACAATTACAGTTGGGGACTTCAATATGTACTTAGCAAGTGACAAAACTACTGGACAGGAAATTAGCAAGGATGGCAAAGATGTGAACAACATGAGTTCTTATTGACATATATATAATACTCCACACAACAACAGCAGAATATACACATTTCAAGGGCTTGTGGAAGATTCACCAAGATAAACCATATTACAGGGCCATTAAACAATCCTCAACAAATACTATACATAATACCATATATATAAAAATTAATATTGCACAAAGTATGTTTTCTGATCATAACAGAATCAAACTAGCAATCAAAAAATGAAAAAGAGGGGCGCCTGGGTGGCTCAGTGGGTTAAGCCGCTGCCTTCGGCTCGGGTCATGATCTCAGGGTCCTGGGATCGAGCCCCGCATCGAGCTCTCTGCTCAGCAGGGAGCCTGCTTCCCTTCCTCTCTCTCTGCCTGCCTCTCTGCCTACTTGTGATCTCTGTCTGTCAAATAAATAAATAAAATCTTTAAAAAAAAAATGAAAAAGAAACAGAAGGAAAGAAGGAAGGAGTAAGAATATGAAAATCTCTAACCATTTGGAAATTAAAATAACATACTTCTAATAATTTCATAGGTCAATGAAGAAGCCTCAAAGGAAAATACATTTTAAAAAACATAGAACTGAATAAAATGAAAATACAGCATATCAAAATATATGAGATGCAGCCAAAGCAGTGCTGAGAGGAAAATTTATAGCATGAAAATGCATACATTAGAACAGAGGAAAGGTCTCAAATCAATAAATCTAAATTTCTGCCTCAAAAAATTTTTAAAAAGAGAGAAAAATAAACCCAAAGCAAGCAAAAGAAAAAAATAATAGATATCAAAGCAGAAATTAATGAAATTGAAACAGGAAAACAGAGAAAACCAATGAAGCAAAAAGTTGGTTCTTTGAAAGATTAATAAAATTAATAAACCTCTAGCAAGAATGACAAAAAGACTGAATATCATATCATATCATTAATATCAGGAGTGAAAGAAACAATATCCCTTCAGATACTGGAGTTAGTTAAAGGAAAACATGAGATCACTATGTATGACTTTTCCCTAAATTCAACACCTGAAAAAAATGGACCAATTCCTTAAAAACTACCAATGAACAAAATCCAATGAAATCAAATATATAATGTGAATAGACCTATAAACATTATAAAAACTGAGTTCATAACTTTAAAATCTTCCTCCTTTCAAAAAATAAAAATAAAAAAGGAAGGAAGAAGCCATCTGCAGACCCAGATGGTTTCACTGGAGAATTCCACCAAAGATACAAAGGATAATTAACATCAATAACATAACTTTTACACAATCTACTCCAGAAAAAAGAAGAGAGAACACTTCCAAACTCATCTTACAAGGTCACTATTACCCTGATACCAAAACCAGATAAAAAGAAAGAGAGAAGAAAAGGAAAATTATAGACTAATATATCTTATGAAATCTGACACAAAAATGCTAAACAGTGTATTTAAAAAATTGAATCTAACACTGCATTAAAATAATTATACACCACAACAAAATGACATTTGATGGACATATACAAAATGGTTCACCACTCAAAAATCAGTCAAAGTAATCAACAACATCAACAAGCTGAGGAATAAAAATTACATGATCCTATCAATTGACAAAGAAAACACATTTGACAAAATATAAAACCCACTCAGATAAAAATTCTCACCAAGTTAGGATAGAAAGGAACTATCTCAAATTATAAACAGCACCTACAAACACAATACAGTTAACATCAAACTTAGTGGCAAAAGACTGAATGCTTTCTAAGATCAGGATGTCACTTGCACCATGTCAGCTGAAAACAATACCGGGAATTCTCACTAATGCAAAAGGAAAGGAAAAGACACAGAAAACATACAGTTTGGAAAGGAAGAAATAAAGTCATCTCTATTTGAAAATGATACAATTATATACATAGCAAATGTCAAAGGCTGTAAAAAAACATTCCTACAAGAAGTAAGTGAGTTTGCCAAGATCACAGGATCAAAGATTGACATATATATCAATCGAATTTTTGTATATCAACAATGAACATGTAAGAACCAAAACTGGAAACACAATTCCACATAAAATGGAAGGAAAATGATACACTTAGTTATGAACTTAACAAAATATGTCCATGATGCATATGTTTAAAATTACAAAATGCTAACAAAATCAAATACCTAAATACATGGAAAGACATAGGACACTCATGGATTTTAAGACTCAAAATAGTAAAGATGTCAATTCTCTCCCAACTGATTTATAGGTTTAATGCAATTTCTATCAAGCTATCAGCAGGGAATTTTGTAGACATAGACAAGCTGATTCTAAAATGTATATGGAAAGGCACAAATCTTGGAATGACTTCTAAAAACTCCTGAAAAAGAAGAATAAAGAAATAGATAAGAAATAAAAGATAAATAAGGAATTACTCTGACAGCAAAGCTTCAAGACAGTGTGCTAAGTGAATGAAGCCAGACTCAAAATGATACATGTTGTAGGATTCGATCTGGAAAGGCAAAACCATAGGGACAGAAATATAAATTGGTGGTTGCTAGGGTAGGGGAGCAGAATGACTCCAAAGGAACATGGGAAGTGATGAGGGGTAACAGGAACCATGCATACATTGATTGTGATGATATTCACTCAATTGTCTATACTTGACAAAATTCATTAAACTGTACATCTAAAAGACATGAAAAAATTAACTGAGAATCCTATTTATGAAAAATAATGAGGCTTCCCAAACAACCAAACATTTGAGGAAACCTATCCCAATCCATAAGGGACACCAAATGCAATAAATAGGAAAAAACTAAGAAGAGTGTAAAATGAGTTAATAGAACAAGTAGAGATCAACTTTAAGTGAAGTACTCACATACAGTAAGGTCTACAGAGTAACTATGAAGTTGGCTATTTCAAGCAATCAATTTAAGATCTTCCAGAGAAAAATATGACAGCTAAAATGTAAAAGAAAAAACTTAGAAATGGGTTAAATAGAGAATAGACACTTGGAAAGCACATGGATGCACTAGACTACTGATTCTCAGAACAAAACACAGGCAAAAATGACAAGGAAGGACAGAAGCAAATGAGAGAAAGAAACTTGGAAGGTAGATCCAAAAGTTCTAAAATCTATTTAATTCTCAGAGGAAGCAGAGAATCAAATGGAAGGAAAAAAATGAGAGAAATAATATATGAAAATGCCCAAGACCTGAAGAAAAATACCGAGTATTTAGAGTGAAAGGATCCATAACTACTCAGCAAAATAAAAGGAAAAAATTATAATTAAAATTACAGATTTTGTGAAATTCAGAGAATCCAGTAAAAGAACTCTAAAAACCTACTGGCAAAGGGTCAAAGATCTCACTGGCACCTGACTTCTTTTCAGCAACTCAGAATACTGAACAGCAGTATTGTCAAATTTCTAAGAGAAAATTACATTGGATTTACATTTTTAAAAATATTTTATTCATTTAAGAGAAAGAGTGGGGAAGGGACAGTGAGGGAGTGAGAGGGACAAGCAGACTCCTCACTGAGCACAGAGTTGTATGTGGGGCTCGCTCTCACCACCCTGAGATCATGACCCGAAACAAAATCAAGAGTCGGGTACTTAACCTACTGTGCCACCCAGACACCCCTTGAGTTTACATTCCTAAACCCAGCAAAAATAGTGGGCAAGCATTCAGGCAAAATAAAAACTGTTCTAAGTCATTCAGTGATTCAAAGTTTATCACACACAAATCCTTCCTGGAAGAATTATATGAAGATGCACTGCAACAAGGTGGGGGCTGGGGTGAGACTGGTGGTGGGTATTAAGGAGGGCATATATTGCATGGAGCACTGGGTGTGGTGCATAAACAATGAATTTTGGAATGCTGAACATAAGATAAATAAAATAAATTTTTTTAAATAAAAAAAAAAAAACAATAAAAGAATCCAAGACTTTTGGGAGTCAGCAATAGTGCTCAAAGAAATGAGTGAAATTATAGTTGAGTCTAGATAATTAAAGAAAATTAAATGACAAACTGGGAATAAAATCTCAATTGATGGGGTGCCTGAGTAGTGCACTTTGTTAAGTGGCTGACTCTTGGTTTTGGTTCAGACGGTAATCTCAGGGTGGTGAGATCAATCCCCACCTCAGGCACACTCAGCTCGAGTCTGCTTAAGACTCTCTGTCCCTCTCCCTTTGTCCTCCTGCGCTTCTCTCTCTATCTCTCTAAAATAAACTTTAAAATCTTTTTTAAAGGGGCGCCTGGGTGGCTCAGTGGGTTAAAGCCTCTGCCTTCAGCTCAGGTCATGATCCCAGGGTCCTGGGATCGAGCTCCGCATCAGGCTCTCTGCTCAGCGGGGAGCCTGCTTCCTCCTCTCTCGGCCTACCTCCCTGCCTACTTGTGATCTCTGTCTGTCAAATAAATAAATAAAATCTTAAAAAAAAAATCTTTTTTAAAAATCTCAATTGATAACAATGCTGAAGGTGGCAGGAAACAGTAAGAAAAGGAGTAGGGAAGCAAGTAGTAAGGAGATTTCAGTTCATTCTAGACACCAAAAAAAAAAAAAGTAATTAAGATTTTCAGAGCAAATACGAATAAATTTTTTAAAGGTGTTTTCACTGCTAAACAAGTGGAGGAAATACAAGTGTCTACATGTTTAGGTAGGAAAAGTTCTAGAGGGACATGCACCACAGTGAAAAAAAACTGAATCCCTGTAGGAAGGGCATAGGGAGGAGTGAGGGGTTGATCTGAGGGGCATCAGTTTCATCTGTTAACATGTTCAATTTTACAAGAATGTATTCATGTATTGGTATGATATTTAACATAAGTAATTCATGTAATGCGCAGCAAGAATGAAAAATGTCTTCATTGCCCAGAGATAATACATTTTAACACTACAATTCATTTCTAGTAGTTGCATTTACTCAAACATATCTATATAAGATAGAGAGATAAAGATAGAGACATATGGTTAGTTTTCTATGTATTTACATGCAGAGGGATTTCTTGGGGATTTTCCCCCCCAAAACCTACACACTCATATTTCCATACCATACTCATATTTACATACAGATAAGTCTTCAACAGCATTTTTTTTAAGATTTATTTATTCATTTATTTGAGAGAGAGAGAGAGCGCGCACAAGCAGGCAGCGCAGAGGGAGAGGGAGAGAGAATCCCAAGCAGACTCCACATGGAGCTCAATGTGGGGCTCATCTTGTGACCCTGAGATCACAACCTGAGCTGAAACCTAGAGTCCCACAGTCAACTGACCTTGCCACCCAGGCGCCCCTCAGTAGCATTATTTTTAA
Source organism: Enhydra lutris kenyoni (assembly GCF_002288905.1). NCBI lineage: Eukaryota > Metazoa > Chordata > Mammalia > Carnivora > Mustelidae > Enhydra > Enhydra lutris. The sequence goes on from NW_019154169.1 coordinate 2,325,427, forward strand.
TAGTTGAGTAATATTCCATATTTTGTATGCATTGTGATTTACTGAACAATGTATTATTAGTGTTTAAGGAACTTTTAATTTTTTACTAATTTAAATCATACCAGAATGAACACCATTGTACATGTATCTATGTGCTCATGCTTATCTCACCTGACTAATTGCTAGGAAATGCCTCACTGGGTCAAAGAATATACACATTTTTAAAACATTTAATGTTCATTGTAAAACTGTCTTACTGAGTGAAACTATCTTTGTCAAATTTCCTTGAGCACTGATAATATTTTTTTAATTTTTTAAAAGATTTATTTATTTATTTATTTGACAGACAGAGATCACAAGTAGGCAGAGAGGCAGGCAGAGAAAGAGAGGGAAGCAGGCTCCCTGCTGAGCAGAGAGCCCGATGGGGGACTCGATCCCAGGACCCTGAGATCATGACCTGAGCCGAAGGCAGCGGCCTAACCCACTGAGCCACCCAGGCGCCCTATTTTTTTTAATTTTTGCCTATTTTTTATTACTACAAGGGTTAAGCAATCTTTACATGTATTTATTGTCCACTTACATTTCTAATTTTGGTAACTGTGTGTCTGTTCTCCTTGATCATTTTTCTATTTCTTGTTAGTGTGTAAAAGCTAATAATAAAGGATAGCATTATCATTTGGTATGTATATTTTATATATTTTATATATTTATATTTTAAATTATTTTCATAACTTCTTTAATCTTTAATCTTTTAATCTTTTAATCTTTAATTTCATTTGTGATGTTATTTGAAAAACAGTTTCTATTTTTATGCCATCTAATACATCTGTCTTTTCCCTTATGTTCCCTGCTTTTGGTGTCAGGTTTAAAAGGCTGTCCTCACTATTACATCAGCAAATGCCTTTGTTCCTATCATTTTGTGGTTTCATTTTTGCAAGTGAATCTTTAATACACCTGAGACTACCTAGTTTTATGGGAAGCTCTACCTTTATTTTTTCAAAGGATTAAATGATTGTCCAAATACCATTTCTACTTTCCCCCACTGATTTCCATTTAATTCCACAAAAAAATATTGTAATACATCCTTACAGTAAAAATCAAACAATCCAGACAAAGCAAAAATTCCCCTTGACCAGACATTCATTCAATCTCCAGCTGCATTCTCTCATCAGAAGAAAACTGTTACTGGGGCGCCTGGGTGGCCCAGTTGGTTAAGAGACTGCCTTCGGCTGGGGTCATGATCCTGGAGTCCTGGAATCGAGTCCCACGCCGGGCTCCCTGCTCGGGAGTTGGCTTCTCCCGCTGACCTCTCTCCTCTCATGCTCTCTCTCTCTCAAATAAATAAATAAAATCATTAAAAAATTTTAAAAAAGAAGAAGAAGAAAACTGTTACTATCAGTTTGATGTGTAGAAATCCAGAGTTTTTTCCATAATAAAAAGTTAACACTCATGAGTGCTTGCCACATACCAGGCAGTGCTCTGTGCTTCATGTGTATTAATTTATATAATCATCTCCATAGCCTACAACATATGCACAACAGCTATCTCCAGCTTACCACTTCACCAAAACCAAAACAAAAAACAGAAACCTGAGACCTGGCTGTCTAACAATGCACCTATATGCATATCAGTAAAAAAAAATTCACAGCACTACTTTCTTTAAAAGGGGTTAGGGGATTCCTATCATATAATACATATTAAGCTGCAACCTATTTTTTTCCAAACATCAATATATCCTGGTTGTCTTTCCATATTAATTAATCCATATAAATTGACCTCAAGTTTTTTTAAAATTGTTATACAGTATAATTTAATCCCAGTTCATTTAACTCTTCTGTCAATGTATATTTTGGTTGTTTCCAGCCTTTCATCATTGACAAGATTGCAATGAACATCTTAAATACAATTCCCTAGACATTTTTATGAGTTTCTTTTTGTTTTTCTTGGTCATGTGGTCTGTGCATTTTTAATGTCAACAGATATTACCAAATTGCCCTTCAAAATATCTGGACCAATTTATATTCAAGCAAAGCATGAGAATATTTGGCTCTCATATTAACCCCACAGGTGCTAGTATCAGTCCTTTTTTCAATATAATGGGTGAAAAATAATATCTTCTTGTGTATCATTTTGAATGTCCCTCATTACTAGTACTCATTACGAGTACATTTTATACTCTCCATTTCAGTTCCCCTTCTGTGAATTTTCTATTTGTACTTTTTATATTTTTCCTTTTGGTTTAGTGGTTTTTTTCCTTATTAACTTGTAAATTTTTACATTCATTTTGGATATTAATCCTTTGTCTGTTACAAATGTTGCAAATATTTTCCACCAGCATACTCTTTTTTTCATTTGTTTATTATGTCTTTTATCATGTAAGAGCCTTTAATTGTATCTGTATAAACTTGCAATATTTTTCTTCATATATTATGTGCTTTTTTTCTTAAGATTTTATTTATTTATCTGATAGACTGAGATCACAAGTAGGTAGATAGGCAGGCAGAGAGCGAGAGGAGGAAGGAGGATCCCTGCTGAGCAGAGAGCCTGATGCAGGGCTCAATCCCAGGACCTTGGGACCATGACCTGAGCCGAAGGCAGAGGCTTTAATCCACTGAGCCACCCAGGCGCCCCTATGTGCTTTTTTTTCATTTCAGTACATTTCTACATTTTGTTTTTGTATAACCTTTAACTCTTTAATATATCCGGAATTTATTTCACGGGTAAGGAAACGTTAAATACATAATTTTATTTTTTCCAAGTAGTATCTAATTTTTTTCACACAATTGATCAAAGAGTCTGTCTTTCCCCTCACTATTATAAAATGCAAAATTTTCCACAAATGAATACCGATATATGCAGGGATCTGTTGTTGGACTCTTATTCCACTGTTCTAGTTAAATCTTTGGCACTGATCTCATTGCATTTTTTTTAAGACTTTATTTATTTGAGAAAGAGAGAGAGAAGGTACAAGCAGGGGAAGGACAAAGAGAGAAGAGGAAGCAGACTCCCCACTGAGCAGGGAGCCCAACACGGGGCTCAATCCCAGGACCCTGGATGGTGACCTGAGCTGAAGGCAGACACTTAACTGACTGAGCAACTCAGGTGCCACAGATCTCATTACATTTTAATTAGTATAGTTTACAGTGTGTCTTGATATTTAATAAGGCAAGTACACCTATTGTGTTTTTTTCTATATTATCTTGGCTTCTCTCACACACTTAGTCTTTCAAATGAATTTTATAATTGACAAGTTCCATAAAAATGTTGGGCATTGAATTTATATAGATTAATTTGGGGACAATATATGCCTTTACAATATTAAGCATTCTCACCCAAAAAAATAATATACATATTTCTATTTATTCTGTTCTATTATTCACTTTAAAAATCTGATGTTTATTTCTATATTTTACAGTTCTATAGTTTTCATTGCTATGAGAATTGGGTAATTTTTTCTATTACTCTGTTATACCAGTGTAGAAAAGCAATTGGTTTTTACATGTTTATTTTATATTAGGCCACTTTGTAGTACTTTCTTAATCGTGCTAATGGTTTCTCAACTGATTATCTTGTACTTCCTATGGAACTTGACTGCAAAAAAAACAAAAAACAAAAACCAAAACCAAATCAAAACAAAACAAAACAAAAGAGCACTACTATCTCTTCTCTTCCAATATTCACCAATTTTAAATTTTTTTCTTATTATATAGCATTGGCTAGGACCTCCAATACAATATTAAATATGGAAATGTTTTTCTTATGTTTCGAACAGAAATATTTCTGATGATTTCACCACTGCTATAGATTTGCAGAAAATATCTTTACCTTGATAATGGAAGTTCTCTTCCACTTCTCATGTACAGGAATATTGGGAGATGGATGCTAGTTTATCATAAAAGAATTTTTTAAATACATTGACTTCTGCTAGGATTTTAATATCAAAAATACGCTAAGTTTATAGAATTAGTTGAGTATCTTCCCAATTTATAACATAAGAATTATCTATTTCCTGAACATATGGTAGAACTAAACAGTAAAATCCTCTGCGTTTGATGTTCTCTGTAGAAGAGTATATCTTTAACTAGCTTTCAAATCTTTTCAATAGAAATTAGCATACTTAGATTTCTCTATGACTTCTCGAGCTAATGTTGGTAATTTATTTTTTTATAAAATCACGCATTTCATCTACTTTTCCAAAGTTATTAATATAAAGTATCTTATAAAATTTAATTCCCTGTATCCATAATTAAATGTCCTTATCTCATTCATAATGCTGTTTATTTATACTCTTTTTTCTTAATAGCATTTGAAGGAGATTTTATTGATCAATACTAATGGCTTTTTGTTCTTGTTTATTTTTTTAGTGTCAGTTTTTATCTTTATTATTTCCTTCTACTTTCCAGGGATTTGATATCTTTTTTTGTTCTTTTTTTAGGATTCTGAATATTATGCTTGGTCCACTTGATTTCCATTTCCCTCACTTTCTAATTTATGCATTTAAGTTCATAAATTTTCCTCTGATGGCTGCTTTGGCCACAATTCACAGGTTTTAATACTTAATGCTCCATTGCTTATATCTAAATAGTTGGTAATTTCCACTTTTTATTTCCTTATTAACATAGGACTTTTTATAAGTGTTCTTATATTTATGAGTATAGAGAATTATTTCATCTCCCCCTTCGTTGTTATTTTCTCATTTGGTCAGAAAATAAAGCCTGTAAGACCTCTATCTTGTATAATTTGCTGAGATTTCCTTTGTCATCTAGTAATCAATTTGAGTGGTTTCTATAAGTTTATTAGTACTAGGTATTCGTTCTGTCATCTAAAATCTGTGTGCCATTATTTTTGTTTACTTGAAATAATCACCTCTTTTAAAAGTGTGAAATTTGTCCTACTTTAATTGCAGACTTGTCACTTTATCTTTGTACTTCTTTTTGTTTTTGTTTTATATTTTCCAATGCTACATTTTTAAGGGCACAACTGTTACATCATCTTGGTGGATTTTTTTTAATATGAATTCCTCTGTGCACTCTTTAATGTATCCGCTCTGACTTAAAATGACACCTGAATCACATGAATCACATCACAAATTTTAACTCAGATAGGCTTATTTCTTGACTCACTGTTTCTCTCCATTTATTTAACTTACCGTTTTGGAGCCAGTATCACACTTCTGTCCACTGTGGCTTTATAAATCAATTTGCTATCAGGTAGATAAATATTGGTTGCTCTAGCATATTAATTCATCCATATTAACTTTAGATGTATTTTGTAAAATTCCCAAGAAATGTAATTTAAAATTTGTTCTAGAATAGAACTATTTATAAATCAATTTGGGGAGAGCTCTGTATTTAAGTCTTTTTACATAAACCTCAGAAAATTATTATTTCTTTCATATGTGTCTAGCCTACTTAAGTTGTGTGGGTTCTTTTAGATAATTTCATTTTGTATTATCTGTATAGAGTATTTTTCTTTCCCTTTTATCTCTGTTATTACCGGTTTATTATATAGAACATCTATTGATTTCTATGCACCTGTTTTATACTTGGACATCTTAATGAACTCCATTATATGGTATAAGAATATTTTAGAAAATGTTCCTGGGGTTTTTCATACCATCATAAAATAGCAATAATTTTATTTGACCATTCCAATATTTATGTCACAATTATTTTTATTACTTTAATTATAATAACCTAATTATTTGACTTTGTTTTGTTACTATCACAAGAATTTCTCCAAGTTTTCCATTTTAAGTATGGTATAGGCCATAATTTTCAGACAGATTATTTTTATCCATGTAAACAAGGACTTCTCAATCTTGGCACTCTTGATATTTTTTAGCTAGGTTATTCTTTGTTGAGGGGGAGGGGGCTGTCCTGTGCATTGTAAGATGTTTAATGGCATCCTGACTTGTACCCACTAGATACTAACAGTGCTACTGCCCATACCATGATAATCAAAAATGAATTGAGACATTGTTAAACACCTCCTGAGTGGCAAATTATCCCTGCTTAAAAACCACTAATGTCATGAATTACCTGTCTACTTCTATTTTAATCAAAATTTTGGCAGAATTGGATGTTAAACTTGAGCAAATACCTTTCTGGCATATGATTATACATTTTTTCCACTGACCTACAGTTGTGATAAATTTTTAATTAGATATATCCTAATTTGGTACCATCCTTATAATGCTGGAATAAAGTCTTACTGGTCAAGGTATATTATTTTTTAATATAAGTTTAGTGTTCTTCTTTCTCATGATTTCTTTGGCTACTTGGGGTCCTTTGTGGTTGTGTATGAATTTTAGGATTGTTTTTCTATTTCTGTAAAAAAGGTCATTGAAATTTTTATAGCGATTGCATTGAATCTATAGATGGCGTTGAGTAGTACAGACATTTTAATGATATTAATTCTTCCAACCCATGAACACAAGATGTCTTCCCATTTATTTGTGTCTGCCATAATTTCTTTCACAATATTTTATAGTTGTCAGTGTATGTCTTTCACCTCCTTAGTTAAGTTTATTTCTAAATATTTTACCCTTTTGATGTTGCTGTAAAAGAAAGTGTCTTCTTAATTTCCTTTTTAGATAGTTCATTTTTAGTGTATAATACTACAACTAAACTTACTTGGCTTTTAATATATTAATAATATACATTATGCAATTTTGATGCATTTGTTTATTAGTTCTAACAGTTTTTTGTGGAGTCTTTAGGGTGTTCTATATATAAGATGATGTCATCTGAATACAAGAATAATTTTAGTTCTTCTTTTCTGATTTAGATACCCTTTATTTATTTTTCTTGCCTAATTGCTCTGGCTAGGATTTCCAGTAATATGTTCAATAGAGGTGACAAGAGTAGAAATCCTTCTCTTGTTCCTGATCTTACAAGAAAAGCTTCCAGTTTTTCATTAAGTGTGATGTTAGTTGTAGGCTTATCTTATATAGCTTTTATTACATTGAAGTACATTACTACCATCCCTAATTTTTTAGACTTTTTTTTATCATGAAAAGGTAATAAATTTGGTCAAATTCTTTTTCTGCATCTATTGAAATGATGATATAATTTTTACCCTTCTATTAATGTGGTCTATCACTGATTTGCTTATGTTGAACCATCCTACTTTCCAGGGATAAATCTTATTTGATCATGGCATGTGATCCTTTTACTGTGCTATTGGATTGGGTTTGCTAGAATTTTGTTTAGAAATTTTACATCTATTTCATTATGGATATTGGCCTGTAATACTGGAAGAATCACACCTCCTGATTTCAAAACATACTACAAAGCTACAGTAAGTAAAACAGTATGATACTGAGATTAAAACAGATATATAGACCAATGAAACAAAATAGAGAGCCCAGAAATAAACTCACACATATACAATCAACTGATCTTTGATAAACGTGCCAAGAATACACAATGGGGAAAGGACAATCTCTTCAAAAAATAGTGCTGTGAAAATTAGATGCCCACATGCACAAGAATGAAATGTGACCCCTTTCTTACATCACATACAAAAATCACCTCAAAATGGTTTAAAGACAAACATAAGATTTGAAACTGCAAAACTCCTTGACAAAAACAAAGGGGGAAAGTTTCTTGACATTGGTCTTTGCAATGATTTGTGGATTTGAAACCAAAAGCACAGGAAACAAAACAAAAAATAGACAACTGTGATTACATCAAATAAAAAACTTCTGCACAGCAAAAGGACACAATCAACAAGGTGAAAAGGTGACAAACAGAATAGGTGAAAAAATTGCAAACCATCTATCTAGTAAGAGTTTAATATCTTAAATAGGTAAGAATCTACTACAACTCAACAGCAAAACAAAAAACCAAAACAAATAAACAGAAAAATGGACAAAGAAGTTGAATAAACATTTCTTCAAAGAAGAAATAAAAACGGCATCAGGTATAAGAAGAGGCACTCAACATTGCTAAGCACCAAAGGAATGAGGATCAATACCACAGTAACATTTCACCACATACTTCTTAGGATGGCTATTATCAGAAGAGGAAGGGGGAGAAGAGAGAAAGGAAAGGCAGAGAAGGAGAAGGAGGAGAGTAAGGAGAAGAGGGAGGAGAAGAGGGAGGGAAAAGAGGAGGGGAAGGAGAAGAAGAACAAGAAAATATGTTGGCAAGGATGTGAAGAAATTGAAAATATTTTACACTTTTGTAGGAATGTAGAATGGTGTAGCCACTATGGAAAATAGTATGGAGGGACCTCAAAAAATTAAAAACTGAACTACCATATTATCCCACTTCTGGGTATATGTCCAAATGAATTGAAATTCATATCTTGAAGACATATTTACACAGTTCACTGTAGCATTATTCACAACAGCCAAGATGTGGAAACAACCCAACTGTTCACCAACAAATGAATGGATAAAGAAAATATACATATAAGGGACATTATTCACCATTTAAAAAGAGAAATCATGGGGGGAGGAGCAAGATGGCAGTGGAGTAGGAGACCAAAATATCAGGTCCCAGGAGTTCAGCCAGATAGTTATGAAACCATTCTGAACACCTACAAACTCAAAAGGAAATCGAAGAATAGCAGCAATTTTAGGAACAGAAAATCAACCACTTTCCAGAAGGTAGGACTTGCAAAGAAGTGAAACCGAGGTGATACACAGAAAGATAGACCACAGGGGGAGGAGCCAGCTCCCAGCAACTGGCAGAGCAGCAGAGCACAAAATCAGGACTTATAGAAATCAACTCCATGCAGGGATGTTGTTCGAGAGGCTAAGTGGGGGGTGCAGCCCTTGCAGGAACACTGTGGTCTCAGGACCCACTGGGTCACAGGAAGAACAGGGGTGCCTGAGTGTGGCAGACCTCACAGGTACCAGAGCGGAAAAGCCAGAGGCAGAGACAAGGCCAAGGAGTGGGCTCTCAGCTTGGGGTTACCTTAAACCTTGATCCGAGGCACAGTCGGGCCACTGTTCTTCGGGCAGGGACCCAACAAGCAGCAGATCCAGGGAGACTCACCTTCTTCCTCCAGGGAGGAGCAGAGTGGGAGCATGTGGCAGGAATCTGCTAGGTTTGGAGACTCCAAACAGGGCCGTGCGTCAGAGATAGAAACGCTTGGTCACAGGCCAGGTGAGCTCAGAGCGTGGCTGGAGACGAGACGGGAGGGATTGACAGCTTTTCTCTGAGGGTGCACTGAGGAGTGGGGCTTCGAGCTCTTGGCTCCTTCAGGCTGGAAATTGCCAGGCTGCCATCTTCATTCCTGTTCTCCAAAGCTCTATGGAAAACATTCAGGGAACAAAAGCTCCCAAGACCAAAACTGAGCAGATTACTTAGCCTGGTCCCTGGCAAAGGCACTGCAATTCTGCCTTGGGCAAATACATTTCAGAATCATGACAACAGGCCCTTCACCGGAAGATCAGCAAGAACATACAGCCAAGACCAAGCTCACCAATCAATGAGAACTGTGGAGCTCCAGAGCTAGGTTAAAGCAACACATACAATTCATAGCTTTTTCCCCAAGATATTTTAGTCTTTCTTATCCTATCAATACTTTTTGGAAAATCTTTTTTAATTTTCATATTATATTCATATTTTATCCCTTCATTCTATTTAACCTTACTTTTTACATACATTTGGGTTTCATTTTTTTCCTTAAAATTTTGGGATATAATTTCTTCTAATAGATCAAAATATACAATAAATCCAGCACATGGCTTTGGTTTAATCTCCAGTCTGATCGCATTCTTCCCCATACACACACACACACACACACACACACACACATATGTGTATATATTTATTATATCATATATTATTATATGTTATATTATAAAATCATATACTACATAATGTTATAATATACAATATGTATTATTTTATATACACACACACACATATATATATATATATATATATATGTGTGTGTAGGTATAAATATAGATGTATTTTCCCACTTTCTTCTCTTCTGATTTGGTTAGTGTATATTTTTCTGGAGTTGTTGCTACCCTTTTAGTATTTTGTTCTCTCATTCATCTATTCTTATTGGAATAAAATGACAAGGCAGAAAAACTCACCACAAAAAAAAAAAAAAAAAAAAAAAAACAAGAGGCAGTACTGACGGCTAGGGACATTAGTAAGATGTCAGAACTAGAGTTCAGAATGATGATTATCAAGGTGATAGCTGGGCTTGAAAAAAGCATGGAATATACTAGAGAATCCCTTTATGGAAAAATAAAAGAACTAAAATCTAACCAAGTTGAAAACAAAAAAGATATTAATGAGGTGCAATAAAAAATGGAGGTGCTTACTGCTAGGATAAATGAATCAGAAGAAAGATTTAGTGATATACAAGACCAAGTGATGGAGAATAAAGAAGCTGAGGAAAAAGCAAGATAAATAATTACTGGACCCTGAGGGGAGAATTCGAGAGAAGTGATACCATAAGACAAAACAATATCAGAATAATTGGGATCCCAGAAGAAAAAAAAGGGGGGCAAAAGGTATACTGGAGCAAATTATAGCAGAGAATTTCCCTAATTTGGGGAAGGGAGCAAGCAACAAAATCCAGAAGACAGAGAGAGTCCCCCACAAAATCAATAAAAATAGGTCAATACCCCATCATCTAATAGTAAAACTTACAAGTCTCAGTGACAAAGAGAAAATCCTAAAAGCAGCTCGGGACAAGAGGTCTGTAACCCAGAGCATTAAACGAGAAAAATATGCAGCCAAGAATATTGTATCCAGCTAAGCTGCCATTGAAAATAAAAAGAGAGATAAAAAAGCTTCCAGGTCAAACAGAAACTAAAAGAATTTGCGAACACCAAACCAACCCTATAAGAAATATTAAAAGGGGTCCTCTAAGCAAAAAGAGAGCCTAGAAGTAACAGAACAGAAAGGTTCAGAGTCAATATACAGTCACAGTCACCTTACAGACAATACAATGGCACTAAATTCATATCCTTCGAAAGTTACCCTGAATGTAAATGGGCTAAATGCCCCAATCAAAAGACCTAGGACATCTGAATGGATAAAAAAACAAAACCCATCAATATGCTATCTGCAAGAAACTCATTTTAGACTAAAAGACACCTCCATTTAAAGTGAGGGGGTGAAAAACAATTTACCATACTAATGGACATCAAAAGAAAGCTGGGGTGGTAATCCTTATACTACATCAATTAGATTTTAAGCCAAAGACTATAATAAGAAATGAGGAAGGACATATACTTAAATGGTCTGTCCAACAAGAATATCTAGCAATTTTAAATACCTATGTCCCTAACATGGGATCAGCCAATTATACAAACCAATTAATAACAAAATCAAAGAAACACATTGACAATAATACAATAATAGTATGGGGCTTTAACACTCCCTCACTGAAATGGACAGATCATCTAAGCAAAAGATCAACAAGGAAATAAAGGCTTTAAATGACACATTGGACCAGATGGACATCACAGATATATTCAGAACATCCAACCCAAAGCAACAGAACACACATTCTTCTCTAGTGCACATGGGACATTCTCCAGAATAGATCACATGCTGGGTCACAACTCGGGTCTCAACCAGTTCCAAAAAATTGGGATCATTCCCTGCACATTTTCAGACCACAATGCTTTGAAACTAGAATTCAATCACAAGAGGAAAGTTGGAAAGAACTCAAATACTTGGAGGCTAAAGAGCATCCTACTAAAGAATGAATGGGTCAACCAGGAAATTAAAGAAGAATTTTAAAAATTCATGAAACATGAAAATAAAAAAAAAAAAAAAGCTGTTCAAAGTCTTTGGGACACAGCAAAGGCAGTCCTGGGAAGAAAGTATATAGCAATACAAGCCTGTCTCAAGAAACAAGAAAGGTCTCAAATACAGAACCTAACCCTAGACCTAAAGGAGCTGGAGAAAGAACAGCAAAGAAAGCCTAAACCCAGCAGAAGAAGAGAAATAATAAAGATCAGAGCAAAAATCAATGAAACAGAAACCAAAAGAACCACAGAAAATATCAACAAAACTAGGCGCTGGTTCTTTGAAAGAATTAATAAGATTGATAAACCCCTGGCCAGACTTACCAGAAAGAAAAGAGGACCCAAATTAATAAAATCATGAATGAAAGAGGAGAAATCACAACCAACACCAAAGAAATACAACCAATTATAAGAACATATTACGAGCAACTATACATCAGCAAATTTGACAATCTAGAAGAAATGGATATATTCCTAGAGACCTATAAACTATAAAACTGAAACAGGAAGAAATAGAAAACCTGAACAGACCCATAACCACTAAGGAGATTGAAGCAGTCATCAAAAATCTCCCAACAAACAAGAGCCCAGGGCCAGACAGCTTCCCAGGGGAATTCTACCAAACATTTAAAGAAGAATTAACCTATTCTCCTAAAACTGTTCCAAAAAATAGAAATGGAAGAAAAACTTCCAAACTCATTTTATGAGGCCAGCATTACCTTGATCCCAAAACCAGGCAAAGACCCCAACAAAAAGAATTACAGACCAATATCCCTGATCAACATGGATACAAAAATTCTCAGCAAAATACTAGCCAAAAGGATCCAACAGTACATTAAAAGGATGATTCACCACAACCAAGTAGAATTTATTCCTGGGCTGCAAGGTTGGTTCAACGTCTGCAAATCAACCAATGTGATACAATATATTAATAAAAAAACAAGAACCATATGATACTCTCAATAGATGCTGAAAAAGCATTTGACAAAGTATAGCATTCTTTCTTGATCAAAACTCTTCACAGTGTAGGGATAGAGAGTACATACCTCAATATCATCAAAGCCATCTATGAAAAACCACAGTGAATACCATTCTCAATGGGGAAAAACTGAGAGCTTTTCCCCTAAAGTCAGGAACACAGCAGGGATATCCAATATCACCACTGCTATTCAAAATAGTACCAGAAGTCCTAGGCTCATCAATTAGACAACAAAAAGAAATAGAAGGCATCCGAATCAGCAAAGAAGTCAAACTCTCACTCTTTGCAGATGATATGACACCTTATGTGGAAAACCCAAAACACTCCACTCCAAAACTGCTAGAACTCATACAGCAATTCAGTTAAGTGGCAGGATATAAAATCAACACACAGAAATCAGTTGCATTTCTATATACCAACAGTGAGACAGAAGAAAGAGAGATTAAGGAGTTGATCCCATTGACAATTGCACCCAAAAACCATAAGATACCTAGGAATAAACTTAACCAACGAGGCAAAGAACCTGTACTCAGAAAACTATAAAGTACTCATGAAAGAAATGGAGGAAGACACAAAGAAAAGGAGAAACATTCCACTGGAAGAACAATGGATTAGAAGAACAAATATTGCGAAAATGTCTATGCTACCTAAAGAAATCTACACACTTAATGCAATCCCTATCAAATGCCATCAATTTTTTTCAAAGAAATGGAACAAATAATCCTAAAATTTATATGGAACCAGAAAAGACCCCGAATAGCCAGAGGAATGTTGAGAAAGAAAACCAAAGTTGGTGGTATCACAATTCCAGACTACAAGCTCTATTACAAAGTTGTCATCGTCAAGACAGTATGGTACTGGCACAAAAACAGACACATAGATCAATGGAACAGAATAGAGAACCCAGAAATGGACCCTCAACTCTGTGGTCAACTAGTGTTCGACAAAGCAGGAAAGAATGTCCAATGGAAAAAAGAGAGTCTCTTCAACAGTGTTGGGAAAATGGGACAACCACATACAGAACAGTGAAACTGGACCATTTCCTTATACCACACACAGAAATAGATTCAAAATGGGTGAAAGACCTCAACGTGAGACAGGAATCCATCAAAATCCTTGAGGAGAACATAGGCAATAACCTCTTTGACTTCAGCTGCAGCAACTTCTTGGAAACACTGCCAAAGGCAAGGGAAGCAAGGGCAAAACTGAACTCTTGGGACTTCATCAAGATCAAAAGTTTTTGCACAACGAAGGAAACAGTCAACAAAACCAAAAGACAACTGACAGAATGGGAGAAGATATTTGCAAATGACATATCAGATAAAGGGCTAGTATCCAAAATCTATTAAAGAACTTATCAAACTCAACACCCAAAGAACAAATAATCCAATCCAGAAATGGGCAGAAGACATGAACAAACATTTCTGCAAAGAAGACATCCAAATGGCCAACAGACACATGAAAAAGTGCTCAACATCACTTGGCATCAGGGAAATATAAATCAAAACCACAATGAGATACCACCTCATACCACTCAGAATGGCTAAAATTAACAAGTCAGGAAATGACAGATGTTGGTGAGGATGTGGAGAAAGGGGAACCCTCCTACACTGTTGGTGGGAATGCAAGCTGGTTCAGCCATTCTGGAAAACAGTATGAAGGTTCCTCAGAAAGTTGAAAATAGAGCTACCCTATGACCCAGCAATTGCCCTACTGGGTATTTACCCTAATGATACAAACGTAGTGACCCTAAGGGGCATGTGCACCCAAATATTTATAGCAACAATGTCCACAATAGCCAAACTATGGAAAGAACCTAGATGTCCATCAACAGATGAATGGATAAAGAAGATGTGGCATATATGTGTGTGTGTATATGTGTGTGTGTGTGTATATATATTACTTGGAATACTATGCAGCTATCAAAAGAAATGAAATCTTGCCATTTGCAATGATGTATATAGAACTAGAGGGTATTATGCTAAGTGAAGTAAGTCAATCAGAGAATGACAATTATTATATGATCTCTCTGATATTAGGAATTTGAGAGGCAAGGTGGGGGTCGTGGGTGTCGTGGGGGTAGAGAGGGAAAAAAATGAAACAAGATGGGATCAGGAAGGAGACAAACTATAAGAGACTCTTAATCTCATGAAACAAACTGAGGGTTGTGGGGGATGGTGAGGAAGGGATAGGGTGACCGGGTTATGGACACGGGGGAGAGTAATTGCTATGGTGAATGCTGTGAATTGTGTAAGCCTGATGATTCACAGACCTGTACCCCTGGGGTAAATAATACATTATATGTTAATAAAAATTATTTTTGAAAAACTCAGAAACTGGTTTGGTACAAGGGGAAAAGTTACTTGGAAATATGTTTCTTAAAACTTATGGAATTATATTTTGCATAATCCAAAATTCTACTGAGTTCACTATTTGTAGGGCTACTGACAAAGCATTTTTTTAAGATGGAAGAGTAATTTAAACTTTTCATTAAAAGCCTTTTCAATCTCAAAGAGAGAGAGAGAGAGAAATCTTGCCATTTTTGACAAGAGGGATGAATGCAGAGGATATTATAAGTGAAATATGCCAGTTACAGGAGGATAAACACTACAAGATTCTACTTAGATGAGGTATCTAAAATCGTCAACTGCATAGAAGCAGAAAATGTAAGGATGTGTGCCAGAGGCTGAGAGGATGAGGAAATGAGGAACTGTCATTCAACTGGTATAAAATTTCAGTTATACAAGATGAGCAAGTTCTAGAGATCTGCTATACAACAGAGTATTTATGGTTAACAACACTGTATTGCATACTTTAAAATACATTAAGAGGACAGATGTCATGTTAAGTGTTTTTACCACCAAATACACACACACATACACACACACACACACACACAAAAGAACATTAGGAAATGTTTGGAGGTGATGGATATATTTAGTCCTTTGAATGTGGTGACAGTATCATGGGTATATGCATATGTCTAATCACATTGAGATGTATATATTACAGGCATGAGATTTTCTGCATCTCAATTATACCTCAATAAAGCTTAAATATAGATGTAGTAAGACATAGATATACATACAGATATAAAGTTTTTTAAATTTTTATTTATTTTTTATTTCTTTTCAGTGTTCCAAAATTCATTGTTTATGCACCCCACCCAGTGCTCCATGCAATACATGCGGACTTTTACATTTATGTTTACAAGGGAGGTTGACCTGTAGGCTTTGTTTGTTTACTACTTTTATTAGGTTCACTGTAAAATTATGCTTGCTTTCTACAGTGAATTGGGAAGCTTTCCATCTATAATTATTGTATGATCATCCTCTTCCCCTTAAGAGATTTAAATAAATTTCCTATTCAAGCATCTGTTTTAATACTTTTTTCACTTCCTTCCTTTGTTATTCAACTATTCTACCATTAAAATTCATCACATAAAATTTCCTAGAAAATCATCCATTTCAACACATCTATGTTAATATATACTATATTTTCTACCATCTTTTAACTTTTTGGAATATATGAATATTTCTCTTTTATTTCTAATGCTATCACATGTGTTTTTTCACTTTGTTTCACTTGAATAACTTCTCAAATGTCTTTCTCCCATTCTTATTCTTTGACAACCTTCTGCTTTGTCTTTATCAATATCTTTCCAGGTGTATCTTGTTGTTGTCCTTCTAATTTATTGTGAGTTGGATGCTTAATTCATATATTTTTATTCTATGTTAATAATTTGGCATTTAAGGCTATATATTTTCCTCTTAGTGTAGCTTTGACCAAACACCACAAATTCCAATTGATGGTATTATCATTGTCCTTATTTCCTAATGGCCCCTCAGTATTGCTTTGATTTCCTCTTTGAATTAGAAGTTATTTCAGAGAGGTTTTAATAATTTTCTTAAATTACTAATTAAGATTTTCAATGATGCCTTTTGTAAGATAGAGTTACCTAGAATTGTTAGATTCTCTCTTTCTAGCCAATATATGTTTTATGAGTACTTCATGGGCTCTGATATAATCTCTCATTTTAAGAAACATCTCAATTTAAGAAACAATTTTATTATTTGAAACCACCTCAAGCCATGGAATCTTTGCCTACAAAATCTGCCAAATACCAAAAAAGATGTCTTAAAGTTTTCTAGTACAACCGTGGATCTTTCTACTTCTTCTACTCCTGATAATTTGCTTCCCATATTTCACCCAAATGTCACTTGGCATGTTAGCATCCATGACTAGTTCAGTCTACAAGACTGTGAGCCCAATGAAGACAAGGAATCCTATCTGCCTTGCTTAACATTGAATCACCAGCTCTGGCTCAGTATTTATTGAATAAATCTAAGAAAAGAATTTACAAGTGACGGAGCATCATTCATCATTCATGATGAATAGTATACATCATTCATCAAAAAAAAAAAAAAAAGTTTCTCTGCTGTAACTAACATTTTTAGCTTCAATTCTATTTTGTCTGATGCCAGTATTCTGTCCCCACATTTTCTTACTTCATTTTGCCTGATCCTGTATATCTTATTTTAGCCTTTTTTCCCCCCTTGGCTTTTTTGTTTCCGTTCCTGTCCTATCCTTGATCTATAAAATCTATTTTATTTGTGACTGTATTCAGTAAGCCCTGATCCAGTTTAGAATTCAAGTACTAAGTGGTTTTAAGTGCTTCAAAAGTAATCTTTAACCTCTATGTTTAACTCCCGCATTTTCCTAATTTTTAAAGAGGGAAGGGAAATTGTGTCTCTGGGTTCTCCTTTTTAACACACTGTAGTTAGCACATTTTTCTTCTTTTCCTCCAGACCCCATGAGATTGTTTCTTCCCCAAATGCTCCTTAGACCACCACTATATGAACTGAGATTTTACATTTGCATTATTAATTTTTATATTACATATATATTTGAAAATATCACTTATCTTCAAAAGTTATTTTTTAACATTTGAATTAAGTTTTTCAAACATGGTCTCAATTATTTAGACTAGCATTTGCTAAATCATAAATTATACCTTGAAGTTTGTGCTGCCCCTCCCGGGCAAAGAGCTCGACCTTCTTCATCCCGCACAGACAATCCTTGGCCATGGGCCATTCTGGGTCCTAGGAGAAAGATGATAGAATTCCCCCAGGTAGTTCCAGTTCCCCACTCAGGTCAAAAGTCTCCAGGGCCAAAAAGGCAGCCTTCTGAGAAAGCCGGTGTGTGGGATTGCTAAGAGCAGAGTACACAGAAGCTGGTAAAAAGAGAGGAGGGGTCTGGGTAGGACACCAGTGGTGTCAGTTACACCAACACCAGTGCAAGCAGTAGGCATCCCCAGGTGCTCCCTCCTGACTAGGCAGAAAGAAGCAGCTGCACCTGCGGTTAGCAAAAGCCAGGCCCACCCTCCTCACCCGCCGCCTGTGCTCGTCCTCTCCTCATGCGGGAAATGAGGGTGTGGAAGAGGGCACACTTTGTCCTTGCCGGACTTTGCATCTACTTGTAATTGGGCGGAAGTTTCCACTAATGGGTTATCACACCAGCTGCAACACAGGGGAAAGCAGGGCTGTTCTAAAATCCACACGCGTAAAGTGAGGGTGTCTGCTGCAGAACATGCGCATGGGCTGAGCGCGGAGTTTACCACTTTATTAAAATTGTGATTGTTCGCGTAAAGACTCAACCAGGTCACATATTAATAATTATCACTGACAATCTTTAACATCAGCCGAAGCCCACGAGTGAAGCAATATTACATCTCCCGGTCTCATTTATCTCACTGCTTATGGCCCCTCTGTGGTCAGCGCGCTGCGAGCTTGGCGGACATTTAATTATGAGCACATCATAAATGTAGCTGACAAGGCAGAGGCTGCCCGGGGATGCTCCTGGCAAGGGGGTCGCTGTGCGAAGTACAGACTTGATGCACCCGACGACAGGGCCAAGCAAAGACCACTTGTCCACGCTGTCCCTCTGCAGCGGCCCGCCACTGGCAGCAGGTGGAGGGGTCCCCAGAGGTGGCGCCCGGTGCACCCGGTCCTCGTGGGCCCCTCTAACTTTAAGGTGTGCTGGCCACCTTGTCTTAGAAACCTAAAGCCCGCGTGCTCTCTCCTGTCCGCTCAGCCCCGAGAGTCCCTTGGCTGACTAACCTCTGCCGTTAGTCTCCGACCATTTACCAACCCCTATCGGGGGTTGGCACCTTCTTTTATGAATTATTTTATGTATTTCTTCTCTTAGTGAATTTCTTTGGGGGTGAGCCTCCAGCCCACAGTGCCAGGGTCTAGGAAGCCCACCCCAGCCCACCCAACAGACCCCAGCGTCCCCCACTCAAAGCCCTCAGCTCTGATGGAGACAAAGGACCGTAAAGGTGCCAGGAGCACCCCACCACCCGCCCCCACGTGGGCAGTAAGCAGACTTGCACTGAATCAGAGGAGGACCCTGCGCGGAGCAGGCTTTGCATTTCCTTCTAATTAGCCGCTGTTCCGATGGGGTGGCCACCACGTGCCCTCATCAGGCCACACCTTCCTGCTTGGGCCCAGGCCCGGGGGACACAGGAGGTGGCCAAGGGTCTGCTGCGTCCCGGCCACGACCCTCGCAGGGGCCCAGGGTCCCATCGCTCCGCCGCCGCAGCAGGTTCACACAGAGAAGACAAAGCGTATAATCAGGGGCGCCGCAATGAAGGAGCTCTGAGGAGAAAGCTGAAAAGTAGCTATCATGTTGGCAGATAAATTCTACACACAATTATTCATTCCTAGCCTCTTGACATGTAGATTAATGAGTTTGATAACCCAGGCTTCTAAGAAGTAGATTCTACTGTGTTCGCCGGCTTTCTCCCCCTCTACCTACAAACAGCACACGGGTCTATGGAGGAAAAACAAATCGATACATTTGCAGTAGCCGTCACTGCTTTTTGTGATTGGAGCCCTACGTCAAAAATATGATGTGTCTTCTCCAAACTGCCTCTCTCCTTCCCGGGCTGGGAGAAGTTGGGGGGTGGCCCAGCAGACACTGGAGCGGACCGCGGGCCTCAAACCTTGGCCTCCGCGGGCATCCTGGGCCTTCCGTGGTGGGCAGGGCATGGAGCATTTCCAAGTTCAACGACCCCAAGGGCAAGAGCCTTTTGCTGAAACAGCGGGGACCTGCAGGCCATCCTTTGGGTTGGAGTGGTTCTAGACGTGGCTCTGTCTGTCCCCACGTGGCACCAGGACACCCAGGCCAAGAAAGTGTCCTGGGGGAGAAAATACACACAGGGGGCAAGGGGTGGATTTCACTGAAGATCAGTGAACAACACTGCACTCCGGGATTTATTCTCTCCGATGAGTCCAGATCCTGGCGAATAGGAACTAGATTCACTAGGCGCGTTTATCATCATGACTTGATTTTTATGCCATAATTGTCTTCCCTACCCCCACCCAGCAGTGGGTAAGAGTTTGGAAATATATTTTGAATATCGAAGAGTGAATTTCCTTGGTGTCCTCATGACCCACTTGGCAGAAGCTTCTAAGATCCTAATGCATTGAATTTCCTCTTCATCAGGGTTGGATGTTCTAAAAATAACACAGGTTTTTTGCAACAAGTTCAAAGAATATGGGAGGAAACAAATAACAAAGGTAATGTTGTTTCTCCTGGCCCAAGGCAATCATGGTTGAAAAACTATGTGCATCCCTTGGGACTTTTCTCTACATCTCAGCCTCTGCAGAGCTGGCTTCTCTAGGGCTGAGACCAGTGTGTGAGAGGAGGAGAGAGTAGAGAGGAAGGGCATCCCCTGGCAAGCCCCTGGGAAACAGAGCAGACCTCACAAACCTGAACAGAGTTCAGCCTGGGCACTGGGCGGGCAGAGTCAGTGTCTGGGATCTTTGTGGATCCTAGGGGAGTATGGGGACACATGGGGAGACATTAGCACGGGTGTTCGGCATGGCACCTTCTTTTATTCTACAGGGATAGGGATGAATAAAGCAAAAATTCACCCAGCCCAGAAAACTCCAATGAGATTTTTGATGAGCAATGTGGACAACTGGCTTAAGCATTTGTGGATGGGTAACCCACTTTCCGTCTGCTTCCAAACAGATACCTGTAAGCTACGCAAAAAAGGTCAAGGTATCTCAAGTGCATGGTCTCAGTGTCAGCATGGCCTAGTTTAGCAAATAAAAATTCAGGATGCCTGGTGAAATTTCAATTTCACATAAACAAATAAGTTTTTGGCATAAATATGTCCCCCAATATGTATAACACGTATTTTTAAAGTATTAGGAAACACTAAAATAATATACTACAGGGAAAAATTTAATATTAGCATATCGCATGTGTTTGAAACAGAAAATGGTAAGTTATCTGAAATTCAGGTTTTGGTTTGGGTTTTGGTTTTTAGTTTTCTGAAATTCAAATTGAACTGAACATCCTGTATTTCATCTGGCAATCCCTTTAGGGGTGTTTCTGTGAAAGGGCTCTGGACAGGACCAGGGTGTGACCAGAGAGCAAAGAGCAAAAGAGCAGAACTCCAAACTCGGGACCACCACACACAGGTGGCGTTCCCCCCCCCTCCTCCATCCAGACTCTCCTCACACTCTGCCTCCCCCTGAGCCCAGAGCCCAAATTACCAGAGTAAATGAGAAACCACCACATCTAGATTCTGCAGCAGTGCCTACGAGACCTGAAGCTGGGCGTCAATCTCAGGCTGGATACCAAGGCAGGACCATGAAAAGATTAGGACCGTCCCCCGCCCAGAGTTCTCCTTGACAAATCCCTTCGTGCTCCCAGAATGTGGAGCCTCAGCAATCCCCCATGACCTGACTGTGGCTTTTTCTAGACGACGGTAGAAGTTCGGAAGTCCTCCTCTCCCACCTGGCCTGGCAGCCATCCCAGAACAGAAAAACATAATGCACTTGGGGAGGAGGGGGGAGCCAGTCCTGCTTTCTTTTTCAAATCAATTACGGCCAGACTGACTCATCTTCTCTCATAGACCAGAAAGTCTCACATCTTGTTGCTTCTTAATCATATGGAAACCTAAATATAGACATGTCTGCAGAAGGACAAGCCTGAGGAAACCAGTGTCCTCGTTCTCCCCAGGGAAAGCTTGGTTCTCACTCTTTTCTTCTGAATTGCTGGTGCTAGGCTGCCAGCAAGATTCAGAGCAGGACAGGGTCCTCCCTTGGCAGCGATCCTGTCCCAGTGGACTGGGCGGGGACCCTTCAGAGTCACGGCGGTAACGCAACCTGGCTCCGTGTCAGTGGCTGCACCTGGGTCCTGCACACACCCCTCACTCCCCTCTGAACACATCTCCAGCTTCCAGCCACCATGATAGCGGCGTAGTGACAGGGACACGAGGCATCGTGGCCGCATCACACAGAGCACCTTTGCCAAAGAGCTCATTCCCTCCCATCTGCCCTTGAGTATCAGCCCAGCACCAGAGGGTCCCAAGGAGATTCCTACAGCAAAGTCCTGCTGAGCACTCAGCACACCCATGCACCCTCCCGGCACCCAGGAGTCAGCGGGACCCACGCAGCAACAGGCTCTCCCACATTTTCTGCATCTGAGTGCTCCTTCCCTACATTCAATGCTGGGAAATAGCTCCAAAGATGCCTTTTTCTTGGAAATTGCTCAATACCATTCATGAAGGGTCTACGGGCCCCAGGGCTCTGAAGGCTGGGGGAAAGCAGCAAACTGTGTTGAAGAGAACACAGTTGTGGATGAGACAAGCATCCATACAGTCTGGCAGATGTTAGCAGGTCCATGGAAAAAGGTTTTAGAAGAGTCACACAAGACTAGCCACTAAATGCCTTTCCAAAGCACAATGACAAATTAAGCCATGAGAATAATGAAACCAGGGAGAAAAGCCAACAGCCCCGCAATCCCCAGAGCAAGGTGAGTGGGGGCAAATGCAGGACTGCACCCCCCAGGGACCGCATGACCCTGTGCAGCAGGCAACCTGAACAACAGGACAGGGATACCCCTCCTCCGTCTCCATGGCCTGCCCAGAACACATCCCTCGACTACAGGCCCACACCTGGCAGCTCAGTCCTCCACACAGCCCACAGTCTGATTTGATTTGCAGAGTAGTTTGAAAATATTTGAAATCATTGCCAATGTTTAAAAATCAGGAAATTTCATGGGAAAAATCCAGATTTCTGGTTTCCCTTAAAAAAAAACAGAAGATTCAAAAAAAGAAAAAAATCAGGAGATTCTGTGATCATGGGGCTGTGTTCATCCAGCTGTCAGGAACCAAGGAACAGCCACCCATTTAGACAGGCACACGCTTGCCAGCTGTCTGTGGTCCCCAAGCTCCCTAGAATGAGATGCCTGCTCTGTGGGACAAGGGAGGCCCTGCCCTTGGTCCCCAAGACCACAGCAGCAACACAGAAAACTTCTCCCCTCCCCGGTGGTTCCCCCCTTCCCACCCATCAGAAGAACCATCATTCGAAGCCATAATGACAGGTTTGCTCCCTTTAGATTCCCTGTGACCTGAGATTTACCACCTACAACCATCCTAGCAGCATCAATTAATAAGACAAACAACTCCAGAGTCTTGGAAACCATCTAGAAAATAAATAAAGTAAAAGAACCACTTTAGACAAAACTGGAACAAAGTCACACCCAAGGTCCAAGATAACAGTGAAGGTATGAGTTACATACCCATTTCACAGACTGTGTAAACTGATGTCACAGGCCCATTTCCCCCTGTTTTTCTTAACTTTCAGGATAATTGGCCCACCAATGGGGGGTGGAGGGGAGGGAATTTTTATCACTGGGTTAAGTGTTGAAGGGGAAAAAAAGTTCTGATTGGCTGATTCAGGAATTGGGATTCTGGGCAGAGCTTTACAAAAGGATAATGTATCTTTAAGCCTAGGTGCCCTTCAGGGAATGTACTGGATAAATGTCTTCTGAAAAGCCTGTAAATATTCCATTGCCTCACTGTCATTACTACCATGAAATGATAATGAAGCATGAAAGAAATATAATTCCATATTCAGATGACAGCATTAGCCTCCATAAGCAAACTGAAATATTTATTAGTAAAATGTTCAGTATCTACGCCTGTAATCTAAAAAAAGGACAAAAATGTTTTATAATAAAAAAGAGATTGAATGCAGAGGTAAAATCTGGTTGGCTGATTTTATTGCTTATTATTAAATCCTGGCAAAACAATTATTTTTTTCTTTTCATTAGTAAGACACCCAAATTAAAACTATGCCCTCCGGCTGCAAGGTTTACAGTAGTGATTAAAAACAAGGGATTGTGATGCATGGGGCTTTTGACAATGGCATAATCAAATTCATTCATATTGTTCAATCTTTCACTGACAAATATTTTTACAGTGAAATATACCAAACAAAGAATCACATACAACAACTATCAATACAGAGAAATTAGGAAACCTTGTTATTATTTAAAGAGCGAAGTGATACAACGTTGCTATAATCTTGAATACAAACATTATAGTGTAGTTAATTAGGGTAATTATTGCCTAAATTGTGCTTAATTGTCTTATAGTGAATAGGATGTGTGAATGAAGCTTTTGAGCCTTTTACAATACAAAAGTGCCGCCAAACTATTTAGTTATAATTTAGTAAGTTTTGATAGTATTTCCTATAGGTCGGGAAATACATGTGAATACACACTAAGAGATAAACACCAGCCATAGGCCTTGACCTCTGTTTCACCTTACTGAAAAAGAGGCGTAAGAGAATCATTTAGTACACCAGCGTCGCAGCGCGCAGCATGCTCCTGGGCCCAGAGCACATTCCTTTAAGGAAAAGGGAGAGAAGGAGGAAAAAAAAAAAAAAAACAGGTCTTTGAAGTGAATGAAAAATTAGAAATTCAAGTGACCGCGATCAATTCTGAAACACTGCACAAAATTAATTACAGTTTTGCATCAGAAGCAAGAATGTAGATTTCAGACAGTCGGTGTCATTTATCTAGAGCTACACAATATACAAGGCGATTAAAAAGCCAAATCTGTCCCCACCTCCCAAGTCTGAGGCCTCTCAGAGGCTGTGAAGTACAAATGATTAAGTCCAAATTATGCAAGGGATTGTGCGGACGCTCCAGCCTGAATGGAGTGTGTGGCAAGTCACAGAAGCTGGAGAAGGACAGGTTTGCAGCTCTTTATCAAAATCCAGTCTGGTCACCACTGACGGAATCCAGATAAATTGCACAGAGATCTGACAGTGGCTGCAGAAAGCTAGCTCTGCAAAATCCAAATCTCTCATTTCTATGTGTTTTTAATTGCTTGCCTTAAATTTGCATTTTTATACAAATGGTTTAAAGGATTTATTCTATTCTATAGGCCACTCTGACCAAATTGCTTCCCATTTCACATGGAGTTGCAGAACCATGTTGGGAGGAGCGGCGGGGATGGGGGAGAGATTTGGCTTTTGAATCGCCTTTAACAAGAAAGCTCAATGTCCAAAGGAGTTCTGCAGCCCTCTCTGGCCCTCGGGACTAGCCCGAGAGGCCATCAGAGTCCAGGTGGCCCACAGATGCCCAGAGCCTTTGTCCCCAGAAGAAGCTCAATGAGCAAATACCCCAGAAGGAAACCCAGCCGCACCCTCCCTCCCTCCTTCCTCCGGGGCCCCACACTCATTAGCCCCCCTTTGGAAAAGGCAGGACGTGCATGTGTTCAAAATACATCTTATTCTGTTGTCAAAACTAAGTCAGTATTAGAAAGGCTGACAGATTTTTCCCGACTCCAAGAAACCACACATGGTGTGTCACACACACACACTAACACACACACGCACACGCGCGCACGCACACTCACACACACACACACACGCACAAGCTGGGTGCCTGCTTCATTTAACCCTGCATTCGTAACCGATTTATTAACACCAGAGATTGCCAAGTGAGAAACTGTCATTTTAAGATTTGCAAATTGAGCCTCACCTAACGAACTCTTAGATTCTGAGCAATTGCCTCGAGGTGCTGGTGAAACCCCAAACTGCCCTCAACAAAATATGCCTTCCTAAGCTGTACCTGACTTCAGCCGGGTCCTCACCACCTGTCCCTGCCGAATCCCCCCATCCTTATCCTTGAAGATCTCTCAAACACATCTGGAGATGTTGAGTCACAGCAGCTTCTCCTCACCCCACTCTCATCTGAGCAAGTCTGTATATCCCCATGGTCTTGTGAGCAAATGACTGCTGGGCCCATGAAGGTCACAGAAAGAGAAAGACTGTTTAAGAAGAAACCATCTCCTGCTCCCCCTTTGGGGAAAGACATGTAAACAGACAGTCCTTCACCTCCTGTGGGAAACCCACATTCGAGCACAGTATAGACAGCGTCTGACTCTGTTCCCCCATTTCAGGGACACTAGGGGGCAGTGGGGACTGTGGCTAACTTTAAACACCTGATCCCTTTGAAGGGGGGCAGCTGTAGCCCTGTTTGAATAGAGAGTCCTGCAAAGAAAAACTGCTCCAAATGGCCAGATAGTCTGAATTTTTGATGAAAGCTGGAAATCTGGACGTTTTCCGACAATTTCTTCATTTTTTTTAAACTTTGGTTCCCTTTTTTAATCCACTGAGCCACCCAGGCCCCCAGGTTCCCTTTTTTAAAGTAAACAAAAGAACTACTCCGCTGGCTAAATAAAAAAATACTCCAGTGGCCAAATCCAGCCCAGGGCTCCCAGCTTGTGGCTTCAGTCCCACACCCAGGATGGATATAAGCATTATCATTGCTGAACGTTGTAAAGGAGACACGTTAGGATTCTAAAGGGCAGACCACCCCCTCCCCCAACCCCCGGGTCAAAAGGACACTGGAACAGCAGAGCCTGAATTCCTCCCACCCCTTGCACTAGTCACTTTCCAAGAGCCCAACAGAGTGACCAAGAACACTCATGACCTAGGAAGTCCTGTGGGTTTTGGCCCAGCTCAGGGTCCATTCCCACATTGCATTCAGGTTCTAGAACCAACCTTGGTTCACCTTCCTTTTTTCCCTAATCGTTGGGCTTATGGAGAAGTTAGATACATGCCTAAAAACCTGTGAGTCCAAGATGTGCACTCAAGTGTGCAGGCCCTGACCACCCCCAGCCCCCCCGCTACGCTGGGTGGGCCGGACTCCGGTGTGTGTAAGGCCAGCTTCCACGCCTCTGCTCCTGCCGGCTGTGCTGCACTCCCTCTCTAGACGGACTTGTCCACCGCCCCAAGCAGCTCAGTGGCACGTATTAGAGACAGAAAGATGTGCTCAGCAACTGTGGGGTGCCCTCAAGCTGCTTCCTGCTGGTGCCCATCAGTAACCCTTTACAGAGTGAGGAGGGAGGGAAGGTGTTAGGCTGGGTTCCCAGCCCAATGTCTCCCCAAAGCAACTGATAACTCACTGCTGATTGCTAGAAAACACTCAGCTCCCACCCCCTGGCTTCTCCCTGTCCTAGCTCTCCTGACCATCTGAGAGCCACGGCAGCAATCACAGGAACTCAGGGGTCTCTGCAGAGCACCCTGTTCATACCCTGACTCAGTTATGCTACACCTTGGGCTAAGCATAAACATGCAGAATCCAAACCACACAGTTGCCCTGGCACCTTGGGTGAGTCATAGGAGCTCAGAGCTTCTGCTGGTCCATCTAGAAAGATAGTTTAATCCATCTGCCTTACAGGTGCTGGAATAATTAAATCTGCTGTTCATAAATGTCAAAGAACCAAATGAATACTCAGGATGAGTCCTTGCTCTTTTTAGGCTTATGCGACCGTTTAGACAGTGGGCAAAGACTGGGGTCAGCCTCGAACCACAGACCTCCTGCCTCAGGATTGCCACGAAAGGCCCTTTTTTTTTTTCTTAAAGATTTTATTTATTTATTTGACAGAGAGATCACAAGCAGGCAGAGAGGCAGGCAGAGAGAGAGGAGGAAGCAGGCTCCACTAGAGAGCAGAGAGCCCGATGCGGGGCTCGATCCCAGGACTCTGAGATCAGGACCTGAGCCGAAGGCAGCGGCTTAACCCACTGAGCCACCCAGGCGCCCCACGAAAGGCCCTTTTGAAGTGTCACCTGGTTGGTCCAAGTCAGATAAGCATCTGACTCTTGGTTCCAGCTCAGGTCATGATCTCAGGGTCCTGAGATCAAGCCCCGCATCAGGCTCGGCACTTGGAGTGGAATCTGCTTAAGATGCAAATGTAGTGATCCCAAGGGGCACGTGCACCTGAATGTTTATAGCAGCAATGTCCACAATAGCCCAACTATGGAAAGAACCTGGATGTCCATCAACAGATGAATGGATAAAGATGTGGTATATATACACAATGGAATACTATGCAGCCGTCAAAAGAAATGAAATCTTGCCATTTGCAATGATATGGATGGAAATAGAGGGTATTATGCTGAGCGAAATAAGTCAATCAGAGAAAGACAATTATCATATGATCTCCCTGATATGATGAATTTGAGAGGCAGAGTGGGGGGGTTGGGTGGTAGGGAAGGAAAAATGAACCAAGATGGGACTGGGAGGGAGGCAAACCATAAGAGACTCTTAATCTCACAAAACAAACTGAGGATTGCTGGGGGGAAGAGGGGTAGGGACAGGGTGGTTGCATTGTGGACATTGGGGAGGGTATGTGCTATGGTGAGTGCTGTGAAGTGTATAAGCCTGACGATTCACAGAACTGTACCCCTGGGGCAAATAATACATTATATGTTAATAAAAATAGTTTTTAAAAAAAGATGGTCTCTCCCTCTGCCCGTCTTAAATAAATACCATCTCTTTTTTTTAGAAAATGAAATCAATAAAAAGTAAAATAATCATAGTAATTTTTAAAAAAGAAAGAAACTCCCTCTGTAGGAGTTTCAAGATGCATTTAATAGGCTCTTGGGGAAAGGGCAACATAAGAAAATTAGAGCATCTGGTTCCTACCCTCAGGAACTTGTAATCTATACAGTGCAGGGATGGTGGTGGGATACAGGCTGTGAGGCCCAGCCACCTGCAAGTCCAGGTTCACAGGCAAGGGCTGCAGTCCTGACTGCCCCAGCCTGGGAAATCAATTCCCAAAGGCTCCTCCCAGAACCAAAAATAGGAAGCTATTACTTTTGATGCTTCTGTCATTTGAATCTCATGAAAATAAACACTCACCTTCCCCCAGGTGGGGAGAGTCCCAGGGAGGGGCCCCTTTCATCCGCACATCCCGGGTGACTGTGAGGGGAAGGAATGTCCATCGGTTCACTGCGCCAAGCCACCTGGGTTGTTGTGGCATTTGAGAAAAGGCCTTATAAGCGATCAGTCCTACGAACTATTCTGGTTTTGTCCTCATCCAAGGGATTATATTCTATAAGCTCAAAGTACTAAAGAGACAACAGAAGGGTTGGCTTTGGGAATCTATGAATCAGAGAGCTCAGGGTTTAACAACTTAAGAAAGCATTTTTTATGATATCACAAGTTTGAGTGAGTTCAGGCAATATTTATCTACAACATTTTTTTCACTCTGCATCATGATTTAAGCTGCAAGAATTCACTCCGTGAAATTAACAGAATGTCTGTCTTGCCGTGGATTACACAAAATTGGAACCAACTGACATCCACGTTAATACCTCCAAACCACCCCTCCTGACAGGCCAGGATGCTGTGAATTCAGTCGAATAAGCAAATTCTCTTCCAGGCAGGAAAAGACAACCCTTCCCTGCATACCCCGTTCACCCTCTCGAGCAATACCCCTTGTAGAGTCAGAATGAGGGTGTGGACTTAACAATGAGGAAATGGAGGCTCAGAGAGGTGGAATGACTTACAGGAAGTCTCACAGCAAGTTAGTGACCAATGTGAGATGAGAATGCCAATCTAGGGCTCGCTCTCTGCTCCCCAGAGAGGAAGAGCCCCTCTTTCTGAATATCTCCGTGTTCACAGGGGCTTTGCTAGACCTCGGAGGAGGGAAAGTTCAGCCATCCTCAGACTTGAGGGCGCTACCTGCCTGACTGGAACTCCTGAGCTCCCTCTGAGCTCCCCCATGTGGCTGGGTGTGCTGGAGGAACCACACTCAGAGGCATGCAAAGGCATCTGCAGAGTTAGAAGGGGAAACTCAAGCAGAATGTTCTCAAGGCCTTCAGAAAACAGGGGGAACAAATCTCAAATTACAGGAAAACTTGCCTGAGCATAGCTGTTTAGAGGGTATATGCATGGTCATCTCTGAAAAATTCCAGAAGAAAGAATACCCCATCTCAATTACAGAGAGATGCTCAGAGATAAAGTTCACAGGATATTTTTATCGGCCCTGTCCTTGGCAATGTACCTTAGAGAGACTCTCAAAATGACAATGCAAATAGGATGATTTTCATTTCAAATTAGCTATTGGATCCCTCACAATCCAAAGCTTAGTCTTCTAGGAGAACATGTGTTGCCAGAAGCAATGCATCACATTGTTAAATAAGAGCCAAATAAGTTTCATTAGAAAAGAGAAAGATCCAGGGGTCATAGTGGGCCACTACTGATGACAAGTCAGGATCGCGAGGCAAAGTGGAAAGAAATTTAACCCTAGAGTCCAAGGCCCTACTGTGCAACCAACCTAGACAGTCCTTTCTTTAGGTCTCCATCTTTTCAGCCCTAAATGGAAGTTAAATAATATCCCTTCCATCTTCCTCTCAAGGTTGGTTTGGGTGCTCAAAAGATAGAACACAGGTGACAGCATTTGGAAAGCCTGAGGCAGCACACATGCACCAGGGTTTCCTGCTGACATGCTGGTCTTCAGGACTAGCAAAATTATAGAGCTGATCCCTCTTAATGTGGTTTTGACACTTATTTTAAGAAGAAACTTAAGAATATTCGCAATGTGGAATTCTCCCTGAGTTCTTCCTTTTACCCTTTAAAATAGGAACTACGTGAGTAACTGTGGTTTCAATCATAATAATAGCTATCATTAAAATCACAGAGCTCACTCCCAGCCCACACATGGAGAGAGTCAGCTTCTGCAGGTCAGCATAAATTGTAGGGTCAGATTGAGGCCCAGCCTTGGCAGAAGTAGAGAAAGGAGAGGGTCGGTGCACACTGTCCGGTCTGTTGCCCTCTCGGGCGCTGCAAGATGGGAGCCCACACGGGGAGAAGAGAGGTGCCCCTGCTGATGGTCCCAGACATTCAGGTGAGCCAACCCAGACCATCCATTGCCTGGAGCCCTCCAGCTCTCTACATGTGTGTGTGAGCAAGCCTAGCAGAAACCATGAGGCTGGCAAAGGCAGTACAATTGCCTAGCAACCCCCAGAATGGTGGTTTCTTTAAGGCACGGGTTTGAGGGTGTTTGTTACACAGCAGTGGCTGAGACATCAAACAACCTCATCCTGCAGGTGAAGAGATGGGCCCAGAAAACCTCCCTGCTCTCCCCTGTGCAACCTCAGGCGCTTTGACCCATTCCCCTTGAAGACTCCAGAGCAACAGCTCCAAATGTAAATGTTACCATGTCTCTGGCTCCCCAGGATCCTGCACGGCTCCTCGGCACCCCAGAACTGCCCACACTCTTCCTCACCTGGCAGCCCTGGACCCAACCTTCCACCTCTGCCTTTCCAGATGAATTCCATAGCAGGGGTCCTCAGCCACTGTCAGTGGTTCTCCAAGGACAAAGCCTCCTCAAGCCTGGTGCTAAGAGGAGCAAAGCTCCTGGAGAGACAAAGGCAGCTGTCCCCATGCTGCCTCAGACTGGGATGCTGGCCCTCCACGCACCCTCCCACCCCCACCCCCACTGCCACTACTTCCTGTACTGTCACTCGGCATCTGCTCTGTCATTGGAGTTCTGTCCCCAGAGATCAGGGCCTCTTCCTCACCTTGGGACACCCCACATAGCCAGGCCTTGGGTCTCGGGTTCCGGGGGCACAGCTGAGAGTTCGCTGTGGCTGCTGGTGGTGATACTTACTAGCCCTAGAAGTGTCACACAAGGAGGGTTGGGAAGGCATGACAAAATTGAAAGCACGGAGTTCAAATCATGCCCCTTTTGCTTGCCACCCTGTGATCAAGGGGCAGGATGCCTACCAGTTCAGACTCCCAGTTTCATCGTTTGCAAAACGGAGCTGAGGAATCTTGCCTGATCCACCGGGATACTGTGAGAGCTAAAAGTAACTGCAGATTCGTCTAGACCATAGCTAGCTGGACAGGCTGATGGTTTAGCATGCGCACTACAACCACCACTATGTAACAGCAAGGCCCACCCTCTACATCCGGCCCAGAGCTAACATGCCCCGCCCTGCCAAGGGCAACTTGCACTGCACATGCCCATGTGCACCCCCTCCTGCCTCTCCCCACAGGGAAAGGCCACCCAGCATCGCTGATGAGGGGAGGCCACTATGTCTCTCTGCTTCTTTGATTTGATTTCAGAAATCTGCAGGAGGTGGCCCCCAGAATGGAGGTGGCTTCTCTTTCTTAACACATTTTGGAACGGCACCCTCCTCCCCCACCCCGACCCCAAGCAGGGACTCTGGGGTAATCAGAGGTTTAACCACCTTGACCCATTTCACAGATCTAAGCAATCCTCAAAACCACATCTCTAGTCATGGGGAACATGCATCATAATCCTTTAAGAAGGAAGGCCTATTCTAGACTCAGCCTGCCGATCCTGATGGCACAGAGGACAGCAGTCCCTAGAAAGTGGGGGTTCAAGGTCGTTGAACCCCCAGCCCTGCCTGCACTGTGTGTGCAGCCCCGGCTCCCAAGCTTCACTCCCTAAACCTTCCACCACGTGCTTGGTGGTGTCACGGGGACTGTGAGGCGCTGCCTTGGAAAAATGGAAATGCAATTGTCCAGCCAATAAAAAGCATTCCTGTATGTAATCCCTGTAATAGATTTTTAAATTCTCAGTGCTGACACACTGTTATGTGTTCACGGTTATTATCTGTCCACTTCGAAACCTTAAGAGGTTAGATTGTTTAAAGATTTGTTAGCTATGAACTGCTTAAAGAAGGCAAAGTATAAACTCCTGGCTAATTGAAAAATAGCATTTTATCAGATTCTCCTCTGATATTATATTGTAATGGTCGTACTTAGAGCACTCTCAATACTTCAATAAGTGGGGAAATTAAAAAAATAACATCTTCAGGGCTTTGCAGAAAATGTGGCTGTTACCAATTTATACTGCTTTTTTAACCATTATTTCCGTATATTTCCCACAATGCCTCGGATCCGAAGCAAACAGAAACTGAGTGATTACCCCAAAGTGTGCTAGATGAACTGGAAAAAGTCTATTCAAACAAAGCTCATTAGTTCTGATACCTCCAGGGCTATGACAAATTAAGCGCTGGTGAGTGTGCTTGCAGACAAAAGGAGGATGGCAAAAACTAGGGCTTAGCTAGGCACTGTGTCAATAAATTCCCCTGAAAAAGGTAAAAATTACAATTGGAGCTAAAATGGAATCCCTTTAAGGAGCATGTACAAAATAGATCATCCCTTCTTTCTTAAGTACATCTGTGAGCCCGCCTGTGATGAATTACTGCAGCCGGAAAGTGGCCACGCAGAGGGCCTGCCTGGCCAGGTGCACCTCCCAGCCGCTGGCTGCTCCACGGCTTCACCCTCACCCGCCAGCGCCCAGACGTGGCCCCGCCCCGAGGAGAGCAGGAAAGCTGGGCCAGACTCCACGAGCAGAGTGTGCACACTTTCAAAGCTGCAGAGCTGGGATCGGCTTGCCCCCTGGGCTCCAGGCCAGCAGCCCCTGGGTCCTGAAGGGTTCCACAACCTTAAGGTAACCTTGCATTCCCAGCCAAAAGAGAAGCATGCAATATTACCGTGGGCTCTTGCTTTCCTGGTTGGCGAATCCATTTACATGGAGAATCTTAGAAAATCCTGAAAAGTAGTTGTATTCATAATGAATCTGGCACAAAGAGGCTTTGGTAATTATTTATCGAATGAATGAACAAGTGAGGGTAGGGCTATCTGATGAGGGAGTAAGACTGGGTCCAGGTGCTATCCTGGAGGATGTGGTGGCCCCATACGCCCAGCTGGCAAAGGGTACCTCACTGTGCATTCTGACCTCATTGGCAGAATTTCTGCACCACAGAGAATCACAGCCTGACACTAATTCCCAAACCAACAACTTGGGGAAAACCTCAGAGAGCACCTAGTCCCCAGGCCAAGAATTACAAGAATGAGGGCCAAATCTGACCCACAGACTTTTTGCCCCATACAGGGCTGTTCTTCCTTTTTATTTGAAACCTTGCCACTTAAAAATTTGGAGATTTCTCACAAACGTTCAAATTCCCAGATTCTCCAGGAAGTGGAAAGATCTGGCCCAACTGGGCCCATACTGCCATGTGGTATAGAAGGCCAGAATAGGACTGCAGGTGCCCCATTTAGCAAGGCTGCTCACGTCAGTTTGCCGGCCCCTCCCAGCACACCACACCCAAGTATTTCACCAACCCGGCATCTATGTGCACAGCCTCTGGTCTAGTCAGTAGCATTGGCAAAAATATGGCTCAGGCCCCCAGAGTGTCCCGTGGCAATGCCAGGGTTAGACCCCAAGCCTCAAGGTTCTCAGTGTCACACTCCCTGGAACCATCTACCACCCTATCCCCAGGAAAGTGAATTCTTCCCTCCTTTGTTTTGACTTCTATGCCTTGTTCATATTTCTCTCCATGTCCCAGCCAGCCACCCATTTGGACAGGCAGGGACCAACTTTTGAGCCGCATTCTCTCATGCAATCATCTGTGTGTGGTCCTGCCTCTACCCCTGGATGCTGAGCCACTAAGGGCAGGGTGAGTGCAGAGACACCTCTGTCTACAGTGCCTGGTGCATGGTACATCCTCAGCAAAATCCCTATGTCCCTTTCATCACATGGCGTCAAGGCATCTTTCAGGTTCTAGGTCCCAAATCTCGATGGGCGCATAGTAACGAAGCCCAAGACCACCATGAACCCCAGCCTCTTCCCCACTCACTTCAAGTCCCTTTTCTCATATAAACCCCCACACTGAGGGTTCGCTTAGGCCCACTGAGGCTACCAGGGGAAACATCTGTGGACCCCAGAAGGTTCATCCACCCAGGAAGGCAGGGAAATTACTTCCTTCTTTGTGATCCCCCTGCTTTATGTACATGTTCCTTACATCTCCAGACCCAAAGACATGGAGGGGCAGTTCTTCTCGAGCTGACACAAGATCTCACCTGCACGTGAACTTGTGGTTGCCCCTTATAACTTTGCCTTAGCACAATGTGGCTGTGGCATGGAGGCAGGTGCTCATGGGGGCCATGCGGGAAGCACAGAGCAGAAGGGGTGGGCACCCGTGATTGTGAGACCGCAGCACCGTGAAATGACTCTGTGCTCCATACCACCGTCCCCTGGGCAGACAGTTCGATGAAATGCCTCTCCTGTTAAAAACAAGAGCACAGTGGAGTCAGATTGTTTACTTTTATCTCTCAAAAGCTGAAAAACAGGTGGGGAGAAAGTAGGAATCCTGTGCCATCCAGGTGTTCCCATCACCTCCTCAAAACTGGTCTAAGGAAGAGGAAAAGTCAGAGGGGACAACAGGGTGAGGCCCACGGCCTGCGTGGGTGTCTGAGCAGGACCCATGTTCCTGCCTAACCTGGTCTTTGTGTGCTCCAACGCCCTGCAGAGCTCGCTGCTGCACCAACCACAAAGGACAGGACAGAGATGGGCATGTGGGGCTGAGGCAGGAAGGTCCCCTTCAGCCCCATCCAGCTCCCAGAGGCTCAGGGCAGCACAGAAAGACACCACCATTTGCCAAGAAGGTGCAGTTCTCCGGGAGAGAAAGCACCACACGGAGCTGGAGCTCCTGGCTGCAGGGTGAGGTGCTCACAGGTGCGGGCAACACTCAAGGATGTGGGGCCGGTCCCATGCCCACGTGTTCACCACCACTCCATCCCGGGGACAAGGGGATGGGCCATCCCAGACACAACTGGGCAGTTCCAAATTAACTGATTTCCCGGAACTGATTAGACTAGCACAGTGTTTCCAGAAACATAAAGTCACAGTATCTCCCCCACCCACCTGCTACATCTGATTTGGTGGGCCAAGAACTCATGACCACCACCTACCGGTTCATCCATATCCACTCTCCTGCCACCCCAGAGTCTGTGGATAAGTGTCTCTCCCAGGAGGAAGAGCCCGCTGCTGCCCGGTGACCGCATGGCCAGCAGGGTGCCAGGACCAGAGGGTGTCTTGACGACAGGGCAGCAGCAGGACCCTCGAGTGAAGTTTTGCAGCTCATCGATAGCTGAGGCAGAAAGATGCACCTGGCAGGGCTTTGGCAAGTGGCCAGGCTGGTAGCCTGGGTGATGGGGCTGTTGGGGGGGCGGGGGTACTCTGCAGCCCACTGTGGAATCCCAGTATCTCTTCCTCCCAGAAGGGCAAACTCCACACCCATCCCTGGGGTGTGCCGCCCCAGCCTCCCACTCTTTGATGCCGTTCCCAAAATGTCCCCCCAGGACCACGGTGGGGAAAAGGACTAACCTGTCGACTTGTGCTCTGTTGAGGGCATCTCTGTGGGGCTCCCTGAGAGCTGCTCTATGCCACAGGGAGGAGGAAGGCACATGAGCCACTCACTAGGGCCCTCCCTATCCTTTTGTCCCTACTTCCTAGGCTCCAATCACCCCTGCGTCCTCTCAACGTATCTTCCCTTTGAATTTGTGCAGTCTCCTCTTCACTCTGCTCCTCCCCACCTCCCTAACAATCCCTTCTGGGTCCTCCAAAATGGAAGAATTTGCGGAAATTCTGACCACAACTTTCCTGGCTTTCATGCCTCTTCCCAATGGCCTTAGGGTCCACACCTCCATGGGAGTGACTGCCATGTATCCAACTCCCGTCCAGCCTCTCTCCCTAGCCATCCTCTCACTCCCACCTGCTGGACATGCACTCAGGCTCATGTAGTGCCAGTGTCTCTCATCTCCATCTGTGAACAACCTATATCTGAAATGGTGCCCTTACTCCCCCCAGAACCCTAAAGCCAGGTGAGACAGGAGGAGAAGAACCCGCACCCTCCAGCGGCATCAGCCTTCCACGCACACCTTACCAGGGCACTTTCACAACCTTTCCTTAACTTCTGCAGCATATTCTCACCATTTCTACATAGTACCCTTAAAAGGGGTCTCTTTTATAGGGTTTGCTCAGAGAGAAAAGCCACCCCTCCTGGCCCACCACATCCCGCTCATTTCTCCCTCTTCATCGATCTGCTTAAATGCCGCTTGCTCAGGGAAGCCTGCCCTGACCACCAAGACAGGTGAGTCTCCCTGCAATCTGTTCTCTTTCTTCAAACTATTTATCATGATTCCAATCGATAAATGACCTGTGCAATAATTAATCTAATGGGCCCCTTCTCCCTGCTAGACTCCAGACTTCACAGCAGCAGTGACGAGTGACCCCTTGTTTGCATGGTGCCTGTATACCATAGGCATTCAATAAGTGCTTGAATGAGAGAGAGCCAGGCACATTTATTCACTCAAGCATTTATTTTGAATACATGTGAAAACTGGCCACAAGCAATCTGGGATTTTTATTATGTATCCTAGTTTTTCTTGTACCAAGACCACCTACTCAGGCATCTAGTGAGCTAGACATACAGGGCCCACATTTTCTAGAAAGACAGCCCTGCCCTTCTTCAAGGAATGCAGTTAAGCCCTCCCCTTGACAATCCCTACTCCCAAAGTAGAGACCACCAGGGGCCAAACTTCCTAATCCAATGTGAATTCTGGTCCTCAAAGCCCAACACGGCACCCCTGAGCTTCAAAATACCTGGGGGGTCCAGACATACAGCAATGCTGCCCTGGTACCCATCACTGGCCCCAGCGTGGCCAGTACGGAATACCTACCTCTTCAGAAGCTGTCTCCTTCTTCTGATGGGCTCCATCTCATCACCACCCATCCACATGACAGTATCTTGCAGATGTAGAGAGTTTTTTCATTGCACGAGTAACGGATGCTCATCCTGGAGAACTGTGCACAAATGGAGAAGCAAGAGAAACCACCCATGATTCCACCACCTGTCTAGACCACTGCCACTGTTGGCATTTTGGTATGACCCTTCCGTGCTTTCATTATTTGCAGTGGTCTCCTTCTCAGTGAGCTCTATGCTTTGGGGTGCCTGGGCCTCAGTCCTTGGACTTCGTCTCCTCTCCAGTTACACTCCCATCCTTGGTGCTCCCTCCAACCCCATGGCTTTAAGTACCAGCTTCTAGCTGTCTGCTGCAATAGCCCCTCTCAACCCCGCCTCCCTCCCCAGCTGTAGGTGCAGAGCTCCCCTGACCCGGTCACCGCCCCTTGGATGTCCAGCCCACGCCTCACACTGCACATGTCCACAAATGTCCCCTCAGACCTCCAAAAGGTAGGACTCAACACTGCAGCAGGACCTTGCTCACATTACCTGAATCCCACCCCTTTCTGCTCTTTATTTAAAATTCTGATGTTTTGCTCACCATGAGCTTTTGCATTAACATTGACTTTTCAATAGTGCATTAAAGTATGATTTCGTGGGGCGCCTGGGTGGCTCAGTGGGTTAAGCCTCTGCCTTCGGCTCAGGTCATGATCTCAGGGTCCTGGGATCAAGCCCTGCATTGGGCTCTCTGCTTAGCAGGGAACCTGTTTCCCCTCTCTCTCTGCCTGCCTCTCTGCCTACTTGTGATCTCTCTCTCTGTGTATCAAATAAATAAATAAAATCTTTTTTAAAAAAATGATTTCACTTGAAATCATTCATAGGGTTTGTTGGCACTCCCTTACATTTTGCACCTGAGCTCCGTACCTCACCCGCCTGACCCTAGATGCCAAGCCCACCCACCTTGATCACCACTGCCTGTCCAGCAGCCTAGCCACTCACCTCCCATCTCTAGCATCTCTGAGCCCCTGAAGTTTAGCAGGAAACACCTCACGTCTGGGTCAGAAGCTAGCGCTTGAGAAGGTGCCAAAGGGGCAAGCCAGAAGTTGCAATGCAGAAATGCACGGGAGATACCACCCACGGGGTGAACTCTGACCCGTGGGAAACAGGAGATGGGGGGGAGCCAGGCACACAAATTCCCTCTTCCCTCTCGCCTGCTGACTACACGGAGACAGAGTTTCTGTGCACAGCCCATCTGGAGAAGACCACCAGCCAAGCAGAGCCACCTGCTGAGCCACCTGCTGTGTCTCCCAGTCCAGCTCAGCACACGGCTTCCCTTCCCTCCTTGCGCCGCTCCCCTCTCCCCCACTCTCTCTGCCCACGGCTCACCCCTCCCAAATAAAGTGCCAGTCCCTTCAGTCCTGCCTCAAACTGTTTCCTAGAGTCTGGGCTGTGGCTCATCTTCTTCTGGATTTGCGTTTTATTATCTTGATTTGGTTTGCAGCTCTGAAGGGCATTTTTAATATCTAATACAAATTCTCCAGCTCACACCCCCCCCCCATTTCTGTGAGTATTGTTACTCATTTAATCATCCAAATGAACTTTCCCAGAAGTTAAACTCGGGGGGTGGGGGGACAAAGTCTTACTTCTCAAGTCATCGTTGCATTTCTCTTTTTCCAAATCCCACACAAATATTTATTAACCGCTTGGATGTAAGCACAGTCCTGGGCTCCCTGTGACTCCAAGGGAATGATAATCTAGCTGGGAAATGGAAGAGAGTAATTAATAACCTTTAAATAAGCCCCAGGGTTGATGGGGGTATCTCCGGTTCGCACAGAGCCAGATCTGGAAGCTCCATGAAGGTCCTTGTGGGGACCCCCGATGGAGGGTAGAGTCCTGGTCCCTCTAACCCCCAAGCCCCTCCCCCCCAGAAGCCTGGAAGAGGAATGACTGCAGAGGCAGGGAGCACAAGAGGGAATGGGAATGTCAGCAGAGGCTTCTTGAAAAGCAGATAAGCTTCAAGGAAAAGAGAAAGTGAAACATCATTCCAACAAGGAAAGATATCTGCGCAAGTGTCCAAAAACAATTGTGATTCGATTCCAGAAAGGACCCCGAAGCATCCACACCCCAGTGGACAGGGAGAGCATACAGCAGGCACTCATAAGTGCGGAGGCGGACAGCTGGAGGTCAGCTCCTCCTATGAGAGCTTGTGTGTGTCCCCTGAGAATGTTGCTCTTGACTTCCCCACATGGCCCCAAGTGGGCAGAGACCTCAGCTTGTCCCACACACTTTGTTCAGCAGCCTGTGTGTTCCTGCTAAAGGGTTCCGGGGAAATGGCCCTGGGCCAGGACAGTGACACCCCACCCTTGTTTTGCAGGATTTTTAAATTATCTTCAAATGCTCAATTTTCATAAACCTCTCAAAACAAGATTTGCCTTGGAAATAATGCTTCTTACTATGGTGGTGGTCTGCGTGCTTTGTAAAAGTTCTGCAATCAAAATCAATTCACAGGACCATAAGGTGTCATCTACCAAGTACTATGCACGAGGCTGCACGCAGGTGCCACCTTGGAGAACCGCAGGACCCACCCCCCCGCTGTGGGCAGGCATGTTCTCCCCGTATCCCCTGCGGTTATGACGGGACTGGATCATCATGGATGCTTTAGTGAATGAATGGATGGATGGATGGATGGATGGATGAATGAATGAACGAGGACAACTGAGCAGACTCTGAGAAATGGTGGTCTTATGAACAGAGCGCTGGAGATGCAAGAAAGAGAGCAGCGCGGAGCACGGGACACGGCTGAGGGGTTGAAAGCACCAGCCTCGCAACCCAGTTCCTCAGCTGCCAGGAGACGGAGACTGCCCACATCATCCAAGTAGCAGGGCGAAGTGTCCAAACAGTAATTCCTCAGAAGACAAATGCCATCTTGGGAGGTCGTGGGTTTGGCGGGGAGGACTAGGGGAGGACACACACAGGACATGCAGGGGAAGACACGCTCTTAAAACAGGCATTTCAGAACCATCTAGAAGATCCTGATTTGGATATTTCGGGGAGTTGGGAGGGTCTTTGCAAGGCATAGGGTTAGGGCCCTAGGTGTGTGTTTAGCCCTTAAGTAGGGCCACTGACCACACAGGGCAGGAAGGGGTGGGGGGAGCCAAGGAGGTGGAGGTGGAGGGGTGGGGCCAGAAGGGGTAGGGAGGCAAGGAGGTTGGGGAGGGATGGGGCTGAGGAGTCGGGGGAGGCAAGGAGGAAAGCTTGGGGTGATAATGAACATCTCTGAGTGCTGGCAGGGGGTGGGAGACCTTTAAAGACTTCTTCTAAGTCCCCCCCCCACTTTCCCCAAGAAAAAGTCTCAGCCACCAACTCCTGATGGTGTGCTTCCTACAGGTGACTGCCATGACAACAGTGGGCGAGGGAGGAGGTGCCTGCCCGACAAATGGACACTCAAAAGGGAAGACCAAGCCTCCTCAGTTACAAGAGCTATAAAGAAATACAACTGTTGTGATGTGACACGGCGACAGCAAGACCCACAGAAGCTGTGCCATCAGGAGGCCAAGACCCAAATGCCGAAATGCATTTTGCACACAAAGGGAACGGCAAATGCTCAGGCCCAAACATGAGGAACCCAGAGGTCAGTGGCTCCCGCACATCAGGGACAGTGACCTGAGGTAGAGGTCAGGCTGGGCCCACATCATGGAGGGCCTTGGAGGCTGTGATGAGAGGTTAGACGTTTGTTCTAATAGAATGGGGAGCCATTGTAGGGTTTCAGGCAGGGGCCAGTGAGAACGTGGCCATGTGCAAGGCAGGAAGAGAGCTCACACCAGAGCCCAATCACACTAACACGCTCATCTCAGCTTCCAGCCTCCAGGGCTGCAAGAAAACGGATTTGTGCCGTGTAAGCCGCTCAGCCTGTGCTATGTTGTTACAGGGGCTCAAGCTGACTAAGACAGGGGTCCTACAGCCATGTTGCACTTTGCCCTGCCCTACCTTCTTTAGCATGCCTCAGAGCACTGGGGGCAAAGGGAAGTCAAGTTTTAATAGAGCGTTAAACTCTGCAGAAGCCGACAGCCCCGGTCTGCACACCGCACCCGGCAGAGGGGACCTCCTCACCCTTCCCAGCTCTGCGCCAGCTTGTTCGTGTGTTTCATTATAACCCCATCATCACGGTCACACAGCATCAAAAGCTCCCACAAGCACCTTCTCTGAATGTAGAAAAAAGAAAGAAAAGAACACCTCCACCAAAGATCTCAGAGGAAGGTGTATAAGTGGTCTCAGGTACTCCAAACAAGCCCGGTGTAGGGGGTAGGTACCGAGACCGTAACTCCTGCGACTCTGAGTCATTGCATGATCTTGACCACACACAGCACCCAATCGCTGGGCTGTTGTTTATGTCCTTTGTCCCTTGTAATCCACCAACCATCACATCCGTGTGTACAAAGCACATAAATAAAAGGGGAAAGACAACACGACCATGTAGGAAAGCAAGTCGGCCTCGGCATTAAGACTTTCAAAGGTGGTCCTACGTCACATGCTATGACTCGGGCCAGCCCACAGTTCCAGTGTAAGACCCTGGAATTTCCTCACTGTGCAGAGCATCACTATATGCCGCTGTTTGGATCTCTGATTACACTGTCCCAGCTGGGCACCGAGGGAAGCCACAAGAGGTCTAATGAGGAGCAGCTGGCCAGCGGGCCCCAGGAAGCGACAGCACTTCTGTCTCTGGTGAGACAGAAGACACCCTCTGTGTCCTTGCCAGCTCCTGAGAGCCAGAATCACAGTTGACTCAGACACTGCCTTGCCCTCAAGGAGCCCTCCAGTCATATGAGAAGGACAGATGGCAAGACGAAAACATGAGCAAGAAGTCTGGGGACCCACATGAAAAAATGATCAGCATGGGGAACACAAGAAGGCCTCACGGAGGGAATCACTTGTGTGCTGGCTCTTGAAGATCAGACTGGGTTTCTGTGGGCAGGAAACTCTCTTCTGTCCCTTTTCTTGGCCCCATTTCTTCCCTCGCTGCCTGGAGGGCTCTGGCACTACCTGATGGAGAGTGGCTGTGGTCCCTTGAACCCATCCCCTTTTTGATATTCGTCTCTGCACACATGCTCAGAGGGGTCCGTGCCAGGCTCTCCCCACCAGGCACACACAGAGCCTGGGGCACCCCTCTCTACACTGGACAGTGGTTAAGTCCCTCCGGGGACAGTAGGCTGTCCCCACTCTGCCCAAGGGAGCAGACATCTTTGGGTGGGCAGGTGGATAGAGGTAGACTAATGCTTGGGTGGAGCACTCAGAATCCTAGACCTTCATAGTCTTGGAGCTTCTATGAAGCAGGAGCATTTTTATTTTCCCCATTTTACCAGGAGGACAACGTAAATCCCCAAAGTGGTAACACAGCTACTACCTGTCTGCGTCTGTAGCTGACCCTAAGCTCTGTGCACTTTCAGGCATCCAGTGAGGAAGAGAGGCCGGATGGGCTCCACACACGGGCATGGACATTCACTCGGCATGCGTGCCCTGAGCACCCACCTCTTTTCCAGGGTGGGTGGGGGAGGGGGGGCCCTAGCCTAGTCATATCCCAGAAGTTGGCTGAGCAGAGGGCGCTGCAGGGGAATGAAGTTCCAGCACAAGGAGACAAGCTGCTCCACAGACCATGGTCTCTGAAAGGGGCACCTGTCACCAATTTCCCATCAGGGGAAAGGTTATCATGTGGGCCGTAGAACCTAAGAGCCCAGTTCCAAGTCCCGGCTCCATGCTTGCTGACCCTGGGCAAGTAGCAGGCTAGCTTGCTCCTCCGGGAAGTGAGAGGCATAAGGGTCCCCCACCCCGTGGGAGAGAAGAGTATTGACTTCGCGAGCAGTGGAAACTGACAAGCCCCGTGGCGCGGGCACCCTGCACGTTCCACGTGAGTGCTGCTATGATTGGAGGGGCCGTTAGGATCACACGACATACAAGCTAGGGATTCTTCTACACACACGCAATGTCATGGTGTGGTATATGCACGGAAGCGTAGGCCATGTGGGAAGCATTGGACGTAGCGTGGCTGCCTCTTCCAGGGGCTTGCTCCTCACGCTGGGACCACCGCCCCCCCGTCCTGGATTTTACCCACTGACTGCCTCTCTGGCTTGGGGACCAAGCCCGGGTGGGGTGACCAGCCACCTGGTTTGCCAGATAGAGGACATTCCTAGGCTGTGGGCTTTCAAAGTGCCAGGATCAAGAGAGTCCTGGGCAGACCAGGACAAGTTTGTCAATGTCCAGGGCCTGGGTAAAGGAAACCATCTGAACCCGGGGGCTTCCAGGACAGAGTGGACACTGCCAGCCTCTGCTCTCACCTACAGCCTGGCGGTGATGGCCAGTCCAGCAGGGGAC
This sequence comes from Enhydra lutris kenyoni, assembly GCF_002288905.1. Classification (NCBI taxonomy): domain Eukaryota; kingdom Metazoa; phylum Chordata; class Mammalia; order Carnivora; family Mustelidae; genus Enhydra; species Enhydra lutris. The sequence continues at coordinate 2,369,153 of NW_019154169.1, forward strand.
CAATCTACCATTTCCCCAGACCACTCAACCTCCAGATGGAATGGCTTTTAATATCAGCCTGGTTTCCCATATGGCCACCTTTCTGAGATCAGAAAAGGTTCTCTAAAGAAAATAACATTAATGGACCAGAAGAATTTTTCTTCAGGGAGATGGGGGACACTTCCAGAGTCTGACTCCATTTTCCAGCTGAGGAACCCAAAAGTTTACACGATGTACCATGGTAAGGCATCAAGTTGGCAACTAAAATCTGTTTAAGGGTGATGGTCACACTCCTAAGACCTTCCTCTCCCCACTGAGAGCCATGATGAGTCCCAGAACCCAGGGCACTATCATTCATCCCCAAGACAGGCAGTCACATTGCAGAACCCAGCTCTAGAAACCCTCAGCGAAAGGACCCTCTGTAACTTGTGTAAAAGAAGTCCACTCTAGCACGTGGCCAGGGGCTTTCTGGAAAGCAATGCTGTCCATCAGCTACATGCAAACAAACATTTTACCTGATGCTGCAGGGCATCGCATCCCCACTGCTACAGACATGACCCTCGATTGAACCCAGTCAGGCCCTGATCTTCTCCTGAACAACCAATTAATAAGGTCGTATTTGGAAGGCAGATTGCTTCCTTCACCAGACATTGGGATAGCTACCCACCTCCCCTCCTTGCATTTGCCAGTTTTCTATTGATAAGAAAACTTTGTCTCTGCCTCCATAGAAGGTCAAGCAAGTCAACACTTGCTGGGGTGCTGAGACCAGGCCCCCATAAAATGCCTTGAGAGACAGTGAACTTGCAGGAGGCATGGTCTTCTCTAAAGACCCAAGGACGAGAAGCAGCCACAAGCAAGAGCCTCCTGGGCCACCTGGCGAACGTGACTTTGTCTCTCCATTCTTGGATCTGCAGATGTCCAAGAGAATGAGCAGGGGCAGGTCATACAGGCATGTCTGGCTAGGGTGACCACAGCAGCCAGCTCAGTTGAACCTCCTCAGGAACAGTCACTAGGAAACATTCCTGCCCTACTAGCCTCCTTCTGCAAGAGCCATGGCCATCTCTGCCCTTCCAGCCTCCCCGGCCCAGACCCCCAGGTGGGGAAGCAGACTGTGGACAGAGAGTGAGCTGGACCCTAGGAAATGGCCGCTATGTGGAGCTGAGACCTCACCCTTTTTGAAGGGTCCAGGGGTGCCCTGTTCCAAGCTGCTCCCACTATCATTCACAGGCACAGGCTTTCTAGAGGAGAAAAACACCGTTTAGGGAGGGTGCTTTTTAACAATGCAAATTCGTGTTTCAGCCAGCAGGGGCAGAGGGCGGGTGACAGAAGCCATATGTGCCATGCCCTCCTGCCTACAGTCTCCTCTCCCCCACCCCTTCTCCCTCTGCCTACTATGAGACTATGCCCCCACTCGGCTCTCAAGAGGTGGTAAGAAATCTCCAGCCCAACAGCTTGATCATGGGGATACATCAAGTACATTCACAGAGTACCAGGACGCGGTGTAGAGAGCAGGGACACTTCCTCCCCATCTACACCCTTTTATAAGCCCCAATGTCAGCTCACCCACAATCAGCAAAACACCACAGGAAACTTCCAAATGAGGAGCAAAGGGGCAAAATGCATAAGGGAGCAGGCAGACACCCTAAATGAGCAATGCCAGCCAGGTGTAAGAAATACAACTGTGTTGGGACCCCTGGGTGGCTCAGTTGGTTAAGCGTATGCCTTCGGCTCAGGTCATGATCCCAGGGTCCTGGGATTGAACCCCACATCGGGCTCCCTGCTCAGCGGGAAGCCTGCTTCTCCCTCTGCCTGCCGCTCTCCCTGCTTGTGTGTTCTCTCACTCTCTCTGACAAATAAATAAATAAAATCTTCAAAAAAAATAGAAAGAAAGAAAGAAAGAAAAAAACACAACTGTGCAAATCAAAGTCTACGGGGGCAGCCATTGTGCAGGGTTGGGGGAGAGCAGCGGGGCTCACAGTGAACTGCAGAGCATGGCCTCCTTTAAAAGGAGCAGCCCAATTAAATTTTTAAAAAGAAGAAATAAATAAAAGGAGCAACCTTCGGGGTGCCTGGGTGGCTCAGTCAGGTAAGGACCCAACTCTTGGTTTTGGCTCAGGCAGGATCTTGGGTTGTGGGATCGAGCCCCAAATCAAGCCCTGCAGTTGGCCCGAAGTCTGCTGGAGATTCTTTCCATCTTCCCACAGGCTGAGAGCCAGCGCAGAGCCTGCTCAGGGGGTTCTGCCCTCCCAGGAGCTGGCCTGCCCACCCCCCCCCACTTCTGCTCTGCTGGTGATGCCAGGACTTGATCTCAGAGAGCAGTGGGGAGACCAAGGAGAGAGGGTCTGGTCCTGTATGGCTGTCCAGGGCCCTTCCACAATGGGCTCCGGGAGCTCGCTGCTGACACTCCATGCAGTGACCCCTGCTGGGCTGGTGGCACAGCCATGGGCAGCAGCAGCAGGCGGGGGAGGGTGCAGGTCCCCCCCGGTCCTTGGTTCTGCTGTCACCCCAATTGCAAAAGGTGTTTGAACGAAATTAAACTCCACGGGAAAGTTCTGTCTTCCTGTCAAGTCAGCACCATTTCCAAGGGTCTGTGATTGACATGACTCTTAATGTGCATTTTTAAACATGAGACCATTTTGTGTGCAAATATTACAGGAATATGAATTCCTTGGTCCAGTGATCCCAAGGCTTCCTTTCCTGCTTAGACACCCAAGGATGAAATTGCCCTTGAATGTTATCCTACTCCTCTATTATTTTTATCTGGGGTTCCAGAGCACAGATGAAGCGCACTGGGGAAACATAATTCTGTGGCTGCTTCCAGGAACCTGCTCATGTGCTTGTAACCCAGCCAGTCCAGTGCCCTTTCCCATGGCCCTGCCAGCCTGCCTGGCAACAGCGCAGGTGAGATGACCCCATGATGTCCCCAGGGGGACCCTAGGCTCCAGCCTTGGATCTCTTGTTGACGCTGGATAAGGCCAGCTTCATGCACCTGCTACTGCTCCGTGCTCAGAGGCCCTCAACAGAAGGGCCCTGCACTGGGTTTAAGGCTCTGCTATGGTGTCTTGAAGTTCTTCACTAATTTTGCAAAAACAGGGCCTGTATTTTTATTTGACCCCAGCCCCCACAAGTCACACAGCAGCCCTGCCTTGGAGGGCTCATACCCCAACAACTACACCATTGCGGGGCTCAACTTACGGGGGAATTCTCCATCCCAGGAGATACCAGGTAAAGGCCCACTGCCTCAAACTTGGGGCCACCTTCACAGCCAAAGAAGCCTCAGCTAAAGCTGTTGGCATGTGGTCGCAGAGTCCCAGCCAGGGCCAGGAGACTACTAGGGGAGTCCAGAAGCCTGCACAGAGGGAGGGAGGCACTCACACAGGACTGCAAGAGTGTAAGATGGGTGCTGTTGGCTTCTTGGAGGAGAGGGTCCAGAGCTGGGGCTGAACTGAATGGGGAACCGGATGGGAGGTGGGGTCTGGAGAAGCCATGAGAATGGGAGGGGAATGTGTGGAGTACAGGAAGTTGAAGTGGGATCAGCAGGCTGGGGGTCCTTGAATGGGAGGATGGTGTCCGGAGGCCCCTTTCCCAGGCCATGCCAACCACCAAGCAGCAACTTTACATTGCCTCCCAGGGTCACGGCACCTGCCGGCTCCCAGGCGTCGCCTGGCCTCTCATCTCCCTGCACAAAGTCTGCTCTAATTCTCCTTGCAGCCTGGGTGAGAGGCAGTCAGGGAACAATGCTATCTGCGCGTGGTGGCACCCAAAATACGACTGTCATTTATTCCGTTATATGAAATTAGAGCACGCCTTGTAGCCATAATGAATCATTCCCTTCTTGCCTCGGCCACGGTGTCAGGCAGGAGCTCGGCATCCCCCATTCAGGGCCCTTCACTTCACTGCAGGCTAATAATAACCCATGCGGGTGAGCCACATCTTCCCCACACAATGCAGGGCCTGGACGGGCATCGTGGGCAGAAGAGCAGTGCCCTAGGGAGAGGCAGGAGCAAGCCAGGTGGGGACCTGGATGGGGAATTATGCTAGGAGAAAGACAATGCCCAGGGCAGGGAGAGAGACAGCACCAGGATGGGGCCTAGGTGGGAACCTGGGTCCCCCAAGTCCCTGTTCCAGCTGCTCCACCTAACAGGAGCAGAGACTAGGGCTGACTGCTCATGTCTCTACCGGGATTTTTTTTCCCAGTCAATGCCCAGGTCTAGCTCAGAAGCTTCCTTTTAAGGAAATCATATCCTGAGCTCCTGCCACCACTGGTGCCCTCACCCTCCATTCAAGGGTGAGCTTTCCAGGAACTATTTCTACCCGTCCTGGCCTGGAGCTGCCAAGAGCTGGTTCCACCTCTCTTACCTCACATCCCTTTGCAGTGTAGGCTCTGTAGCAACAGGTGCTCAGTAGATGAGCAAATGCATCCTGAAGGAGCCAAGCGCCAAGGTGCCTCCTACCAGGGCTATGAGCAGAGCCCCATCTCATCCTGGGCAGAGCAGCCAGATCCAACCCTGCCCTACAGACTCTCCTTCACCAGAACAGTACAAGACCAGCTCAGGGGGAACTGTCTTCCCAGACCCTGTGACTACTGCTTGTCTCTTCCACTAACGGGAACTCAAGGTCTTTAACCACCACATCTGCAGGAGAAGGCACACAACCCATTTTGCTGAATGAAAGAAGAAATGAATGAACAAATGAGTAAGATCCAAAGGCCATGTGCTAAACAGCATGGAACAAACCCCAGGAAAAAGTGATCAGAGAAGGGAGGCTGCTCACTGGTCCCAGAGGACATAACGGCAGGGGGAAAAGGCAGACTAGCAAGACCTAAAATCCAAGAAATGACTACTATGTCAGTTTCTTTGGTTTTCTTTTTGTTTCATATATGCTAGACATGGAACTAAGGAAAGTAGAAATCTGGAAACTGCAGCAGTCACAGAAAACAAACCCCCAATGAAAGCCTGATCTCTCTAGCCAAAGGACAAGAAGAGGGGCAGCCAAGTAAGACAGAAAACATTTAAACAATAATTGCTCTACTCCAGTCAAATACTACAGGGAAAAAAGTGGCCCTATCCATATCTACACAAACAAAAGCAAAAGGCAAGTCTAGAATTCTACCCTCAGGAGGCTGTAACAAGAAACACCAATATCCCCACTAGAGTAAATCTCTCCAAACTGTCAGTAGAGACAATGGGGAGCCTGAACTTCACCTCTTACCTGGCAGTAACAAAACATGCCTCCTATCTCTGATGGAGTGAGAGTAGGCTGAATTTCACCATCCTCCAACACAAACAAGACCACCCCCATCATCATGTTAGTGGTGCCTACATGGGGAGCTAGTATTTTTACCCACACCCTAAGTAGTAAGGATCCTGCTCCCTCCAGGGTCAACAGAGGCTAGTGGGAAACCTGGAGGTAGATTATATTTATATTATATATTTTATCTACAGATAGAAGAGACTTCTGAGCAAAGAGAATCACCAGAGACAGAGAGGGGCATTATATAATAAGAGAGTTAATTCACCAAGAAGACATAATCCTAAATGTGTGTGCGCCAAATAACACAGCTGAAAAATATCTGAAGCCATAACTGATAGCAGCCCCCCTGCGAGACAAAACCATCTAAAACAAAAGGTTTACATACAATTCAGAGTCTCATAATGTAACACAAAATCCCAGGCATCATTTAAAAAAAATCATCATCATACCAGAGAAAACAAACATCTCACACTGAATAAAAAAGACAGATTCCGGGGCGCCTGGGTGGCTCAGTGGGTTAAGCCGCTGCCTTCGGCTCAGGTCATGATCTCAGGGTCCTGGGATCGAGCCCCGCATCGGGCTCTCTGCTCAGCAGGAAGCCTGCTTCCCTTCCTCTCTCTCTGCCTGCCTCTCTGCCTACTTGTGATCTCTCTCTGTCAAATAAGTAAATAAAATCTTTAAAAAAAAAAAAAAGACAGATTCCAACACCAGGATGACAGAGATGTTACAACTATTTGACAAAGATTTTAAAGTAATCATCATTTTAAAAATGCTTCAGTGAGCAACTGCAAACACACTTGAAATGAATGGGGGAGAAAAGAGTCTCAACAAAGAAATAAAAGATATAAAGAAGAGCCAAATGAAAATTTTAGAACTGAAAAATATAATAACAAAAGTAAAAGGCTCAGTCAGTGAACTGAAGAGCAGAATGGAGGGGAAAGAGGAAAGAAGCAGTGAACTGAAAAAGAGAATAATTGACATCAACCAATCTGAACAACAGAGAGAAAAAATAGACTCAAAAAAATAATAGAGCCTCAGAGACCTGTGAGATTATAACAAAAGACCTAACATTCATTTCATCAGAGTCCTGGAAGGAGACAAGAAAGAGGATGGGATTAGAAAGTACTCACAGGAAGAAATTTGACACAAAATTTGACAAAAGACATAAACCTACAGATTCAAAGAGCTAAGTTTATCCAAAGAGAGAGAGAGAGAGAGAGAGAGAGAGAGAGTGTGTGTGTGTGTGTGTGTGTGTGTATCAAAAAGGATACATCATAATTACACTTCTTAAAACTAAAGATAAAGACAAAATCTTGAAAGCAACCAGGAAAAAAAAGTCATGTTAATATATGATAAAAGCAATTAGAATAATAGTAATTTCTCATCAGAAACCCTGGAGGCCTGCAGAAGTGACATAATGTTCTTCAAGTGCTGAAAAGAAAAGAACAGCCTACCCAGAATTCTATACCCAGCAAAAATACCCACCAGTAATTAAGGAGAAATAAAGACATTCTCCAGTGAGGGGAAAACTTAGAATCTGTCTGGGGGAAAACCAACCCTACAAGAACAGGAAAGGGAAGTTCTTTAAATGGAAAGATGCCCTAAAAGAAAAAAAATGGGGGACATCAAGAAGGAAGGCAGAATTCAATAAGCAAAAACGTGGGTAAATAAATGGGCTTCCCTTCTCTTGAGTTTTCCAAATCATGTATGATGGCTGAAGCAAAAATCATAGCACTGCTTAATGTGATTCTAAATGTGTGTAGAGAAAATATTTGAAAAATGGTTATTATAACTGAGAAAGATAAAGATACTTAAAGGGAGATAACGTTTCTATGCTTCATTCAAATTGTGCAATAATGACATGAGTAGACTATCTGTTGTGTTTTTGGAGTGTATCTCTTTATATAGCTTTTTTAGTGGTTGCTCTAGGTATTACATTCTTTATACATAACCCTAACTCACCCAACATGAAAAAGATAATGTGAATAGCCCTACAATGATTAAGAAATTTGCATTTGTAATTTTAAAACTACCAAAAAGGAAATCTCTAGACCCAGATGGTGTCACTGGTGAATTCTATCAAATGTTTAAATAAGAATTAACACCATTCTACATAATCTCTTCCAGAAAATAAATAGAGGAATGCTTCCCAATTCATATTATGACACTTGTATTACCCTGATACGAAAACCAGACAAAGACTGTGGAAGCCAGGAAGGAAGAGAGAGAGGGAGGGAGCTAGGGAAGGAGGGAAAGAGAGAGGGAGAGACTGAAGAAGGGAGAGATGGAGGGAAGGAGGAAGAGAGGGAGGAGAAAGGAAACTACAGGAGTATAGATGAAAAAATCCTTCACAAATATTAGCAAATGGGATTCAGCAATATAATAAAAAATATTATACACAGTAACAAATGGGATGTATTCCATTGATGCAAGTCTGGTTCAATATCAGAAAATCAACCAATGCTATTCATCATATTAACAGACTGAAAAGTAAAAATCAGATGATGATATTAATTGATGCAGAAAGAGCATTTGACAAAATTCAACACACATTCATATTATAAAAAAAGAAGAAACTCCCAGGAAACGGGGAATAGTAAGGAACTCCACAATTTGATAAAGTGCATCTACAAACAACTTACAGCTAACATTGCACCTAATAATGAAAGACTGGAATGATTTTCCCTGGAGTTTAGGCAAGGTGTCACTCTCATCACATTTTTTCAACATGTTGCTGCAAGTTTAAGCTGATGCAATAATTTTAAAAAGGAAATAAAAAGCACACAAATGAGAAGAGAAGAAATGAAACTGTTTACATTTGAAGATGACATAATTATCTATGCAGAAATCTATTTTTTTTTAAAGATTTTATTTATTTATTTGACAGACAGAGATCACAAGTAGGCAGAGAGGCAGGCAGAGAGAGAGGAGGAAGCAGGCTCCTGGCTGAGCAGAGAGCCCGATGTGGGGCTTGATCCCAGGACCCTGGGATCATGACCTGAGCCGAAGGCAGAGGCATTAACCCACTGAGCCACCCAGGTGCCCCAGAAATCTATTTTTAAAAATCTTCTAGAACTAAAAGCAAATTCAGTAAGTTTTCAGGGTACCAGATAAACATGCAAAAATCAACTGTATTTCAATATACTAGCAGTGAACACATCAACACCAAAGTTTAAAAAAGAGTACCTTTATAATTGTTCAGAAAAATGAAATACTAAGGTGTAAAACTAATGAAATATGTGCAAGACATATACAACTACATATCCTAGTAAAAGAAATGAAAGATCTAAGCAAATAAGGAGACATACCATGTTCATAGATAAGAAGACTCAACGTGCTAATGATTACTTCTTCTGAAATTGATATACAGATTTAATGCAATATCTATCAAAATCCACAAATGAATATAACATGTATATATTATGCTGAGTGAAAAAAAAAATTCCCAAAGTTATAATTCCATCTATGTAACATTTTTTAAATGACACAAGTATAGAAACAAGTATAGAAACAGATTCGTGTTTGGGAAGGAGAAGGAAATAAAACAAGGACAACATGAGATGTTCTTATGGGAATGGAACTGCTTTGTATGTTGCCTACATCCATGTCAATATCCTAATTGTGAGAATGCACTATAGTTTTACAGAATGCTATGATTAGGGTAACTCATTAAGAATTCATGGGATCTCTCTGTATGATTTCTTACAACTGCACATGAATCTACAATTATCTCAAAATAAAAAGTTTCATTTTTTTAATCCCTAAAAATCAAGATAACAAAACAGTTGATGATAGGTACTTCTCCTTATAAAAGTATTCCAACTAATGAATTAAGAAGATGTAGTAGAAATAGGACATAGCCATTTTGCAGCCTTAAAGTATTAGAAGATTTTACTTTTGGGGGCCACTGGCCCCTCTGGTCATCTGGGTGAAGTGTGCAACTCTTCTCAGAAGAATGATATTTAGTAAAATGTACAGGTTATAAACTATTGAAATATAGTTATCAAAATATTTTACAAAAAGCAAAAGTGTGGCATGATAATATATATGAATCTTCATTTACTTATCAAATAATAAAGTCTACTGGCAGATTCAACCATTTCAAAGTGGAAATAAGCATCAGTTGTATTTTGAGACACGGATATCTGCAATAACTAGACAGAGGAACACGTTAAGGGACATGGAAACAGAGCAATCAGCAAAATCAAGTTGCAGGGAAACAATACAGCTCATCCAGTTCCTTCAGTAAACTCCAAAGGGAAGAGAGAGAAAGGGTGAAAAAAGATGAGGCATGTGAACCCACTGCAGTGGATGGACCTTATCTGACTGAAACAAAAAAACCTTTTCAAAGAAAAATTCAGGTTCTGAGACAAGCTGGGGAAACCAACCATCGACTGAATATTGGACAATATGGAGGAATGTGGGTAATTTTAAGCGAGATAAAGGTATTACACTTCTGCTTTTTGGAGAAGTCCTTATCTTTTAGAGATGCATTCTGAGTTATTGATGGGTGAAACAACATGGTATCTGGGATTTGCTTCAATAAACCAAGGGACAGGAAGGGGACCAGGAGTTGGATCTGGGGAACTGGGGTTCTGTTTCTCTGGTCATGTTCCTTTTGTATATTTGTTACCTTTTCTAGAGTAAAAATTCAAAAATAAAGTTTCAATAAATGCCACCATACATGATTCTTTGTTTTCATCCAGGATTATTCTCTGAAGACAATTCCTCAAAGTGGAATTCAGCACTTGAAGGATGTGCACACTGTAAGGTCTTCGAAATGCTTTACTGGAGTGAAGTAGTGGGACAGGTGGCAGGGAATCTGCTAGAGATTCTCTCTCTCCTTCTGCCCCTCCTCACTCTCTCTTCTCCCACTCTGAATAAATAAATCTTTTTTAAAAATGAAGAAAGAAGTGAGTGGTTTTCTTAATAAATAAATTCCTAAGACAACAAGATCAAATAATACTAAACTGTATATGGAAAGACAAAAGACCCCAAATAGCCAAAGCAGTCTTGAGAAAGAACAAAGCTGGAGATACCACAATCCCAAATTTCAAGATACACTACAAAGCTATAGTAATGAAAAGAGTATGGTACTGGCACAGAAACAGACACAGAGTTCAATGGAACAGGATAGAGAACCCAGAAAGGGACCCATGCTTTTATGGTCAATTAATCTACAACAAAGGAGGCATGACTATCCAATGGGGCAAGACAGTCTCTTCAACAAATGACATTGGGAAAATTGCATAGCTACATACAAAAGAATGAAATTAAAGATGATGATTAAGAATGAAATTATAAACTTCATTAGAAAATACAGTTAGAAGAAATGAAACTTTCTTACACCATACATAAAAATAAACTCAAAACAGATTAAAGACCTAAGTGTGAGACCTGACACCATAAAAACACCTAGAAGAAAATATAGGCCATAATTTCTATGACATGGGCCACAGAAATATTTTTCTAGGTTTATCTCCTCAGGCAAGGAAAACAAAAGCAAAACTAAACTATTGGGACTATACCAAAATAAAAAGCTTTTGCACAGTGAGGGAAACCATCAACAAAACAAAAAAGCAACCTACTGAATGGGAGAAGATATTTGCAAATGATTTATCTGATAAGAGGATTAATATCCAAAATATGTAAAGAATTTACATGCAACTCAACACCAAAAAAAAACCCCCAAATAATCCCATTTAAAAATGGGCAGAGAACCTGAATAGATATTTCTCCAAAGAAGACATACAGATGGCCAACAGACGTGTGAAAAGATGCTCAACATCACCAGCCATCAGGGAAATGCAAACCAAAACCACCATAAGATATCTCCTTACACCTGTCAGAATAGCTAAAATCAAAAAGACAAGAAATAACAAGTGTTGGCAAGGATATGGAGAAAAAGGGTCCCTCATGCACCATTGGTAGGAATGCAATTTGTGCAGCCACTCTGGAAAACAGTAGGGCATCTCCTCAAAAAAATTAAAAATAGAAATACCATAAGATCTAGTAATTCCACTATTGGGTATCCCTCCAAAGAAAATGAAAAAAATCATTTGAAAAGATTTATGCACCCCAGTGTTGATTTAGAGAGAGAGAGAGAGAGAGAGAGAGAGTGTGTGTGTGTGTGTGTGTGTGTACAATGGAGTATTACTCGGCCATAAAAAAGAAAGACATCTCGCCATTTGCACCAATGTGAACAGACCTGGAGGGTATAATGCTAAGTGAAATAAGCCAGTCAGAGAAAGTCAAATACCATATGATTTCATTCCTAGGTGGAGTTAAAGAAACAAACAAAAACCAGAGATCAAAAAAATCAGATTCTTAAATACAGAGAACAAACTGGCAATTGCCAGGGGGAGGTTGGGGGGGATAAAATAGATACAGGGGATTAAGAGCACACTGACGATGATCAGCACGGAGTCATCACTATACTATACACCTGCCACTAACATAACGCTGTTAACTACACTTCAATAAAAAACAAATTTAAAAAGCATAAAAATAGGTCAATATATACTGCCTGCTTAAAAAAAATAATTAAATTTAAAAAAATTAAAAATAATAATAAAATAGGCCAACATATATGTATCTAAGAGAAGTAAGGGAGTGTTTGTCCCAAGCAGGGAGTCTGAGGACATGGCAGACACAGAAGCCTGCCCCGGCTGTCTGTCTCCTCCTCCCCCCAACCCCACACAGATTGCAAAGCAGGCTTCTGGAGGAAGAGACAGATCCCATGCTCAACTTCCCACAGTCGGCCCCGATGCCGGCTGGTGCACCCCAGGGACCCCAGGAGCACCAAACAGCACCCACGATGTTTGCAGACCCAAAATAACAGAGGTTTATATTCTTTACGCATTTTTCAAAGACTGTTTGTATGTGTCCTATACTACAAATCAAATGGTGGGGGGAGGTGTTCTCAACACCTGAAATAAAATAATACAAACTGCCCAGTCAATGAGCACTTGTGTTCTGAAGGAAAGGTGTTTATTTTCCAAATTTCCTCAGTGAACAGAAATCTGCATATCTTAGGACCAAAAAGCTCTTTTCTCCCTTCTTTCTCCCCTTGCCTCCTCCTTCCACCTTTTCCTGTTTGTCCTCCTAAGAAGGGTTAGGTCATGAGCAGCTCTGGAGAGAAGGCTGTTCGCCCCACCTGCCCCCCCAGCCGCAACCCCCTTCACCCCCCTCATCTTCCCTACATCCCCAGGACCCACCCATACAGTGTGGCCAATCCTCGCTGGGAGGTCAGAGGAACAAGCACCTGTCAGGGTCTCGGCACAGCTGCACAAGGACCAGGGTTTGGAGGTCTGTGCATTCCAGTTTATAAGCTATGCTCTAACCCTGTCCTCAGCCTCAGTCCCACGGGCAACTGGGGTGGAACAAGACCGCAGACTCAGGAGTCAGCGCCCAGCTGCTGGAGAGAGCCCATGTCCACAAGCTGAGTATAAGCCAATGGCCACAGGCAGGCAGGAGACACACGGGCACTCAGGAGTGGTGCTCCCTCTTCCCAGCAGCCCCTGGCTACAGAAACTTCTCTCCATAGGAAACCCAGAAACTGCTCATTAGTTTAACTCATTCCTAAAAAGCGTTCATGAGAATTAGATAACCTAAAACTTGTGCCAGTTTTCTCAATCGGTTTCTTTAGCTCCTCTGCTCTGACTGCCTTCTAGAATTCCCCTCATACCCTACCAAAGCATCTGGGGCCTCTGAACCCTGACAAAGCAAGAAATGCTCGGCCAGTGCCTCGTTTCTATTTTATGTCTCAATACCTCTGGGGTGCATCATTTTCTAATTCTGGGGCAAAGAGATGGCTCTGGCTACACCTGCACCACCCCCCTGCCCTGTCTCCACCGGGGGAGGGAAGCCGTGGTGGCAAAGCCCAGGACCTCCCCCTCCGCCCCCAGGCTGCTCAATGCCAGCCAAGTGAGTTCCACCTGTGCCAGGAACGGCCTTTCCGGCCGGCAGGTCCTGCTCCCTCACCTGCAGGGGACCCGTCCAGGCCTGCAGCTCTTCAACAATGTGACTTCAACTTCTCGTCATAAAATGAAATGATTCTGCTGTTTATGCTGTTAGCTACATTTATCTTTAAGAGCAAGATGTTGAGTTTAGCTTTAATGATGAAAAAAGCCTTTCAAAGGATAACTCATTGGAACTCATTATGTACTATAAAGGCCACTATTTAAAGATTCAGTAATTCCAGTGATGATCTTTTTAAAGCAGATTTATAACAGAAAATAGTTAGATTCTTTGACTTCAGTTATAATTTTCCATTTTGTAATTTAATACTCCTTTAGTTTATATTTGCACATTAAAAATATAGCATCTAAAAGTCCATCATTAAATACTTTTAATAAGTGCAATAAATAAGTTTTACAGTGTGCATAAATCTAAAAACAAAACCCAACATAAATTGTTAATCTTACACTTTTTCTCATTAATTGCAATACATAAACATATGTTTTATACAAAGATATTTGCTACAAAATAAGTATAATAAATACAGTTTACCACATGTATTAATCTTAATAGTTACAAGCTATTAATCTTATATATTAGGTAATAATTTGTAATAAATAATTGTTTATTATCTTGATGTTTGCTTGTCTTGGGTTTTAGCAATATGCAATAAAGAAATGCAATTTTGAATAATTTGATTGTAAGACTGCTGGGGAAATACTGTATGTTATAATTAGCTGAGAGAGGTTTCTGTTCACAAGAAGAACCACGGAGATGGGAAGAAATCACCAAACCGTACGTTAGTGAGTCCATAAATAATTTTTAAAAGTTCAGTTTCCAATAATACAAATTTTTAAAGCTTACGTACAAAAGCAATTAGTGCAACCTGTCCCGTTCTTGAGTGCTTTTGTCATTACATAGTCAAAGGGGACAGAGGGAGCGGGAAGCCCCACGGAAGCTGCCCAGGTCTCGAGGTGGGAAGATGGCCGCCTTCCATGGGAAGAGTGGACGCTGGCCCCGCCGGCCTGTGAGCGCACCCCCGGGAACAGCCAGCAGGAGCGCGCGCACGCCCCCACCCCTGACCTTCAGCAGGCCCTCGCTCCGTTCCACGGGAAAACCTCCCACTATTTTTCAGGGACGGGTTGTCACCTTGACTGAACTTAATAAAAACTGTTAATCTTATATGTAAAGGTAATAATTTGTCATAAATAATTGTTCATTATCTGGGTATTTGCTTGTCTTGGAGTTCAGCAATATGCAATAAAGCAGTGCAATTTTGAGTAATTTGATTGTAAGACTGCTGGGGAAATGCGCTGGATTGTAATGAGCAGAGGGAGGGTCCTGTGGGCAAGAGACACACAGAAAGAACCAGACCACCGTCTACCAGCGCCTGTCCTCGCCCCTCGCCGCTGATAACATGGGGTCTTTAAATATTCACTCCAAGACAGCCAGCCAACCAGCTCCCTTTCTTCTGTTCCTGACAGGGAAAACCTCACTGGGAGGAAACAGCTTTGGCTGAATTAGGACTGGATCCTTCAGTGATGCTGAGGTCATCCCCAGGGAAGCTCAGGTCCCACAGGTGGGCACTGGAAATGCAGCTGCAGGGGAGGGTCCCGGCCGGGACACCACGAGGCCCTTGTGCTATCCACTCTGTGTCAAAGGCTCACCTGGGCGCCTGACACTCTCCCTGCAGCGGCCACACCACACCCCGTCACATCCTTCCAGGCACAGAGCAGGAGCAGTCCCAGCCAACTGGAGACTGTGTTGTCAGGGAGTGAGCAACCTGTGGGCTCTGTCACCATAACTCTAGGAAAACCTCCCCCCAGCTAAGAAAAGAAAGGAGGCAGGGAGAGGGAAAGAAAGAAGGGAGGGTGGCAGGAGGAAGAGAGGATGGGAGAAAGAAGGGGGGGAAGCAGGGAGGTAGAGAGGGAGGGAGGGAAGGAGGAAAAGAGAAAGGAAGGAAGGGAAAGAGGGAGGGAGGGAGAAAGAGAGAGAGGGAGGGAGAAATAGAGGAAGGGAGGAGGGGAAGGGAAGGGAGAAGGAAGGAAGGAGAAAAAGGGAGGAAGCTAGGAAGGCAGGGAGGGAGGGAGAAGAGAGAGAGAAAGGGAGGAAGAAAGAAAGAAAGTGGGAGGGAGTGAGGAATGAAGGAAGGGAGGAAGTACAAGGGAGGGGGGGAGAGAGAGAGAAAGGGAGAAAAGGAAGGAAGGAAGGGAAAAGGAAAGAAAGAAAGAGAGAGGGAGGAAGGAAGAAAGGGAGAAAGAGAAAGGGAGGAAGCTGGGAAGGAAGGAAGGGAGGGAGGGAGGGAAGAAGGAACCAGACAGAATCTCAAACCGATTATAACCCCAAACAACTTTTTCTACTGTAGACAATATTAGCACCCCCATAAAAATACACACATCCTAACATACATCAAGTGATAGAAAAGTCTTCACATCAAAGCACACCAACAAAGTGTTCCAGTGGTTTTAACATCTGTGCTTCTAGCACCACAAGTCCCTGGTACCTCCAGCAGGGCTTCCCCCTTTTACACACAGCCCTCCAGCCTCACCTGAAGTATAAGCCCCTCTGGCACCTCTCTGCGCAGACTGAGTGTGTCCCAGTGCACAAGCTGGGACTGTCCATGAGGGCAACAGGTCAGTGCATGGGCACTCCTGCCACCAACTGGCTTCAGGTAGAGCTGGTTCCAGTATCCCAGGAGCCAGCTCCATAAGCCCAAGGTCTAAAAGGTCTAAACACAACAAGGGCCCACTGATTTGTCCTTTCCTCAGTGAGCAGCTCCCCTCCCATCACCCTGCCCTCTGCCAGGCTGAGAGAGCCAGGCTGGTCAGGGATGGAAGCCATCACACACACACACACACACACACACACACACACACACACACGGGCATGCATTTCCAACAAAACCCTCAGCTCTCAGGTGTCCCTCTTCCCAGGCTCACCAAGCCCCCAATCCTGGATACCAGACAATAGGACAACTGCTCTCAGGGTGCTGCTAGACCCCCAGGAGAAAGGACCTGCCCACAACCTCTCCATTCATACCCCCAACACAAAATCCGGGGATGAAGAGGCCTCCTGAAGTTCATAAGGGGTCAGCCGAGCCCCGCCCCAGCTCATTAAGAGGAAGAAATTTTAGGACATCGCAGGATAGTCGGGAAACCCTGGCTAATCTGGGCTTCTGATGGAGGGCCCAGGGTGAATTGGGGACCACTCTCATGTGAGAGCCCCAAAGGGGGGTCCGCGCGCTCTTCTCAAGCTCAAGGGGGAAGGGAAAGATGGCCGGGAAAGTCTGCTGTTCAGAGGCAACTGCCGCAGAAAGCCAGGAATGACGAACACTCCAGAGCCACTCGGGCAGATGGAAACGCGCCTACCCCCTCGCCCGAAGATGCAAAAAGCAATCCGAGTCCCTGGGCGGCGTGGGGCAACTGCGGAAATCTCGCAGCCAGATGAAGCTCATAAATTTCCCCTATGAACAATTGTTTTCATTTCCCTCCCATGCCACTAGATATTATAAGTGGAAAGCAAAACACAAGTAAATATGTTCATTCCACTCTTGTGATCAGTGATAAACGAGAGACTGCGGAGGCTGACAAAGGTCAGCCGGCCGCGTGCGGCGGGTCTGCGAGCGGACACTGCCACCCTCCGGCCGTGCGCGGGACTGCACCGGCCGGCACCACCCGACTCGCCTGCAGGCCGGGGCCGCAAGCGCGACGTTCCAGTTCCCGGCAAGTTCCCTTCGCTCCACCCGGGACATCAATACATACAAACCGCAGAAAGGTGAGAAAGCCCAGAAAATCTCCAGTTAAAAATAACCACCACTCATTACCCCTCTTACGAATATAACCCCTCTCATTTACGTTTTAGCACATTTTTCTGGTCTTATCCTATGAGCTTTCTATGATGCGTGCAGAAGCTATGCATACAAAATATAAAAGGGTTCACACAATGTCCAATCATGATTTTCCATGTAACATTAAGGTTAAACTAATCTCCACAAATATCTTTTTAAGGGCTGCATAATATTTCAGCTTGTGACTATAGTAAAAGTTATTTATCCATCCCACAATCACTGTTCGTTCAAAGCGCTTCTAATGTCTGAATCGTTCCCCATAATGTACCTAAAATCTTCATGCATGAACTTTTGTTCACATTGCTTACATCACCAGAGATGGAATTATAAGAATGTAAACATTTTTAAGGCTCTTAATGACACTGCTGTTTTCTAGATGTGTAATGCCTATATGCAGAATATCACAAGAAATGATGGGTGAACATCAAACCGTACTCAAACGAGTAATAAAAGCACTTGCTTTTTTTTTTTGCAGGAAGTCTCGGTACGGTCTTCCCCCATCTTAACTGTCAACAAAATGCAAATCCAAAAAAACTCCTACAAAGTTTTCTTGATATTTTGTCACACTGATTTCAAATTTCACTGAAAGTAAAAGAAGCAAAAAAGAGCCAAGAAATATTGTCATAAAAAAGGAAAAGAGAGAGAGAAGCGGGGTTTGCTCAACCAGATCTTAAAATATGTTTCAGAAAGCAACAATAATTAAAACACTGGAGCACAGGAGCACCTGAGTGGCTCAGTTGGGTAAGCATGCAACTCTTGATCTCAGCTCAGCTTTTGATCTCAGGGTGGTGAGTTCGAGCCCTGTGTTGGGCTCCACACAGAGTGGAGCCTACATTTAAAAAAAAAAAAAAAGTGAAGCACAAAGTAGAGTGCAGAAAGACCCACATATGCATACATTTATATTTTTAACACAAAGGCATTTCATACCAATGAGGAAAGGATAACATAATAATATAAGTACAGTCTGCCGCTCATCCAGAAAATAAAATTAGTTAGTACCTTGCTTGATACCACATATTAAAGCAAATCTTACAGTAATAAAAGATTTAAAATTTTAAGTGAAATGAAAAAGTATACCATCTATATAAATTGTGATGGGGAAGCTTTTTCTAAATCCAATTCCAAGGTCAGGAACTAGATAGCTAAATTTGAATTGCACAAATTTAAAATGTCCACCTGTGAAAATGCAGTTTTCCGTTGAAAGGTAAACCAAAATCAGGGGAAAAGATTTAATACATATAACAGAAGGTTAATTCCCCTAATGTATAAAGCTTTCTTAGAAACAAATAACAAAGAAATATTTTAACAAGAAAAATTGTATTGAGGACATGAATAGCAATTCATGAAAGAATAAATACAAATGACAAATAAGCATATAAAAGATGCTCAACCTTATTAGTCATCAAAGACATGCAAATTTAAGCTAGAATGAGATCACTGGGGCTCCTGTATTGGTAAAGGCAGAAACAACGATATAGAATGTTGTCAAGGGCAAAGAAATGAACCCTTTTGACACCACTGGTTGATAGGATAAGTTGGGTAATGTTTATGAAGGGTAATTTGGTAATTATCAAAATGCACACCTAAAAACTCTACTTTCAAAGGAATCACTCATGGATGTGTATAAAGATTTAGTTCAACCTGCTCATCGCTTTTGGGAAACAAATCATATGTCCAGCAACACAAAAGTAAACATACATGTACATAGATATGCATGTATATATATAAATTCTCCATACAAAAGAGTCTTCAAGAGCAATGTTCTAGAATTGTACTTACTAACCTTTAAAGATTTATCATAATATACTGTTAAGTAATAAGAGGCAAATTATAAACAATGTAACTGTGCTTCCTGCATGCATAGAAAAAACTGAGGGTACACCTCCAAATAATAAGTGTGTGAGGTTATAAGTAATTTTTAATATTCTTTTTCTGATTGGTATTTTCTAACTTTCCACATTTAATGATTTCTTATCAATTGTTAATGAGAAAAATCATTTTTAGTGGTTTCCTAGAAATGCACTGATTTACACTCCCGTCAGCGGTGCATTTAGGTGTTTGCTCATATATTCATGGAATACGCTCAGACACATACTCAGACTAAAGGTACATTCTAGAAGCTGAGCCACAGGCATAAACCCTAATGGAGTTGCAGGTTCGAGAGATGGAGAACAAAGCAAGAGAGCAGAACTGGGAGGATCTGCCCAGCCCTGCCCTGCGGCTGAACCTACGGAGGGAGCAGGGTGAGGGAGGGTGGGGAGAGGGAGAGCTGGGGAGGGGAGCTACCCCTGCGACAGGCTCCAGGAGGGCTGTTCTGAGGAGGTGAGCAAAGAGGAGAAACCCGAGCAGGGTGAGGAGCAGGTCACCACACATCTGGGCAAGCATTTCTAACAGAGGCAGCAGCACCTTAAAGGCCAGAGCGTGTGGGAGGATGAACAGCAAGAAGGCAAGAAAAACAGCAAAAGCAAGATAGCAGAAGGTGGGGTCTGGCACACGGAGGGAGGGCATGAGTAGCAGCACCCTGGAGAACCTTTTGGGCCATAGTGGGAAGTTTGGGTTTTCTCCTGGGTGTAACTGCAGTGGGACCAGTGGAGGATTTTGTGCAGAAGGACAGGATCCAATTTCATTCCCCCAGACACCACGACTCTGGGTTGAGTCACGATGCTGGGCCTGAGCTGGAGTGCCCTCGCTCATGCCAGGCTGGCAGCACTGGCCCCTACACTTGCCAATTTCATAAGCAACCATGAGGGCATCTGGGGGGTGGAATCTTATATTTCTCCTCAGGGCCCCTGGTCAACAAGGATGCTTAGACAGTTCATCTCTCAGTAGATCTGGACATTTCTGAAAAAGGAGAACCAGGCCAAGAGGGATGACTGAAGATATGTCATCCCCCATCCCTCCCCAGGCCAGAAATCATCCTACCAATTGGCCTTGGTTCCAACCAAAATGTTGACCAGTTAGTGGCTAAACAGAGAAAGGAAAATAAGAATCACTGACTCATTCAATCATCTACCCTTATTTTGTGTCCAGCCTAGAGCTCACACTTTCCCCAAAATATGGATCAGAAGTTTTCCTGCATCCAGCGCCCCATGTGTTGAAGGAGCAATATGTGGGATCTCATATCTTTTTTCAGGGTGAGGAGATCACTAATGGATTTCTGTGACTTACTTCCTCCTGCATTCCAATGTGAGACCACTGTATTTACATGGAAGGGAGGATTCTATGTTTTCCCTACGAAATCTTTTAAAAATCATTACCACCACTTGTACGATAAAAAATTAATCAAAATTTGTTCTTAAAATTATTCTTCTAAATTGAGGGGCCTGTTCCAGAGGTCCACATCTGGTATTCCCCAAATACGGGAGGTCTCTGCCTCTCCTGGTACCATAGTCCCATTTCTCTGGGTACTGCTTCCCCAGTCCGTGTTACCTCACTTGAGAAAGCTGTCCTTTTGTACCCAGAAAGCCCCCTTGGGGTGCTGGAGGAGAGGGTAACTGGGAGCTGGGCCCTGGGGACAGTGTGAGGTTAGTCTTGTGCTTTCCTAGAGGTCAGACACTAGGGTCCATCCCCTCTAAGCAAATAGATCAGAGATGAATTTGTGATTTCCATCATCCTCACCCAAAGCCAGAGCTGGCGGGAAGACCACGTTGTTGGGATGGGGGAGAGGGAGGTCCTTCTGGGGGAGACAGCTCAGGAGTTCAGTCAGTGTCCAAAGGCCCAGGGACAACCTGGTTTAGGACGTACCAGGGTGATTAGAGGTGCTAGGATTCCCAGCCACCCGAAAATCCATCTGTCCCAAGTTAAGATACGTGAAAAGAAAAGGGCATCCCCAAAAGAGCCCTCAGGGCGCAGTGCCACCAGAAAAGACAACCCAGGATCCATGGTGATTGGCATGGACGGATCTAGGAAGTGAAATCCAAAGCTGACCGTGGACATCTGACCGGCCGGGCCCCCAGGGTCTCACAAAAGCCACAGCCCAGCCCGAGACATCACCACCACATGGAGGCAGCCCGGGCACACAGCCCGAAGGCCTTCCTTCCGTTTCCACGCTGACTGCCTCAACCAAGGGCAGCGGGAGCACGCCCGGGGCGGTCTGCGGGCACGCGCCTCTGTGAGCCCCTGAACTCTGGAGGCGGACGCCGCGGCTCTGTCCTGGTGCTCGGAATGACGCCCGGCACGTGGCAGACACTTACCAGTGTTCGCTCCACATAGAAAGCACAGAGGACAGTGGAAGGGATGGTAGACACACTCCGGTGACTTGTTTCTCGACCCGTTTCGTATCCAAAGGCCGCACGGGACTTCCGTGCAGAGCTCACGGGCCGGAATCCATGGCTTACCAGCATGGCCGCCACTGCCGGGCAGAAGGCCACGCCCACGGCGGGGGCGGCGGGGCGTGTACCTTCAGAACCAATCACCTTCCCAAAGACCCGAGCTGTCCATGTGCTGCGGAGGAAGGACACGCCCTTCGGACGCAGGGCTACCCTCGGAGACCCGCCACAGAGCCAAGGCCAGGAGGCAGGAAGTTGACCACCACGACCCACTTGGCTGCAGGGAAACTTGGACAAAGCTGGGTCTCTGTCCGTCTGAGCTGGTGGCTTGTCCCTGGATTCTAATGCCATAATGAGCACAGGCGCTCCTCACTAGCCAGGCGGCTAAAGGCATCACCGTGTTTGCTACTGGCCGGAGCAGGGAGGGACTGGGGGAGGGGGAGGCAAACTATGAATATGCCTATCAGCATCACACCTGAGGCCTGAACTTTAGCCCTGGGCCTCCTGCCCCTCCCTGTGGGGACCAGAACTGGCTGCTAGATGAGTCCCCGCTGAGTGCAGAGCCAAGGAGCAGCTGTGGACCTTCAGCAATGCACCGTCCCCGGAGGAAGGGAGGGGAGGGCTCGTGGTTGCAGGCAGGGAAAGGCAGCCCTAAGTTTCAGTGTCTGCTCCAAGTGACTTCCTTATCCCCAGGGGATACCTCCCCTCCTATCTCAAAAACGGTTAAGGGATGTGAGGTGAGATAAATTAGGAAATAGGCACATTTAATAAACATTTTTTTTTATCCCAACATTAAATTCCTAAACAGACCCTCAGCCAGGCTCCCTCCACGAGATTAGTGCGGAACCTACTAGAAACAAAAGGATCAGTTGCGTTGACCCTGCTCTTTTGCCACCAAGCAAGCTCTAGGAACAGCTTCTGTCTCACTGTTTCCATGACTAGGAAAGGGGCTCCAGGCTGGAAAGGGAAGGATGAGACCCTGCACCAATACCAAACCCATCCTAGGCAGAACTCTGGGAATTTGGGGCTACCTCCTGCACCCACTGATATGTTCGGGGGCTGACCCATCCCCTTTGGTGACCTTCACCACCCTCAGGCTCACCAAAGATATACAATATATTTTAACTCAGCATGCTCTCCCTCGAGCTGCTCCACTAAGGGACCCAAGGACAAAACTGCCCAGCTGGAGATGGGAAAAGGTGTCCTGAGGGCCTGCCCCACACCTGCCATACTTAGGCCTGAGGAGATCACCACAAAAGGCAACGAAGCAGTTCCAGCCCAGGGAGTGCATAGAGTGTGTGGAGAGAGGAGACCCAAGCTACAAGGGTATCCCGGAGGACGCAGCAATGTGGAGTGCCCTGGGCCACATGGCCCTAATGAGCCTACCCTAGCAGGACTGATGGCAGAGACCCATACAGGCTGGGCAGGCAAGGGCACATCCTGGAAGGAGTAGGCCGTGAACTTCTGGCCTCTGAAAACTAGGCCAGGGCAAGGGAGAGGGGCAGCAGGCCGCAGACAAAAGTGATAGGGCATCCTGCTGGGGGGGTGGAGGGGGTCAGTAGATCTTAAAGACTGGGGGTTCCCCCTGCCCCCATCCCACACGGCTCCTGCTTCACATTGAACACACCAAGCCTCTTCCTCATCTACAACTGAGTGTGTGCTCTCTCTTCTCTCTGGGATTTTATCCCTGACTACCTGCTAGTCATGCACTTGGTAGCAGATCACCACCCCCTCCCCTTCCTCAGGCATGTTTTCCACCACCACCCCCGACCCCCAACCTGACCTAGTCTCTGACCCACAGCGACAAGGACAGTGAGACACTCACCTCAAATTTTAAGGAGGCACCAAAAAACTCAACAATCAAGGTAAGTGCAACATTTTCAAAAAATCACAATTGACGTGAAAAAACAATTGATATGAGCAAAAATCTCAAAATTCTCAGTAGAAACAGGGTCTGAGCTGGTACAGCACGAGCCCGCGTCAGCTGCCAAACCCCCACCTCTTCACACCGTCATGGCACTGAGCCCTGTGTCCTCGTGGGGACATTCCATACTCGCTGGACTGATGGCTGGATTAGTCTCTGTGCCCACAAAGGCAAAAGCAGCGTACTTCACCAGCCCTCACGCACCTGGCCTCAGCGAAGAGGTGCCAGGAACCCCAGAATGAGCACCACAGGTGGGACAAAGCCCCCAAAGCCGTGCTGTGACCTGTTCCTTTCTGCTCCGAGGGCATGACAGCCTCCAGGCTCCCACTCCACCCAGGGCCCCCTGCAGCCCTTTGCTGTCATTTGCAGGATAATATCTGACCGGATAGATGAAGTGAAGCCTCAGGAGAACAATCAGGCACATCCAGAGAAAATGTGTGACCCATGTCCTGTGGGTCCTGAGACTTCTCTCCACCTTCCGGAGGTCCACCGCCTAACGGCTGTGGGAGGACAGTGTGTCCCGCCGCTCCAGGCGCTGGTCGCCTGGGCTCCTGCTGCTGGGGAGCCAGGTGGGATCCATTCCAAGGCCGTCACTCTGTCCACTTCTTCACAGAGAACGTTTCTATTTTGACGAAGTGTCGTTTGAGGCTGGTCTGGAATCACAGTGTATAGGTTTGCCTGAAACATGCTAAAATTCAGACAACAGCTAAATAAAAATTCCCAAATAACCATGCTCTATTTTTGCATTTTTACAAGTTCTTTGAAAGAGAAAAGGGCAGGGGGTAGGGGGGTGGAGATTAAGAAATGCAGAGTTTTTCCGTGTTCTTACCTGATGTCCCAGTTGCAAGAGAAATAGGAAGCTGGGGATGGCATGAGCAATGGGGATACCCACACAGCACTGGGCAGCCCACGAGGGCCACGGACACACCTCCATCCACTGATACCGCTGCTCTGTGGGTGGCCGTTGTATGCACCTGCCTTTGCCTCTGGTCTGGAGAAGTGCTGTGCTTTTCTTCCTGGGAGGATGGAAAAGGGGAGAAGTATCCCAGTTTTCACCATGCACACCCCTGGCTCCTGGAAGGATGCCCAGCTAGAAAGGTACCCAAGCGCGGCCCCTGATGCTGGCAGCCCAGCCCTGCTGGCTTCTAGGGACCCAGGCCAAGCCGGAAACTAGCCGGTTCATTGTTCAGGGGAGGGGATGGACGCAGGTGGGGGAAGCAACACGCTGTTGTGATTCTTTGTTAAAGACTCACAAGCCCTGCCAAAGGGTCAGTCTCCCTTTCAGAAAGGACATTAGGTGCCATTTTCCTCCTGGAAGCCCCATAAATCCCCACGTCTCCTCAATATACAATTCAAAAAAGGCCTCAAAATTGCCATCGCTGTCATGCTAAGCACTGGAAAGTTCTGCTTGACCTTTTATTAACATTTTTCTAAACCAATATGTTTTTTTTTTTTTGCTACAAGCACCCTGAGGAATTATGAAAAATACTTTTTTCTGTAGTTTATCCCATATGCACTTAATAGGCTCACAAATATAATACCATTATAAAAAAGAAAAACTGCCAACTCTGCTAAAAAAATTGTCATAACACTAAATTATTATATAAATATAAAAGGAGTGTGTCTGTAAAATATTCACTCAATGAACATCCCAAGGTGATGGTTTTGCTATGTTGTTTTTATTCCTGAGAGATCCATAATGCATTTGGATATGCCACATGTCACCACATGAATCAGGCTCTTAATGCATGTGCTTTTTAGAAGCAGGGATGTCTTCCCAATAGAATGCGCTATAAAAAAATGTCGAGATCTGGCTGCTTTGTCTGATAGGCATAATTTAATGTCTTGCTTATAATACTGCATCTTAAGGAAAAATACACACTGTCCTATGTAGTTATTTACAATATATTGCTAAGTCTATGCAAATATGTTTCCCCGAGCCTGGGATTATATAACAAAGGTCAACAATGTTTGAAATATTTTGAAGCATATTCCCAATATGCTTAGTGTATGGTGCTAATGTCCAATATATGCACATATATCTTAATATATTTCCAGATATTTCTGTGCATTGTTCTCTCCATAGCTTCCCACAGAATACTATTAGAGGAATGTTTTCTTCTGAGAAAAGACAAACATCGCCTATCCATCTTGGAAAAATTTATTAAGGTGGCTAATTATACGGTCCTTAATACTGCATTAGTACGGAGGTTGCTCAGTGCCACACTGCAGAAGAGGGAAAGATAGAAGCCAGTTCGGTAATACTGAAACCAGAGATTCAACACACACAGAAAACCAGCACACACCTATATGATCTTATTTTTCTATCACAGGTTTCCAAAGCGCGGCAGTTCAACTTGGGCATTCCAGGTGTGAGTACATGAAAATACACACACGCACACACACACGGGTTTGTGATTAGACATATGTAAAAATGAAGATTACAAGCCATGCATGTTACTTCTCACTCCCAAATATTGCAAATTCTGTGCTTATTTTTCTGAGGGGACTTTTGTGATCACATTTCATTCAGGTCGCTTTCTTTTTTTTTTTTTATTTAAAGATTTTATTTATCGGGGCGCCTGGGTGGCTCAGTGGGTTAATGCCTCTGCCTTCGGCTCAGGTCATGATCCCGGGGTCCTGGGATTGAGCCCCGCATCAGGCTCTCTTCTCAGCAGGGAGCTTCCCTTCCTCTCTCTCTGCCTGCCTCTCTCTCTGCCTGCCTCTCTGCCTACTTGTGATCTCTGTCTGTCAAATAAATAAATAAAATCTTTTTTAAAAAATAAATAAATAAATAAAGATTTTATTTATTTACTCAACAGACAGAGATCACAAGTAGGCAGAGAGGCAGGCAGAGAGACGGGGGAAGCAGGCTCCCTGCTGAGCAGAGAGCCCAATGCGGGGCTTGATCCCAGGACCCTGAGATCATGACCTGAGCCGAAGGCAGAGGCTTTAACCCACCAAGCCACCCAGGCACCTCTCAGGTTGCTTTCTTAAGGAAAGCAGGACAGGATGAGGGTAAGGGTCATAAAAACCAGACCTCCAGCATCCAAGCCTTGCCCAGAAGCAAATGTGAAAGAGAGACTGTAACAGAGGATGTGAGATCAGGGTCCTCAACTTCATCTTTTATTCCAAATCGTGCTGTTCCCTTATGTTCTCCAGTCATTGGGTTCAACCAAATTAAAGAAGACTACACAGTCCACCCAGATGTCAAAGCAAGCAGCTTATGCATTAAGAAGAGGTCCCTTCTAGAAAAAGATGCCCATCCCCAGTATGTGAACCAAACCAGACCCGTCAGCCAGCTCTTCATTTCTACACCATTGTGATACTTTGTAGGACCATATCACTCCAGAGGTCACTCTGTCAGCTTCAGGTCCTCCTGGTCTTTAGGCTCCTCAACCCCAAAGCAATACCCTTCCAACCAATCCACTTTTAAGACACTACAAATATCATCCACTTTCAAGGACCTTGAAGTATGCCTAGATGTCCAGATCAGCATCTTTTTTTTTTTTTAAGAGCAGGAGGTGGGGGGAGGGGTAGAAGGAGAGGGAGATAGAGAATCTCAGGCAGGCTCCATGCCCAACACAGAGCCCCATGCAGGGCTCGATCTCACAACCCTGAGATCATGACCTGAGCTGAAATCAAGAGTCAGCTTCTTAACCGACTGAGCTATACAGGCATCCCTAGATCAGCACCTTTTATGAGAATCCTTTTCTGTATTATCTATCCAGCCAACCACATGGCCCACCTGATGCGGCCTCTGGACAAAAAGGGCCAACGCTGCGAAATCAGCAAAAGCTGATTTTTTTTTCAACTAACGCCCATCAACAGAAGAAACAACTTATCCAGAACCACCCTGAACACAGACTTCTCACAGAAGAACCATTGCAGACACAGAACGTAAATCTCCTCATGCAAAGGCACACTCCCTTATTTTCTCCAGAAGGGAACCTCATTAACAGCTTTATTCCAAATGACTTTCTTGCTTGACTGTCCGTAGGGTCCCATGATAAGTAAGGATCCCATATGCATGAGGGGAGTCAGGAAGACAGGACATGCATACACGTGTGCCCTGAGGACTGTCCCTGTATCCTGCTAAAACCACACACTGGCTCTCGTGGAGCATTCCAGAGGTTTTAAGGAAGGGTTTTCATGCAGGAAGGCCAAGAGAGCCATGCGCATCTTTGTTCTCCCGCTGGAAATTCGACTGTATATAAGGAAGAGCGAATGTTAAATCATTTAAAGAGAGCTATTTTTCATAGTTTCCAGTACATAAATGTGCTCCAGTACATGTTATTGTAAAATAGTGTTTCTACTTACATGCTTATACATCTGTTGTGTTTACTCATCCTCTAGTTCTGACTTTCAGAAATAGCAATAAATCTATTTTTTAATCCCCTCTCCTGATGACTGATTATTCATCGCTAAAAGGGATGGAGGGAGGTCCACGTGAGGAGTGACCCACTCTCTAGAATATCTTACTCTCGCAAGATAAACAGGGTCCGGGGAGACTCTTCTTCTGCCCCAGAGAGTTTATGCAAACTAAGTAAGAGTTGGTGGCAGCTCAAATAAATATAAATTACCCTCCAGTGGACACTCCAACCACTTGTTACAGTCAATTTCAACAAGGAGGAGCCAATGATGACATCTACACAAACAATACAATTCATTTTTATACCACATCCCTGATATGAAGATCATAAATGGCTTCGTGGAGTCAGTCATCACTGAGCTAAACCCAATAGGATGGGAAGTCAACCAGGTAGAAGGAGGAGGAAGAGGAGCCTCCACTTTTGGAAAGAGGGGAAAAGTTGCCCAGGCAGGTGCCTACGGGGATGTGTCAGCCAGGATAGGATAGTTCTGTGCTGCTGTAACAAACAACCCCAGAATCTCAGTGGTTTAACACAGCAATGTTACTTTCCCCAAAACCCACTGAGAGTCTGGGAGGATCCCAGGACAGCTGTGCTACATCCCATGTGACTCAGCGGTCCAGCCTACATCTCAGCATAGGTTTCTATGAGCAGAGGAAGCCAGAGAGGTCATGATGAGCCACACACAGGCTCTTCTGTGCTTTTACCTGGAAGCAGCCCTTTGCCCCAGCAGAAGACACACCCTCTGTGTTTGCAAGGAGGCTGGGAATTTTGGGAGAATGGAGAGGAATGCTTGGTGAACATCACTGTCTCTACCACTGCTAACAAATGATTTCACAGAAAATCGATCATTGTAGAAGGAAGACAGCTCCTAAGCAGAACATATAATGAAGGTCATTCCAAGCACTTTTTCCAAAAAACTGTTTCCTCCCTTTGTCTCCAACTAAACTATGCTTTGCTTAACTGGATTCCTCGGCCTAAGAGATTACAGCAAAGTCATTTCCTCATCTGTGATATGGGGGTAACAATGCCAGTCTAATGGGCTACCATAAAGATCTATGACTTCATGAATTTTTTTAAAGATTTTATTTATTTATTTGAGAGAGAGAGAATACGAGTAGAGGGAGGGGCAGAGGGACAAGCAGACTCCCCGCTGAGCACAGAATCCACCACGGGGCTCCATCCCAGGACCCAAGATCAAGACCTGAACTGAAATCAGATGCTTAACGGACTGAGCCACCAGTGCCCCTAAGACTTCATGAATTTTAAACTGTGCACTGTGAATGCACACATACAGGTTAGTAGAAATGACATCCACAACCAGTGTTTTAGCATGTTGGGACATGACCTGGTTCAATGACTAGAACCATGGCACCCAGAGTAGTCACCAAATGGTTCTATCTGATGTTTACCTAGTTGCTTTGGAAACCACATTGCTTTTAATGCCCCCTGTATTCCCATTTGCTTTAACCTCTCCTCCCCCATCTCCTGTATGTAAGTTCTTACCAAGTTTCAGAAACTCTGGGTTCTATATACTTGATCCCGCAGCAGAACAGCTAGATTATTGGCCAGAATTTTGCTTTTTAGATGAATTCCAACAGTTCCCCAGGATACCTTGCAGCTCAGATCCCCTGCTGGGTTCTTTGATTTGCACTTAGCAACGGGCTCATTTTGTTAGTTTTCTCACACTGGGAAGGTACTTCTAATGGATATGTGAGAAGGATACGGGTCCTGCTCTTTTCCAAAGGTCTAATGCTCATTTTTCTCACTGGGTTTTTGGGGGGTTTTGTTTTTTGCTTAGCCATGTATTACAAACTATCCTTCCCCAAAGCTTCTTGATACCTTATCATCTCTAGGTCACATCAGAAATGACCGATTGCAAACAAAACTACCCTGAGACTCGACAAAAGGGAAAAAATGAGGTGGAACCTCTCTCACTGATTCAGTGGAGATGGCATGGCATGAAAGAGTGGAAGATCTTGACTTTGACCTTGGGTTCCAGTCTTAACTCCACCATTTGCTAACTTGATCTTGAGCCAATGGTGCCCTTTCTTTGGCCCCTGCGGGCAGGCAGGAGAACGGTATAGGGGAGGGTTCCACAAACAACATGCCAAAGACTGTGGCTTGGTGAGTATGGAGCTCTCAGTGAAATCCAGTTCTCCTACTCAAACCTCTGGTGACACACTCACCCTTGGGCATGCAAAGTGCGGTAAGACTGTGCCCCCATCTGAGTGTCACAGAGACACTGGTTCAGGGCATACCTGTAAATCGTCTCTTCTTTCCACCTCTCTGTTGGTAAAAGGGAGATGCTTCCAGAAAGGTGTCCTTGTGGCTTGACTTCTGACCCAAGAAGCACCCCAACAGGGCAGTCCCTTCCAACCATGGGTTTTCCTGCCCAACACTCACAGTCGGAATCTGTCCATTGCTGTTGCTGCCTCCTATATCACTAAGATCAGAATTTGTATTGAATCATGGGTCCGTTCTCAGAACATACCACCCTATGCCCAGTTCGGCTTGCTTACTTAACCAGTCCACTGGCTATTTCAACCAAATTACAAAAAACCACAAAGATAAAATAATGAGAAATACTAATTTGTCACTGCAATCCTGGCAGGCAGGGCTTCTGTTTTGCAAGCAGTTTAAATATTATACTTTTGTGCTTTCCTAAACTAATTTAGCCTACTAATTTTCTATAATTACCTGCATGCTCTTAGCTTCCGCTGGTCAGATGAGTTCTGAGACACTTATATAACCAGCATTAAAAAGATGCATTTAGCAGCTTGGATTGTTAAAGTAACAAAGCCTATAGAATCCGGAGGTTATTGTATTCTCCCAAAAGTACTTAAATAATAGCCTAAAATCTGAAGAATTACTTTAATACTTCAATAAAAATAACCCAATTCAAAACATTTTCAAGGAAACAGAGTTCTTTGCTCTAGGCTACCGAGTAATGGCTGAGAGAAAGTATATAGCCTGTCACTTCTGATTAGAGAACTGTGCCTCTGTGCTTTGAATGAGGGGCATGTCTGGTAATAGGAAGTGCAGATATTAAAGTTAATAAAATAATGTGGAATACGATATATATGAAACTTGACCAAGTATAGCACAGAATGTAACATACATTACCCTGTTCAGTCAACTCCTGTGGCCCGGTATCTAATGACAAGCTTAATTTCTGTTTCCAATGAGGGTACAGCTAAAAATACAATTTCCAGATTAGACTAATATTTTATCCAACTCCCTAACAAATGTAACCAGGAATGGCTGACATGTCTACACAGATGCCCAGTGACCATGAGAGGGAATTACTAGGATTGCAAACTGCTCAGCCTGAAAAGTCCATGAAACCTCATCATCTTTGAGGTCATCATAAATAATTAGTTGCAAACACGGCGATGTGGCAGCTTCACCACTGGAAAAGGACGGGGCGCCTCCATTTCTTTCCCACCCTGGGAGGCTCTTGGCTCCCTCTCGACACAATCAGGTCTCCCCAAACAACTGGGCACCAAGCCCCCTGCACACCCATGATTACATCTTTAATCTCAAATCCCAACGCCAACTGTAATGGTTTTGTTTTTCGATACATTAACCTTCAACTTGTATTTTCACTATTAAATAACCAGCTTGAGAGCCTCCTGGAATTTTTTTTCTTCCCAGTCACCTACACGAAACCATGTGGTACTCATGATGGGACCCTCTTAAGGGATTTAAAAGCAATTCAATGAGCTAATCTCAGTAAACCCAGAATTAAAGTTCTTGTTTCCATATTTCACTTTCAAAATATTTAGAACTTTGACAGATATGACATTATGTTTTCATTAAAACAGCTGATTTCAAAATGCTGCACTGTGCAGAAACGCCATAAACAGTTTATGATGAACTGCCACACTCTTAATTAAAACAATAAATCCAGCACGCAATATTTGTACAGCCTCTGGTCTGACCTTTGCCTCTTGCTATCCAGCACCAAGCCGCGGCTGCGTTCCCAACGCCAGACGTGGAAGGTTTTAAAACATGATCTGAAAGGCACTAAAGATAAAATAAGAGAAAACGTACCATTAGTCTTCGCAGTTATGATTAATTCAGTTCATATTTTACAATCTGGTTATGGAGTAAAACTGCAGACTTTACATCAAGTATTTGCCATTCACTCTACCTAATGTATAAAAATGCCTGATATTTTAGAAAACGGCACCGAGCTAATTCACCGCAACCCCGCTGAAGG
Organism: Enhydra lutris kenyoni; assembly: GCF_002288905.1. Taxonomy (NCBI): domain Eukaryota; kingdom Metazoa; phylum Chordata; class Mammalia; order Carnivora; family Mustelidae; genus Enhydra; species Enhydra lutris. The sequence goes on from NW_019154169.1 coordinate 2,400,978, forward strand.
ACAGGCATTGAAATCATAAACACGGAGAGTGATGAGCTCTCTGTCTGAAGTGACGAACAGAACTCACTCGGGTGGACGGTCAGCCTCGGACGATAAATATGCTGCTCGCAGCCCTGTCTCCCATGCCACTCTCGTCTCCATGCTGCTAGATTTCAGATTAAAATATTCCCTTATATCTCTCCCATCTGCTGCTGGAGCAAGCAGCGAGGGTGTTAATTACCAAACAGGAATAACAGTAAATTTGTGGTACTGGCCCGGAGTCACCAAGTCAACCCCAGACCCCAGCAGCATCAAGGCTGGAAACTGTCCTGAGCTGGGTCGCAGAGCACCCCATATTGAGAGGGAAGCAGGGTGGCTGGGGGATCCCATTCTGCAGCTCTGATTCAATGGACATATATCCGGCCAGCTACCTGGCTCCGTAAGATAATAGCCCCAGCCACAGCAGGAGCAGAGACTCTCTGCAGGAAGGGGAGGGCATGTCCAAGCTCCCCTGTGGTTATAGGGACTAACCACACGGTGCCTGCTGCAGGCTGGTCCCAGAAAACCTCCCATCATACCTGACCCAAGCACAGGTGTCCAGTCCTTTTCTCCAGGCCTTCCCACCCCAACCCCCCAACACCCTGTACCTATTTACAAATGACAAACGCATGCGTGTGGCACATGGACACGTTCAGAGCTGAGTCTAGCAAAGCCTGGGAGGCTGGGCGACAACCAAGTGGATGGCAATGAGCTGGACTCATTGTTGGTCCCAGGGTCTGGGTGTGGGGGCAGCTGCGGGGGCGGGATGTTGGAGGTGCAACCCTGTTAGGGGTACCCTGCTTGGTACCCATGCAGGTCCTTGTTGGAGCTGCAGGTAGAGCCCACCAGAGTTCTAGAAAGATGGAGAAGGAAGCCATGCTGGCCAGAGGAGGCCATGCAGGCTCTTAATCCAGGACCTACATTTATTCTGTCCACGTCAAAAGGAGTAGAATACCCAGTGAGCCGTGTCTTACTGTGAGGGCAAGACCCTGCCCTACCTAGGGGCTCTGGCTTTCACCCACCTCTGTAGCCTCATCTCTCCCCTCTCCAGACACCCGACTTCCCACTAAGGGTCCCTTCCAGCCCACGCAGCCTTGTGGACTCACAGCTCTGGCCTGTGTTCCAGCACTGGAGGGAACCAAAGCTGCTTACCCTACTCATGGAGACTCCAAAGGTTACCTCCAGGGAGATATGCCTACCCACTCCCAGAGCCTTCTTCAGTCCTTCGTTGGTTGGGGAATTCTGTCCCAGTTGTCCCAGCAGGGGAAGGGCTCTACAGAAAAGCTGGGCCCTCGGGGCTTTGGGGGTGGGGGAGGTGAGTCTCTGAGTACAAAGCAGGATTTCTGTGCCCTGCCCCCAAGCCCTGCCTCAGGACCAGTCCTGCCCTCCTCAGAAGCCATCACTCAGTTCCTTTGCCCTTTGAGTCAAGCATCATAGTTGAAGTGGGTTCCAACCACCTTTTTACCAAGGAGGATACCCTAACAGGGTTGCACCTCCAACACCCTCCCAGCTGCCCCCACACCCAGACCCTGGGACCAGGAAGATCAGCCCTAGACCCTGGGCACCTGCTGTCCCCTCCACTAGTACCATGCACCACACCGTCCACGTGGGCAGGCCACCCTGGCTGACAAAGGCACACTATGTCTTTAGGGTGTCCTTATGGTCACATTTGGTTCCCACCACTGTTCTTGTGAATACACCATTTTTCAGAAGACAGAGGTCTGGAGGAATGAAGTCTCTACCTTAAAATCATGCAAGCCAGTGAATAGCACCATGGAATTAAAATCCACTTCCTCTGCCTTAGGGCTAGCGCTCCTTCAGGAAGCGCTCTGTCCTCCTTTGGACAGACTCTAAGACTCTCAAATGGAGGCCCATGGATATATCCTCAGGGGGTCCACAACTGCTTGGGGTAATTTTTAATTTTTTTTTTTTTTTTTTTTTACCATTTTACATTGGTGAAAATCCATCTAAGAGACACAATGAGTGTAAACATGTTCCAGATCAGGTAGGTGGCCAACCACCATGTGATTTCCATGCCAGGTTTCGTGTTTTGCATCCCGTGGGTATCAAAGCACACTTCTGCCGTCATCTAAGACTGAAGCGATGGAGGCTGAGGGAGCAATGCAGCTGAGGGAAGGCCAACTGAATTTCTAGAATTCTGTTCATGGGCGTGCAAGCCCTGAGTGACTCCGACCTCTGTGTGGGGGAAGGGGGCGTGTGCTGTGATAGACTGACCTGGGACCCATCAGGAGAATGCAGGGCATAGCATATAACATGTCCACACTGCTCTCCACTGAGTCACCTCTCAATCCCCCAGCTGGACACCTGCTATCTTCACTCTCTGGTTTCTCTGATCTGCTACAGCTTTCTAGGTTTCTTTCCATCCTACGCCCTCCCTCTGGATCCACAGCCCACACTGGGGTGTGGGACAGGGTCAGATCTTCCAGATGCTGTATTAGTTTGAGATTTTAGATAGCTCAGATTCTTCAGACCGTCACAGAGAACCTTTCTTCTTAATCTTGGCAGATCTGAAAGCATAACTTTCATGTGTTGTTAGGCAAATCACATATCCGCTCTTTATTGGTTCTTCAACAAGGAATGCGGGAGGGAAGGGAAGAAAGGGGTCCAGAAAAGAAGGAATCCCTGTCCTGGCACCAGTGATGGTTCGAACAGATGAAAAATGGTGGAAAAGTTCAACCAACCCTGCTCCCAGCCCACCCCACTGCCAAGACATGTAAGCGCACCTGTCTGCAAAGAACCTGGGTTATATGGTCAGTTCTAGACCCATGTTGCAAGTTGTGATTTAGCGTCAGCAAAACAACATCATCCTTTCCATGAAGTGAATGTCACTATTTTGAATTTCTTTGGTTTTATCATTTTGTTTGTACTTAGCTTGTATATGAGTTGTCTACAAGTTATAAGCATACGGAGTTTGACCTACTTCTCTAAGATGTGGAATCAAGAATATTATGATCTTTATCCATCGAATGGTCATAAGAATCAAAGAAAAGCACGTGGGGAAAGCACTTCACATGGTGCGTGGCCCCAGGGGAGAACTCAATAAATGTCACTAAATCTTGTAATGTTATAATAATAAATACTGCTGCAAAAAATAATTTAAGTTACTACTGAGGGTCTGCAATGTTGTTTTATTGTTTTCTTAAGAAGCAACACTAATCAAACTTAAGGACTATTGAGCTGAATTGCATGTCCCCAAAATTCTCATGTTTAGGTCCCAGCGTCTGGCACCTCCCAGTGTGACCATATTTGGAGATAGGGTCCTTAAAGAGGTTATTATGTTATAATGGTTTTTTTTTAAAGATTTTATTTATTTTTTGACAGAAAGAGATCACAAGTAGGCAGAGAGGCAGGCAGCGAGAGAGGAAGGGAAGCAGGCTCCATGCTGAGCAGAGAGCCCAATGCGGGGCTCGATCCCAGGACCCCAGGACCACGACCCGAATCGAAGGCAGAGGCTTTAACCCACTGAGCCACCCAGGCGCCCCGTTATAATGAGTTCTTAATGGTGGGCCCTAATCCAATGTAACGGCTGTCCTTATAAGAAGAAATTAGGACACAGACACGCATAGAGAGGAGACCACGTGAGGACAGCCACCACACGCTAAAGAGAGAGGTCGCTGAAGAAGTCACCCCCTGCCAACACCTTCACCCCGGACTTCCAGCCTCAAGGACTGTGAACAATAGATTCACAAACCCCCAGTCTGCGGGATTTTGTTACAGCAGCCTGAGCAAACCGCTATACCTCGGAATCCCCAAAATTAGGAACCAACTTGCAATTTCATGCATTCTGCCTCACCATCCCTTCCATGAGGTGAATCCTGGCCAGCTGGTTGGTCATTGGGAGGAAGGGGAAAGAAGCGAGGGATGGAAGAGCTTCGGCCCATACCCGGCCACCATCCCAACCACTGAGCTTGCTCACTATGCCTTGAGACCTCTGAGCTGAGCCACGTCTTTTCCAGCGGGTTCTGCACCTTGGTGCCAGAGTCAGCAGGACAGACCTGGTGAACAGCTCCATGTGTCTGCTCCGGGTTGGGGGCTTCTTGGCACGGGCACATGTCTCCAGGGGTTGTGCCTCCAGGGTGGGAGATGGGGCACACACAGCGATGCTGGGGGCTGGCCCCTGGGTGGGTGCTAATTCATGCAGAGTGCCCAGCCCGGGTTCCGGAGCCCCAGCACAGCCCAGCACGCTCCTCACTGCTGCATCGTAGGGATGCCTGCCCTAGGGAATCCATGGCAGTTTCCCCACGGCTGTGCCCAGCCCTCTGCTGGGCGGTAGGACCAGAGGCACAGGTGGGAGGACAGGGCATCCTTGGCTTTACAAGGGGACAAATGGACCATTTCATGTCCTAAAACAGCCTCCCAGGAACACTCCCAAACGGGGCCATAAAAGAAGGTTCAGAACCAAGAACTTTTACAGGGGTTTTTATCTCTGTGTCTCTTGAGTTTTATACCCCTTCAGGGTATCTGGGGGCTGAGGGCAGAGTAGAAAAAGGCCTTTCATTAAATGCAGGAAACAGGAACAGCCAGAAATGAGTTGGGCTCTTCACCCTCTGGTTTCAAGGTAACTCTTGGAAAAACTCCCAAGTCCCTACCGGGCAGCAACCAGCAGGGCGATGCTGTCTGGCAGTTGACAGCATTCTAAGTTCTAGCCTGAGATGCAGCCGTGGCCTGAAGCCCCCAGCCACGGCCAAGGCCTCCTGAGAGCCATGGGGGTAGGGGCTCTGGAGCAGACGAGCCACCAGCTAAACGGGGTGCTGGAGCACCTCACCATTTGCCTCAGAAGGTCTCATCCTACCCTGGCATCTCACCAGCAGAGGATTAGCCTCTGTGCAAAAGACAGACTGTGGGCTCCGGGTTAGGGAGCAAGGCAGATTAGGGGGCAGAGGGAGAGAGAGAAAGAGAATCTTAAGCACGCTCCATGCCCAGCGCGGGGCCCCAGTGCAGGGCTCAATCTCATGACCCTGAGATCATGACCTGAGCCAAAATCAAGAGTCAGATGTTCAACTGACTGAGGCACCCGGGTGTCCCGTGGCCATTAACTCTCTCACTCACACTGCATATAACCTACCCAATATACACAATAACCTGAAGACCCACAAAGGGCCCAAACCTTCCCAGAGCCAAGCAATCTACATTTTGCCCCAAGAGGCACAAACCCTGGCCCAGGATTGCCTACGTCTCCTCCCCACCCCACCCCCAGGACTCAGGCAGCATCAGACGCCGGCCCTGGCTGGCCCCCGTCTGCCAGTGCGTCATCCTGGGATCCTTCCCACACTCTTCACAAAGCCTGGGCTGCGGAATTTTGCCGTCAGAGAAGTGTGGAGGCCAAGGCAGCCAGAGCTGAGCTCGAGGAATCATTCAGTGGTGACTAGGAAGGACACTGGCATCCCCAAGTCTATTTCCATCTCGAGACTCAAACATTCTGCAAACGCCCTTCCCTCTGCGGTGGAGGTGGGTCCCTGCCAGAAATGCACCCACACCTACTGCTCCCCAAACCCCACATCCAGCGTGCCCAGCAAACACGGGCTGTAGCTTGAAAGCAAGAAAATCAGGAAGCAGAACATTGCTAATTCTCAAGGCAGCATTAACTCATTCACTTGCACATATGGGGTACTTGGACCCCACTGGGCCTTCTATATATATCACTTATCATACAGCAGGTGCAACTTGGGAGAATTAATGTTGCTATAGGAACATTCGGATCAAGGCTGGCTTCCAGAGTGAAGAGAGAAAAAATAAGTTCTCCTCCTCAGTGTACTTCTCTGTTCTGAGCTTCAAAGAAGAAGCAATGTAATCGAGTCAGAGGAGGCAAGAAGGGGCTTCCCCTAGTGGTTTGGAGAAGGTGAGAATTCCTGGAAGCAGCTCCTTGGGGAGAGGGGAAGGAAGCTCAGAGCCTAAGCCTCATGCCCACGTGGCCGAGAGGGCTGGAGACAGGGATCTCGGGGAGCAAACCCCTGTCCGGGCCAGGAGCAGGTCTTGGGGTGCCAAGGCTGGAGGGTTGCCTCAGGGTGCTTCCAGAATCCTCCCTGAGGACAGGTTGAAAGTCCCATAAACTCTAGAATATGATGTGATCACCTTCCACAGCTCCACATCCCTGTGCTTTATTCCTACAACCTGCCATGCTTCCCAAGGATAGGATCAAGAAAAAAGGGGAGATCAAGGGTGGGTTCAGAAGTCTGCTTTGGTCCCTGATAGACACCCCATGGAGACCCATCTCTGGCTGAGGGACTAGAGCAGGAGACATGTTGGAAGTTTGCTTTAACCCTGGCATTATAACTCAGCTCTCCTTGGGAGCAATGGCTGTGCCCACCTATGAATCCCTCAGCTAAACTAAACTCTTCAGTGAAAGATCTGAGCATTTGGCTCACCCATTAGAGGCTTTCCTGACTAGTAAACCAGATATACATTGGATCCGCCAAGTGTTTGGAACTCCAGAAGCCTACTGTTTCCTTTCGGGAGGGGCAGGGATCCTAAGTCTCCATCCCACCACCTCTCCTTCCATACCTGGGGGACTTAGCAGGCCACACCTGCTGAGTGGCCCAGACAGCTAGACATCCCACCTATGGTGAGGAGAGAGACACACATCTGATTTCACCGCATCACCTAGCCCCAGCATCTGGCAACGCGCTCGGAACGGGCTGGCTGAAGGAGTGGATGTTGAGTCCAAGACGACAACAGAGCAAAGAAAGAGAGAAGTAAGGTCAGCCTTCCTAATGCCTTTTCCAACTCAGGGTCTGCCAGGTACCCACGTAGGGCCAGGTGCTCTATTTTGCCCAGGGGACACATAGATGGATAAGACATCACCTGTGCCTTCAAGATGGGCACAGCCCACCCAGTGGAGGGGAAAGGAGAAGCAGGGAAAATAAGTAAATGAGAACTGTGTCTTACTTCTGGTCTTCCCAGGAACCAAGGCTAGGCACCTACAAATGCCCGTGGAATGAACGTGGATGGTAAAGTGACAGGGACCTACCCAAGGAATAATGTCAAGTGTCAAAAGGAACACAGGATGGGGGAAATTTATTATGGACAAGAAGGTATGGTGCCACGGGCTGTGGCCCACACTCCCACCCAGCGGATGAAAGGAAACTTTCCAGTTCCACTGGAGACTCGAGGACTCAAGGCTCCCTCCCCATTAGGTATTTCAGACACATCCCAAATACCGTGACAGGGAAAGGGACTGCCACCACCCAGAGCTGCTGTTTTGCATTTCCTCTGAAGCTGTGTCTACTTTTAAAATACACAGAATGGTAAAGTGGCCTATCTAAGTGCTTCCCAGTCCCCTCTGCTTGGAGCTGCGTACCGAACATCCTAACCACGGGCAGGGCTAAGTCCTCGAGATGTAGAGGGACGAGAAGCCTGCCCCTCGTAGGGGAAGGCAGGCAGGGAGGGCATAAGCATTCTTCTCTTGCCCACCCTCTCGGATCTTCTACACAGTTGAAAGAAAGGTGGGTCTGCACCCTCCTTGAGTCCACAATTTGCCCCATTTCACATGTCAGACCAGCAAGGGAAAAGACGACTCAGAGAGCCCACGGACACCGGTCATTCTAAGATGGCGGTGGGCAAATGGCGAAGAGTTACCTGGTTTGTCCGACAGGCTTCCTGGGCGTCGCCAAGACAGACCCCCTTCTAGGGCTCCCGGGTCCCTCCTACCGGCTGTCCCTCTGTTGTGTGTCCAAAATTCCTCTTTGTTTCCTGTGCTTACTTTAACTCGAGTGTGGTGTTTTCAATTCTGCCTGTGGCGTGGCTTTGGAATTAAGCAGTTTGTGTGCTGACAGCTGGTGTTACAACTGGCCTACTCCCTCCCGCCTCCACAGAGAGCCGGCTCGGTGGGTGGATGGCCTCCGAGGAGCTCACGCACGTTCCAACAGCCGTCTTCTCCCCAGGGAGGGGGCGGGAGCCGCAGAAGCTGGTGAGGATGCTGTGGGGGCCTCGCACAGCCCCGAGGACATCCCAAGGCAGCACAGAACCACTGCTGAAATATTAGCCCCCATTTTCCAATACGCACCTTTGGGGACACTGTCAGGGTCCCAAACACACTCTATGCCACGGAGATGCCTTCCTCACTTCATCGGGCAGGCAACAGGCCCGGGTTAAGGGCCAGTGCCACTACGGAGTAGTCACATGGCGCATGTGTGTCCCACAGGCATTACAAATGAGAATTCTGGGTACACAGAATGCCTTGAGAGGCCTTTATTATTTTTTTTAAGATTTTATTTTTAAGGCATCTCCACATCCAACATGGGGCTCGAACTTACAACCCTAAGATGGGGAGTTGCATGCTCCACTGACTGAGGCAACCGGGAGCCCCTTGGGAGTCCTTGATATTCTTTAATCTTGTCCTTTTGTCTCAACACAGCCCTAAGACTCCTACTGGCCCAGCAAACAAGATGGAGAAAGGTGATCCATTTTCCAGGGAGCGAGCATTTCCAGAATTTTGCTGAGTCCGAGGTGCTAAGAAATGGTCCCTACATGCAGAAGCAAATTTGAGGTGACCCCACAAAGACCCGGGAACCCCCTACACTTCCAAGCCTCATGGGAGCCAGTCAGTCAGTCACAGCCAGGCCCCCGCCCCCACTTCATGCATAAGGAACAGAGGCGGTCCAATCCCCAGTTCCTATGCCCACCAAACCTCAGGCCCCTGGAAATCCTTAATGTCATCCAACTTATCAGAGGGGGCCAGAGCTGTTTTCATTTTCCTTTGGGCCATTGTATCTCCCTCATAATTTATAGGCCATTTTGCATATCCTAGACATAAAGTGGAAGTTTCTAAAATGATTTTTTTTTTTTTACTGCGGTAGATTCTAGACCTCAGGATCTGTAAATAAAGTCAACAACTAATCTCAGTGTCTGCTTATTCACATGAATACAGACTTGAGATTTCTGCAAAACAAGGAATATGATATTGTTCTTCCCAAAGTTCAGTAAATGGCTCGCAAGGACCTTCAGCCCAAGCAACCTTACACTGGCTCCTACTGGTGTCAAGATAAAGTCCCAACCCCCCCAAGGCCTACGGGGCACACCTGCCTGGTCTGCCTCCCAGTGGCCATGTCTGCCGGGCTCTCCTCCCTTGGCCTTTCAGCGCTCAAACACGTCAAGCTCCTGCTACTCCAAGACTGGGCCCTGGGTCTGCTCCTCTCTCTCCAACTGGCCAATAGCTTCTCATTCTCTTCATTCCACACATACCATCCTTCTTCAGGGAAGCGGTCTTTGCCATCTACTTCACCTTCTTGGAATACCTCCTCTTTCCCTTGAAGGCTTTATTCACCCAGCACAATTATATAATTACTATATATTAAATTATACTATAAAAATATATTGTATATAATACCATACTGTACTGATACTATAAATAACATACTATATATTAAATTATATGTATTACTACATATCAAAAATTACATTTTTACTACCGGTCTAACTCTGTATGGGCAAGAACTGTACATTTTACTCAGCATGGTATCTTCCACCCTAAACAAATACTTGGGGCTAGTAGGTCCCCGGGAAATACATATTCTTATTCTTCTTATGCTTATTATTAAGTCATGCATACGGTTAGACTTAAAAGTACAAGAAACTGACAGACTGGACCTCATCAAAATTAAATTTGGGGCCCTGCAAAAGCCACTTGAAGATGGATAAAAAGACAAGGTCCACATCTGGAGAAAATAGTTGCAAACCACACGTCCAAAAAGAACTAGTATTCAGAATATATGAAGGACCCTCAAATTCAACAGTTATCAGAACACAAACAGTCCAATTATAAAATGGGCAAAACACATTAAAAGACGCTTGACTGACAAGGATATACAGATGGCAAATAATCACATGAAAAGGGAAGTGGACATGTCAACACTTTGAAAGGCCCATATTTTTATGTCCAGAGATGCTACTCCTAGGGATTTCTCCAAAGGAAACAGAAATGTGCAAAAAAGATGGCAGGATCCGGAATGTTGATTGCAGCATTATTTACATACAAAAACAAAAAAAATGGGGAGCTTCTATGTCTCCAACCACAAAGGATTGGTTGAGCGACTGCATTCCATCTCCAAATGCACCTAGAATGTCAATTCCTGCAGGCTGGGGTCTTTGTTCGGGCCCACAGTGTCCCCAAAGTCTAGAAAGAGCTTCATTTAATAGTATCAGATTAATCTGAACTCAGTGATGAAACTCTGAGCACCACAGAAAATTGTGATATGGGAAAACATTCACAATATCATAAGCGGAAAAAAGAGAAAACAGATTGCAAGACTGTATGTGCATTGTAACCACAGTTCTGTTTAAAGGAGGAAAAAAATGTATGTTTGTTTGCGTATTAAGAGACTAATGGAAAATAAACCAAGGCATTAACAAGGGCTATCTCTCTGGTGAGATTAGGGGATAGTTCCTTTCCTTCTTTTGCCTTTTTTTATGTCCTCTATATTTGTGTGTATTTTCTATATATTCCAAATTTTCTGCAAAGAACATCTATTCCTTTTCAAACAGAAAAGAAGACAGTGGTATTTTTAAAGTACTTTGGAATCTGTGCTGAGTTACTATGATTTCTGGAACAGTGAGGGAGTGTTGGCGGGGAGGGGGCGCACTGCCCTCTTGTTTCCAGGGCCCCTCAGTGATAAGGAGGTCACCCGACTCCAGCCCTAGTCACAGCACCTTCAGGATTTTCCCCACAAACTGAAACCACTCATCTTCTTGTTTACTTAATATTTGCCTTAATTTCACTCTTTTAAAAAAATGTATTGAGGGAATCTGTCTCACTACCATAAAGGGAAATCAGTAGCATTTGCCACAAACAAAATGTAACTATAAAATAAACATCATTTTTTTGAAGTGGCAATTTTTTTTAGTTCCAGCTAGATACTGTCCCCTAAAGAAGGTCCTGAATCCAAGGCCAGCTGTCCTCTTTTTAATAAAAAGAGGTTACCAGATGTAAGAGAGGCAAGTGTTAAATATATTTGTACCAAATAGCCCTCTCTCTTAGATATAATCAGAAGGCTTAAAAGTGAATTGAAGGAAGACTGACATTTGATTCAGTGTCTTTTATTGCCATGTCCCTGCAGTACCCACGAGTATTTACATGCCATGAGCAGTACATGTTTCAAGCTCCAGAGTTCACTGGGTTTCACAGATGAGCCCCAAGGATTAGACTAGCGCCTGCTACCTACCCCTTTGAGCTCTGAGCCAGCCCTCCCCAGGCGTGGGACAGCACAGAAGGGAGCAACAGGAGGCCCAGAGAGGGAGGAGGGACCATCACCTTGACAACTCAGCAGGTCACCCTTAGATCTCAAGGAGTCATCCTCTCCCAAGTATGGAAGAGTCATAGGCAGGGGACGTAGCACAGCTGGTACCACCTCTCTCAAGCCCCATATAGGTGCATAATGCACCCTTCGGATGCTGGACAGGAAGAACTGGAGTGAATGATTTGCAGTCATGTTTGCTAGTTACAGGCCTGGGAAAAATGATCCTTTCCTGCCTAGAGCATTATCATGTGAGCTGCACCAGCTCCATTAACGTTGGAAGCATCCGTAGGAGATTATGGAACGTATGATGGCTTTGTCTGGGAAACCATTCGTTTCTGATCGGAAGTTCTATTACACATGAATTTAATTCTAAACAGTGTTACCAACAGATCCAAATGATTTACATTTTAAGCAATCTTCTTTCATTATCTCATACCTTGTCGGGGAGCAAAAGATGGATTTTTATGGTTTCTGTGTTGAGAAATGATTAATGCCCCTAAACGGGAGGCTCTCCCTCCACCGGCTGTTCCGGCGTGGGGTCCCATCCCTCAGTCTTCCTTCAGTGGGCACACGTGAGAGCCAAGATCAGAGAAAGGGCACTTGAAAAGAGCATTCCAAACTTCTTTTAAATTGGGCCTAAAGGGGGTAGATGTTTCCGATTAAGACATTGAACACCACTTGGTACCAAACATTGTCTTCCATCCAGAAAGAATGAGAGAGAAAAAGAGAGAGAGTTACCCACTAATGAAACCCAAAATTGCTACAAAAGCATAAAAACGTGTAAGAGAAATGATCTGGTTTTCCCCTGCCAAAACACAACTATGCAAGTGGGGAAATTGGACATAGGTCCCCAAATGGAAACAAGTCTGGAATTTTGAATCCCACTGGTACTTTGAAAAGTCATCCCAACTGCTGGGGTAAAGGACGCTGGGCTTGGTCTCTCATTGGCTTTGCATTTGCCTTCACGTTCATTCTTTCCAAGGGAGGCCCGGACAACCAGTCCATAAACACCATGAAGATCTGGTTGTTGGTTCAACCGGCCAAGGGCTATGTTTCTGGAAACCTCTGCCCACTCACCAAGTTCAGATGACACATTCCTTGATGGGCAGATCCTCCTCCCCAGCTTCTTGCAGTTAAGTCTTTCCCCACATTTGGTCAAATGGCTTGAGTGAGCCCTTTGGATGGAACGGTTGAGTGAGAATCACCTGACAGCCCAGGCTGTCTCACAGGTACCTGGCCACTTTCGACTTCACCTAGATCATAACATAAGTTCCCAAGTCAGGAGTTAAAAAAGTAAATGCAAGCAATTCAAGGGCCCTGATAGCTAAGTTTTTTAGAAGTATGCAGATATTGCCTTGGAGAAATCATCTTCACGGCACTGGGAATCCTGCTGCCCTCCGGGACTGTAGGACCTGAACAGGTCTGCAGGTTACCCCAAAAGAACCAGCAGCGAGCAAATGGACAGAGATGTAAATTGCACCATCGAACCCCAACTGCCCTCCATGCGGAGAAGGAGGTCGTGTCCTTGACGCAGGGCCCACGGTTACCCTGAGCCTCCTAGGAAGCCTGTCCCTCCCCCTACTGTTCATGGTATCTTTAGAATCAAGGCTACAAACTGCATGAATAGCGAGTAATTCAATTAACTCTATAGTCTGAGATGAAAAAAGGGCCATTTTGCTAGCTCGAGTGGAGCACTAGTTTAACCCTGGTGCTCAGGAAATTCCCAGGCCAGACAGCATATTAAACCAGCTCTTCAACTTAAGAACAATTACTGTCATTTATCAGCCTGAATAGCAATAATGCACAAATCGACAGCTTTCAGGAGGCAAAAAGCTAGCTAGGTGTAATGATATGCAAAGCCCCAGCTCTCTACATTCGGAACTGTCTCAATCCCATCAATACATCTCCCACCACCTACAATTTATCAATACAAATGTGGTGCCCAATGAAGGCAAGACCGGGAAGATAAATATGAACGGGGTGAGGGGAAAAAAGGCTCAGGAATGTTTGAATTTTAAAATGATGAAGTGCAGATCACATTCTTAAAGCATTTTACATGCAATGACCCGATCACATCAAGTCCTATTCTGAAAGAGGAAACCGAATAAGGGGATTTTTCTACTCCAAGGTTGCAGGTAGTTGCAGCTTTTATTTCTTTTTCTGTCCCCAGATCATGTCTTTCACAGAAATATGTGATCATTCTGAGCCTGAATAAAAGTAATAACAATAATGCTAATCGCAGTGATGGATTTGCGTAGAGCCCTTTCCCTGATTACGTTCACACTTATGATTTCATTTTAACTTCATAATGTCTGCAAGAGGTAAAAAGAGAAATATTACCATACCCATTTTGAAAGAGGAGGAAACTGAGGCAGGGTGTGAGTTTGAGATCCTCTCCAATCAATCAGGGCTAGAACTGGATTCTCTGACCAACCTGTCGAAGTCACAGCACACGCAGGACAAGACCAGGTTGCCCAGAAGTGCCTGGGAGGGTTCAAGAACTCCAGTGTACAAGGGGAGCAGGTGCCAACGGAAGTAGGAGTCATGGAGATGGGGCAGGACGGAGACACACAGAATGTCATATTTCAAAACCAGACAAATGGAATTCTGGGGCTGCAGCACACAGTGACTGAGCCCCCTGCTGAGCGCCAGGCGCGGGAGGAGGTGGAGCAATGTCCCCGATGACCCGGGCCCTGCTTGGGTCCCTGATGCCTGTACCCCCATCACCCCCATCACATACTGACGTTCTGCTAAGCAGCATTGGTCGCCCTGATCGAATACATTTATCATATGTCAAGGGAAGCCTGGAAGGGAGGTATTGAGGGTAGAATCTGAGGTTGAAAACATTCTTACAAAGGCAATGGGGACCATATGGGGGAGGGGTTGGGTTGGGGGGGAAGTTCTTGGAGCAAGTCAGTGCACCCCAGTGCATTCCCCAGTGCCGGGGGAATTCAGGGAGTGGTTTACACTATAGACATCTTTTTTCTTCACCTTCCAGTTCCTTCTGCAGACCCATCCCAAGCCTCCCAGCTTTTCCATCACAGATGCTCACCACCTTGGCCCACATTTTGCAATGGCCTCAAACTCTGGCATGCAAACTCTTGGCCTTTAGGTAATATTTTTAACCAACTTAAAAAGGAAAATAGTGGTTGGTGATACGATTTAGGGGATTTGTTTGCTTGGTTGTTTGTTTGTAAGATTGGGCTGGGTTTTTGTGGGTTTTTTTTATGCTGCTTATCTTTCTTTCCTAATATAATGTGTACCTCATTTAAAATCACATATGCACAAGTAAAATGATCAGCTCTTACATGACCTCCTACGTCTTAATTTTTAAACGGATAGGGAAAAGCCTTGAACAGAGTCTTATTTTCTGACATCACATAAGAAGGCAGTGTATTTTCCTCCCTTCATAAGAAATTACACCTTGCTCTCACTATTAAATTAGAATATCCTCTCCTCTCTCTGAAATTTGGCTGCATTACAGTAAATACATAAATCGAAGAGGCACGGGATCCAGACGCCAATTGGCAGACGGTACTATGAAATAAGCACGGGACACTGGCGTGCGGAAGTGTTACAACCTGTTCCAATCTGCTCCCTGTTCTCCCTCATAACAAAAGAGGAAGAGAGTCCAAACCCTCCTACACGCACACACACGTGCACACACGCACACACGCATGCATGCACATGAACACACACATGCCACGCACATACACACACACAGAGACCAAAGTTTGGGAGGTTTCAATAGAGCAAGAGCAGCTAAGAAGAAGAGCCACCCAACTGCTCAGGACATGGGTTTCTCGCTCTTACCGCAGAGCTGCAATATTTGCCACATCTTGCCAACAGAAGATGGTGTGAACTTGCCACGCAACTGCTGAGAAGTTTGGAGAAAGCCTGGGGTTTTGCCAGTATTGTTACCATTGTCATCATCGTTGTCAAGCCAAAGAAATTTTCCAAGCACTTGTGCTTAGGATTTTTCTCAATAGCCATGAGAGGGTAGTCATTAGAATTACCTCCATCAGAAAAGGAAGGAAGGGAGGGAAGGAGGAAAAGAGAGGAGGGAGGGAAGAAAGGAGGGAGAGAGGGAGGGAGGAAGAAAGGAACAGAACAGAACTATCTCCATCATTCATATGAAAAAAAGATCCAGAGATAAAAGCAAGGCAGAGAATAGGTAAGCATAGCAATTAGGACACTTTTGGTTGCCAGTGACAGATAATCCAAGCCAAAAAGGCTCAAGGTGAAAGAGAGTATATTGGCTCACATAAATGAAGGATCCAAAAGGTGAGCTGGTTTAGGGCAGAAATGAATCAAAGACCTACCACTCCTAAGGGCAGCCTTTGCTTCCTAGCTCTCTTCCACAGCTCAGTGGGTGGGGTACACTGGTAGCCTGAAGTTCCTGTCTATAAGCACTTAGGTCAGAGGAAGAGGAGTCCAAATCAAACCTCAGAACTGAAGCTGATTGGCCCATGCTCCATCTGACTTAGGTCAGGTGTACCTGCCTGAACCAATCACTAAAGCCAGAGGGATGGAGCTCACTGATTGGCCGAGACTGGGCCTCATGCATCTCTCTGAGCCAAAGTTTTGCCAAAGCGTGCAGACTTAGGTGACGTGCAAGCCCCACCCATTAAAATCAAGAGAATGGATGTTGGGAGTAAAAATGCAGCAAAGGCCTACTTCAGAGCATCACAAGACCCCATCTTTGGTTGGACCTAAAATCTCCAATCTATTGCATGCCCACAGTTTACTCACAGTTTGGGTAGAGGATATAGCCACTAACTTGTGTGGAATACCTTATAGTTGTCAGCATCCAGATTGCATATGGCTCCTGCCATCTCCTGAATCTGATGGGTTCACAGAAATGATTCCTGGAGGTGAACTTCTCAATCATCACCAGTGGTCAAAATTTTATAGCCACTCTCGAGTTATAAAGCTTAGACCAGATGATTAAAAACTCCCTCGTCAAGAACCAGAGCAATAAGGTGAACTGTAGAACCAAGCCACTTGTACTTTATGTATTTTCTAAATTTTTAATTAAGATTACAAGTCAGATTAAGTAACTGCTTTCTAGAAAATAGATAAACCCAGAAAGACAGCTACACCAAGATTTTTTTAAGAAACCACGTAGTTTCAACTTCAATATCTTCTTTTTTGTGCTCATTAAACTTTGTTGAAACACAACATACATCAATGAACAAACGCACAAGTCGTAAGTGTACATCTCAATTCATTATCCCAAAGTAAACCCATCCAAGTAACTACTATTAAGGTTGCCAAGGCCCCAGAGTCCCTTTTTGGACCCCCTATACCAATCATTACCCTAATTTTCCACTCCAAATTAACTACTCTCTGACTTCTAATAGATGAACTTTGCCTATTTTTTGAACTTCGTAAAAATGGAGTCATACGGTATATATTCTTTTGTGTGGGTCTCATTCTTTCAAGAGATTTACCCAGTCCTCCCATGTAGTAGTAGTTCATTTGTTTTCATTGCTGCTTTAATAATCCATTATAAGAATATCCTGCAATCTCTATGCAGTGGATTGAAGTTCACGTACCCTCAAAATTCACATGTTAAAATCCTAAACCCCAGTGAGACAGTATTAGGAGGTGGGACCTCTGGAAGATAATTAGGTCATGAGGATGAAGGCCTCATGAATGATATTAGTGACCTTATATAAAGATCGTAGAGCACTCTCTCGTCCTCTTTCACCACATAAGGACACAAGAAGCTGGCAGTCTGCAACCCAAAAGAGGGCCCCAGCGGGCTCATGCTATCACCCTGACCTCGGACTTCCAGCCTCCAGAGCTGTGAGAAATATATTTCTGTGTTTTATAAGCCACGCAATCTAGCGTAATTTGTTATAGCAGCCTGAATGAACTAAGACATGATGTAACCAATCTATTGGTGATCATCATTTCCAGTTACCATTGTGAATATTCTTATACACATGCAGACATGAAACACTATTGGGTTATGTGTTCATCTTTAGTAAATAAAGGCAAACAGTTTTCCAAAGGGGATGTACCAATTTATGCTCCCAGCAGCAGTCATACTGTCCTGAACACCTTCAACCACTAGCTGTTATCACCTTGAGCAGTTCAGCTCTTTTCCTAAACATGACCCAACTAAAGCCAACCACATGTAGACTCTGTGAGGCAGCCGGAGCTCAGCTTAAATCCTGACTTCACCCCTTACTAAGCTGTGAGTGCTTCAATGGAGACTTTCATGTAGCCTCAGATTCCTGGTCTGTGAAAGGACCATAATTATAATATTGTTGTAAGAATCAAATTGGATTTTGTACCCAAAAGTGCTTTGCAAGCTATTCAACTATATACCTACATTAGGGATTAGGATGAAACCGTGGGTCCTTTTGGCCAATATTACAGTTGCCTGGTGTTGAGACAGAAATCTCCCAGTACATTGGGAATACAGTAAACAGCAAGTGAGAAAAGCCTGAGTTAAAATCCTGTCCACAGCACTTACTACATGACCTTTGAGAAGTCACTACATCTCCTTGATCTTGTGTTTTCATCTGCAAAATAAGAGTAGTAAGACTTCTCTGATAGTTGTTGTAAGGGGGAAAAGGGCATAATGTATCCAAAAAGAGTGAGAGTGACAGCAAGATTGAGAGAAAAAGAGAATCTCGGTACCTGGAGCACAGTAGGTGCTCAAGAAATGAGCCTCATTACTACAGATCTAGGAAATATGGTACACTCCTGTGCCATGAATCTTTTTCATTGATCCTCTCATCTTTCATAATAAAGCTTAGTTTATGCAAAATTGCCAATTGATAAAATTTGGGTTTCATGCCTCAAGAAACCCCTTTTTTGTTTTCTGCCTGTTTCAACCATTCATGGACCCAACCTACCCAGGCTAGAAGGAACCTGAGGGCATACAACTCATTTAATTCATTTTACATATAGTGAAGCTGAGGCCAGAAAACCAAGGTAACACCACTGGTGACTAGTAGGCCTGGGGCCAAGGTCCAGCTGTCCTAACAGCCAGCCCAGGGTTCATCCTTCAGAGGCTTACTATAAATGTTAATCTGTATCTCCAATTATAAATAAATAGTTGGTTCTTTATTAAAGCCTTTCAAATATCAAAGAAAGTATCAAATCATATCTAACTCATCTGAACACTAAACAGGCTCTGCTAAAATTTAAAGCACTGACAGAGACAAAAACCAGAAGCATTTATATTTTAAATAACATACTCTCTTTTTAAAAAAATTGAAGAACTCCTTCTTCCAGCCATGACAAAATAACTGCTATGAGACTTGCCCTCCTACCAAAAACAACTATAAAACTGGATGACAGTATGAGGCAACTGTTTTCAGACACAGAACAACACAGTGCAGGACTGTAATTTTGAGAGAAGGCATAATGGAGTGGATCCCATAATTTCTATCCAAATCCAGTAGTTGTACTAAGCTAAAGAGGAAGAAATTGGAGTTCTAGGCTGTTGAAGTGGTTGAATTTTGTGGAGCAGAATAACAAAAGAGAACTTCATAAAGAGAGGCCTTGTGCATCCAGTTAGGGGTTCACCATGGTTCCCCGGCTGAGGACTAGGATGTGGATCACAGGGTGAGATTCCAGGAAGCCTAGTAGATGTCTCCTGCTATGGAGCAGAGAATGGAATGGTGATACCAGAGGTTGTGAACTGCTGGAAGACCTCCAAGTTTCAGCCAAGCTAAAATAGAGAAGCTTCAGTGACAGCTCAGTCTCCAGTTGAGATCTCAGAAGCCCATGCCTTCATATTAAGAATGACAGTCCAAAGTAAAGACAAGTTCAAAATTAAAATAGGTCCTAGCAACAAATTAAACCACCCCCAACAGGACAGAAAGTATCCACTAGTAATGTCACTGCCTGACAGAACAAAAGTTACACTCTTTAAAGAAAAATAACACAATCTGGAATCCCCACAGAGCATTCATTGACAATGTCCATTAGCCACTCAAAAATTACTAGACATGAAAAGAAGCATCAAAATATGATTAATAATAATAATTCAATAAAAACTGACGCTAACATAACCCACATGTTGAAATTATCAGGAAAAGTTCTTTCAAGCAGCTTTATAAATATGTATGTGATGAAGGACTTATAAGGAAAAGTAACCGTGAATGACAGCAAAGACATCCAAAAAATTTGTATATATATATATATATATATATATATATATATATACACATATATATACACAAACACACACATACACACACACACACACACATATGTGTGTATATGCAAAAAAGAACCAAATGGAAATTCTGGAACTTAAAAATTCAATGCCTGATATGAAAGCTCTGTGTGTGTGTGTGTGTGTCTAACATATATGTGATTAGAGTCTCAGGATGGAAATGAAAGAGAGAAAATAGAAAATTATGTGAAGGAATAATAAGCAAATGCTTTAGAAATTTTGTGCAACACATGAATTTACAGAGATGAGAAGCTTAGTGAAGCCCAAAAGACATAAATACAAGGAGAACCACACCGAGATCATGTCACAGTCAAACTGTTGACAACTAAAAATAAGGAAACAATATTAAAAGAAGCCACTCAATAAAGGCTCACAACATACAGAGGAGCAATGCTATGACTGACAGCTGATCTCTCACCAGACTGGAATTCAGATCTACAAGAAAGAATGAACAACATCAGAATGGTAAATATGTAGGTAAAAATGAAAGACTTCTGTTTCCTCCCTTAGTTTATTTGTAAGACAATCACGTAAGTGAAAAATAGTAACACAATGTTGTGGGGCTTATTAAGTATTATTAAAAAGAGGACACCAATAGCTCAAAGGATGGTAGCGTAAAAGGACTTTACTGTTGTAATGTTCTTACTTTTTATGTGAAGTGGTACAATATTAACTCAAATAGCTTGTGATGAGTTCAAAATGCACACTAGAATGCCTGGCATTATCAACTTAAAATACAAAGAGGTAGAATTCTTCTTATTAAAAAGAAGAACATCTGCATAGAGTATCAAATGGCATGATACTCTATGTGGAAAACCCAAAAGGCTCTACCCCAAAATTGCTAAAATTCATACAGGAATTCAGAAAAGTGGCAGTATATAAAATCAATGTATAGAAATCAGTTGCATCTCTATACAATAAAAATGAGACAGAAGAAAGAGAAATTAAGGAATCAATCCCACTTACAATTGCACCAAAAAAACCATAAGATATCCAGGAATAAACCTAAACAAAGGATCTG
This sequence comes from Enhydra lutris kenyoni, assembly GCF_002288905.1. Classification (NCBI taxonomy): domain Eukaryota; kingdom Metazoa; phylum Chordata; class Mammalia; order Carnivora; family Mustelidae; genus Enhydra; species Enhydra lutris. Next base: position 2,421,472 of record NW_019154169.1, read on the forward strand.
TACTCAGAAAACTACAGAACACTCATGAAAGAAATTGGGGAAGACACAAAGAAATCATGGATTGAAAGAAAAAATATTGTTAAAATGCCTATGCCTATAGAGAAATCTATAAATTCTACTTAATCCCTATCAAAACACCATCAACATGATTCACAGAGCTGGAGCAAATACTTCTAAAATTTGTATGGAACCAGAAAAGACCCCGAAGAGCCAAAGGAATGTTGAAAAAGAAAATCAAAGCTGGTGGCATCACAATTCCTGACTTTAAGCTATATTACAAAACTGTTATCATCAAGACAGCACAGTATTGGCAAAACAAACAAACAAACAAACCAGACACATAGATCAATGGAACAGAATAAAGAAGCCAGAAATGGACTCTCAATTCTATGGTCAACTAATCTTCAACAAAGCAGGAAAGAATATTCAATGGGGAAAAAAAAGTCTCTTTTTTTTTTTCAGTATTCCAAGATTCACTGTTTATGCACCACACCCAGTGTTCCATGCAATACGTACCCTCCTTAATACCTACCACCTGGCTCACCCAACCTCACACCCCCGACCCCTCCAAAACTCTCCGTTTGTTTCTCAGTGTCCACAGTCTCTCATGGTTCATCTCCCCCTCCGATTTTCCCCAATTCACTTTTCCTTTCCTAAAGTAGATAGTCTCTTCAACAAATGGTGTTGGGAAAATTGGACAGCCACATGAGAAGAATGAAACTGGACCATTGCAATTACCAATTGCTAACCAAAAATAAATTTAGCATAGTTGCAAGCTAAGTCAATATGCAAAAGTGAATGGTACTCTCATACAATGGCAGCAGCAAAAAAACTGAAAATAAAATTTTAAAACAATGCCATTTACAATAGCATCAAAAACACAAAATACACATTAACAAAGGACAGGCAAGACCATTCTCTCAAAATATCAGTAAGAGAAATGGAAGAAGACCTAAGTAAATGGAAAGGTATATCATGCTCATGGCTTGGAAGACAACAACATTGACTGATATCCTAATTAGTCTTCTGATACTAGAAGCCTTGATATAAAAGAGTCAATAATGATCTACAGATTCAAAGAAATCTCAATCAATTTTGTAGGAAATGATAAGTGAGTTCTAAAATTTTTATGGGAATGAAAAGAACTTATAAAAAGATAAAACGAGAATGAAAAAGAATAATTTGGTAAAAAGATGTTACCTAATTAATCACTAAATTAGACTCATCAAGACAATATGGCATTAGGATTAAAATAGGTAAATACATCAGTGAAACAAAATGGAGAATCCAGAAATAGACCCACACATCCTGACTTTCAACAAAGGTATGAAGGTGCCTTTCCATGGAGGGAATAAAAGCTTTTTCAGCAAATGGCACTGGAAGAGCTGAATAAACATAGGGAGGGAAATGAACCTCAACTCCTACATCAGGCTATACACAAAATATTAATATAGATCATAGACTAACTAGGGAAGTCAATACCATAAAGCTTCTAGACAAAAATGCAGGAAAGGGTCAGCTGGTCAGCAGGAAAGGAAAGAAAAGGCTTTGTTGGTTAAGCGTCTGACTCTTGATTTCAGCGCAGGTCATGATCTCAGGGTCATGGCATCAGACCCCACATCGGGCTCTGTGCTCAGCAGGTAGTCTGCTTGAGACACTGCTCTTCCCCTCTTTCTGCCTCTCTCTCTTCCTCTCAAATAATCTTTAAAACACATGCCGCATGCACACACACACACACACACACACACACACACAAGAAAATACCTTAGTGATCCCTGGTAGGTAAAAGTCTCTTAGAGAAGATACAAAAAGCAGTCACTTTAAAAGAAAACTGATAAATCATCAAGATTCACATTTTCCACTCATCAAAAGTCACTGAAAAGAAGATAAAAAAGCAAGCCACAAATGGGAAGAAAATATTCACAATTCATGTATCTGGCAAAGTCCCTGTATTCAAAATCCATAAAGAACTTACACAGATAAATAATAAAAAGTTAAGCAACTCCATTTTTGTAATGAACAAGAGACTTGAACAAACTTTTCACAAAAGATATACGAATGGCCAATGAGCAGCAGGAAAAGCGCTCAACATCATTAATCCTCTAGGAACTACAAATTAAAATCCCAATGAAACACCCCTTTGGGAAAAAAAAGAAAAGAAAAGAAAGAAACACGACTTTACAACAACTGGAATGGCTAAAATGAAAAAGAGTGACACCACTACATGTGGACAAGGATGCAAAATAACTGGAACTCCTACACATTGCTAGTGAGGGCTAAAACGGTAGAAGCACTTCTGAAAAGTATCAGTTTCTTAGAAATTTAAATATACATGTATCATATGACCCCAAAATTCTACCTTTAGATGTTTGCCCAAGAGAAATGAAAATGGATGCCCACATAGAAACTGTCCACAAATGTTTAGAAGAACTTTATGCATAATGGGCAAAAACTAAGTACAATTCCAAATGTCTACCAACAGAAGAAGGGATCAACACATTATTATGTATTCATACAATGTAATATAACTCAGCTGATCCATGCAATAAGGTGGATACCTCTCAAATACATGTTGAATGAAAGATGCCAGACAGGGAAGGGTATACTTTATATAATCTAATATTATTAAAGTTCAAGGCAGATCAGACTATCTATAGTGATGGAAATCAGAGCAGGACTTGGCTATGGGTAGTAGGCATTCACTGGAATGGAGCATGGGGAGATTTCTGGGACGATGGAAATTTTCCATATCTTGATTGTGGTGTTGGTTCTAGGTGTATATTGTTGTCAAAACTTAGGTCCTTTCAAGTTGTGCATTTCACTGTGTGCGCATTTCACTGTGTGCAAATGTTACCCCGATTTTTAAAAATGTAAATACACATACCATTGTCACTGAATCTGGCTAATGTAGAACTCCAGAACCGTATTAAGTCTGCGCAATGATTTCTGAAGTTACCCAGAGTACATTGTGTGTGCTTCCTCAAGCATTTGCTGACTGTCATTGTGGCTCCTGCAGGCATCCCCTTCCTGGCCTTGCTGTCCTCGCCACCTCTGCAGGCTCCCACTCTGTTGCATGCCCACACATCGCCCTGGCCCCTTGAGCTATAGAAGCTGTGTGGTTATCTGATATGATGTGCCCCTACCAGGGGAATGCATATGAGGAGGCTCCCAAGCAGCCCTGCTGTGTGAGACCTGACAGTGTCCTATCAGGTTTCTTTGTTGTTGGGCCCGGACATTTGGCTGTTTTAAGGTTTTCCTGTCCTTAATGATGTTTTTCGGGGGGGGGGGGGGGTTCTTTCCATTTTTGCTTCGATCCATCTTCTTCAATCCATCCCCTAGGACACGTGGGATCTGGACCAGAAACAGATCTGTAGGAGACAAGCTGTTGTCCTTCGGGGATCACGTCGCCCTCTAGGACAGGGACTATACAGTTTACGTAGCTTCGTTCTCACCCTCCCAATGCCTTTCTGCACTTTGCTCTCCCTGCCCTGCTCCAGCTCAGGAGAAGATGGGAAATCACAATCCTCTTCTCCCACATAGACCTGGGGATACTCAGGGATTGCTGGCATATTCTTCCCGGCTACTTGCTTCCCTTCCCATGGACCACGACCATAAGTTTCTCTGTTCTTGCCTAAGAAAATCTTATATTCCTTCCCATTACCCACAGTTCTTAGGAGAAGTTCATTAAACTCAGGTTTGTAGGGCTTTGAGAAGTGAGGGAGAGCTGGAGTCCCCTCTTTTCCAGTGCACCTTGCCCTCTGTGTGAACTTTCAAAAAGGAAAAGGAACATTTCGACACTGGATACCACCAGACCTCTTGATTCCACCACCACACTTTCCTCAAGGGGCCCCTGGCTGCCAGACTAAGGATGCACGGGACTGCCAGGACCCTCTAGAACCCTCTCACTCCCCTGAGCCTCGGTAGGTCCTCCCAGAGGCATGAGAAAATGATCAAAACAGAACAGAAACCAGTTAATGTCACAATGTAAGTCCACTTAAGATGACTGCAGCCCCAAAACCAAAGCAAATGATCAGAACTAGACCCTCAGTTAGAAACATGGTTTTGTTTCCAGAACGGGGATCGACAGTTGGGTTTCTGCTTCCTAGCTGGGCGACCTGGGGCAAGTTACCTCTCTATGCCTCGTTTTCCTCATCTGAAAACTAGAGATGTAGTTCACGGGGTGGTCTGAAGATCAAGTGAGTTATTCCATGGGAAGGGCTTAGGACAGTGCCTGGAACAGAGTGAGTACTATCTTAATGATTGTTAAATCCATTATAAACTTTGTATAAAATTGTCTTCATGCACTTCAAAAGGAAGACATTGCCTGGTGGGGGGGCGGCAAGAGAAAATTAGTTAAAGAAGCCAAAACTCGGGCCCTTCCTTGACATACACAATGGTGGGAACATTTTTAATACAGTGTCGGGGGGAATTATATACATATGTACACAAGGTTGCATTTAGCTTAGTCAACATGAGCAGGATCTTCAACAGGCCAACATAAAATAACATCAAAGACAACGTTGGAGGAAAGGTGAATGATGAAATTGGGGTCAAGCAGTCTTAAATTGAGGGCAATATCTTGGCTCTACTTTTCCATAGAGTAAGAAATACAGTTGCGGAAGCACGTGAAAGGAGGTGGGCCCAGGAGCTGCCTGGGTGGTCCCAGCAAGGGGAGGCCAAGGCTGGCTTGTGGGCAGCTGCTCTGTGCTCTGGACTGGGCAGAGGAGTGGGGGGACCTTCCTCAGCATCGTCCTATGAGGCAGACGGGACCAGACTATCCATCAGAGAATCATAATGCTTAAGCAGCATGAAGTCGTAAAGCCAGCTGCTGCTGCTAGCTTACCTCTCTCCCCTTCCTCCAATCCCTCCCCAGCCTGATGGTGGAGGGAGGAGGCCCTGACTCATCAGCTGTGTCAATGGCAGGAGGAAGCTTCTGAGAACCGACTCTCTGTCCTGCTTGCCTGGCAAGGCTACAAGCGCCCAGAGAAGGCAGTATTATCTATTCTTTCATTCATTCATTCAGTAAATATTTATTGGTGCCTGCCATGTGCCAGGCCCTGCTCTGGGCACAGCAGATGTGGACAACCAAACCAGGAAAGATCTCTGCCATAGGGATGCTGATTTTCCAGGGAGTCAGACAACGGCAATAACATAATAAATAATTGCATGTGATAGTAGGCTAACAGATGCTGAGTGCTTTGGAAAACATAGAGGAGAGGAAGGTGAGGGGGCTTGTTGGGTGGAAGAGAGTAGGCTACCAGACTAAAAGGGGTGACAGCAGAACAGGGCAGGGACTAGCGTGAGGAAAGCATCACCTCACCTCACCTTACGTGCAGCACGTGAGGAGACGGTCCCTCTCAGGGTCGTGCAAGCACAGAGCCAGCACCTGAGTGAGTCCCTCTGTATGCTACATTCCCTGGGCACCTCCAGCACCTCCCCCCAGCTCAGGCCCTGGAGAACAGGCCTATCTGAGAAAGTGAAATTTAGGCCAAAACAACCTTTAAAAAGAATAAAGTTGGAGGCCCCACACTTCCAGATTTCAAAACTTACTACAAAATCTATAGTCAACAAGAGTGTGATAAAGACATAATGGTTGTACCCTATAGACCAATGGACATACACAGCAATAGAATAGAGAGCGTAGGAATAACCTCTCACATAGAGAGCCAAACGATTTTCTTTTTTTTTTTTTTAAGATTTATTTATTTATTTATTTGACAGACAGAGGTCACAAGTAGGCAGAGAGGCAGGCGGGGGTTGGGGGTGGTAAAGCAGGCTCCCCGCTGAGCAGAGAACCTGATGCGGGGCTCCATCCCAGGACCCCGGGATCACGACCCAAGCCGAAGGCAGAGGCTTAACCCATGAGCCACCCAGGCGCCCCCACAAATGATTTTCAATGGGGATGCCAAGACCACTCAAGCAGAAAGGACAGTATCTCCAACAGATGCTGTAGGAGAAACTGGATATCCACAAGCAAAAGAAGGAAGCTGGACCCTTACCTCACACCACATACAAAAATTAACTCAAATGGATCAAATAATTAAACATAAGACCTAAAACCATAAAAAAAAACTTAGAAGAAAACAAAGTTTCCTGATATTAGATTTGAAAATGAATTAATGGATATTGAGATAAAACAGATATATTGGACAGTGTCAGAATTTAAAACTTCAGTTAATCAAAGGACACAAGAAAATGAAAGGGCAACCAACAGAATGGGAGAAAATATTTGCAAATTGGAAATCTGATAAGGGGTTAATATAAAGAATACATAGAAAACTCCTGCAGCCATAAGAGACTTAATGATAGAGAATAAACTGAGGGTAGGTGGAGGGAGTTGAGTTGGACATGGGCTAAACAGATGATGGGGATGAAGGAGGGCACCTGTGCTGAGCAATGACTGTTGTAGGTAGGTGATGAATCTCTAAATTCTACTCCTGAACTAATATTGCATAGTATGGGAACTAACTAGAATTTAAATAAAAATGTTAAAGAAAAAAAAAAAGAAAGAAAACTCCGGCAACTCAGCAACAACAACAACAAAAAAATCCAATTTTAAAAGGGGCAAAGGATTTGAATAGGCATTTTTCCAAAATAGATATACAAGGAAGATGTACAAATGGCCAATAAGCACATGAAAAGATCCTTGACAACACTGACCATTAGAGAAATGTAAGTTAGAACTACAGTGATATGCCCCCTCATACCCAGTAGGATGGCTACTATAGAAACCAAACTAAAATAAGATAAAATACAGAAAACAAGTGCTGGCAAGCATATGGAGAAAAGGAACTCTTGTGTGCTGTTGGTGAGAATGTATCGTAGAGCAACCATTATAGAAAACAGTATGGAGGGTCCTCAAAAAATTAAAAATAAAATTATCATACAATTCCCCCAAGTCCACATGTGTGATTCCCACTTATATGAAATACCTAGTGTAGTCAGATGTTGGGCGTGGTTGAATCACAGCTTCTGCCCAGATGTCATGCCCATGGGTCATGGTGGTGTATGTGGCTGACGTCTTCAGACCCTCAGTTCCTTGAAGACAAGACTCAATTCACTGTCTACCTGCTTAAGCCCCCGCCGCTCAGGGTTTGGGGATAAGCTTCTTGTAAAGCACATTCTTCTGGGGAGCACTTGTGTGTGCAGATGACATCCTAGATTAACAAGCTCTGCTCCAGGTGCCCCAAGAGTGCCATGCTGGTCCCGAACTGAGGCACCCACAGCTGCTTCCCAAGGAGCACCGCGTTAGAGACAAGAGTGCAAGGAGTGGGAGCGAGAATAGCACTTCATGCTCCACAGAGGAATAAGGTCCTTGAGATACAAGGCCCTGGAGGCTTCATGGGCTATGTTGATTCACCAGCTCTGGTGATAAATAAATTTCATCATTCCCCAGTCTGCTGATAATTAGCTCTCAGACAAATCAGTGATCAAACTTAAAAAGATGGTGTGTGAACCACTAATCTCACAGAAGAACAACTGCACAAAAGTTTACTGTAGCCATAGGAAGGGAATTTTTATGAACCTTTTAAATCTGCTGATATACTTGGGGAGCAAGCGCATCAGTGGTGCATTTAAAAGTCTATGTGGAAGTAAACATTTTACTGCATGTTTGGGAAGAAGGGAAAAGTCAGCCAAGATTCATATTTTTCTAGGGCAAACGAGGTCATGCACTGGTTTGAGGCTGGTTTTCCCTCCCACGGGGTCCTGTAAAGATTCATGAAGGCCCCCCAAACACTGCTGTTTTGTTACTCCTGGAGATTTATGGGGTTTCGCTGAAATGCAAGGGTAAGCGTTCTCCCCAAGACAGACCAGGACGCAACTTCTGCAAGATGGCGGCATAGCTCTCCCTGCAAGCAGACACAACAGTGCCCACCCACAGCCTGAGGACTGGGGACATCCTGCAAAACTAGCTCCTGCTTCCCAGGCCTGCCTGGAGCCCAGAGCAGGGGGGCAGGGGCATGATGGGGTATCCGCGTGCCTCTGTGCTCCCATAAGGTCTCAGCAGGGATGGAGCCCTCGTGTGAGGGCACAGTTGCCATCACACCCACTCAACATTCAGTTCCTTTCTTCTCAGGTACCAGTGCTCTTCAAAGAAGTTCTCTCCCTCTGGAGCCTATTGCCTTCTCCAAGCCAAGAGGAAGCCTGTCGTCCTGTTGGCCAATCAGGCTGCTTAATTCAGGCCCTGAGTTCTGAAGGAAGTGACACAGGAAAGAAGACCTTCACCCCAGCCCTAGTGCCTGGACTCACAGATGCCACTCCACCACCCAGATGTCTTGGGCAACCCCCCCCCCTTGCTTCTACCCCTTTTCTAGCCTACTTCTGGAACTGTCTGGGCCTTCCAGTAAATTCCTAATGTGCTGATATTTGCAAGATGGGTTTCAGCTGCTGATGGGTACAGATGGGCATGGTCCCTGGGCGCACTACCAAGACAGAGGAAGCACTCACACCCCATCTCTCCGAGCAAATGCTCACTCTTTCTCCAGGGACTCTATCTTGGCAGGACCAGTGTGCCTCTCTGGGGCTTCATATTAAGGCCTGAGGAACTACAAAGTTCATTATTTCAACAGCCAGAAATAAGCCTTGGAATTGATCATCTTTATGGATTGGCAGGGATAGACTCACTCTCTCAAGGACCCCCCACCCCTGAAACAGGATTCACAGTATGGGAGAGTCCGGGGTCATCACAAACCAAGATGCCACACTGAAGAATCCTGAGTTTACTTGTTTTTACTGTGCAAAAATATACACCACATAAAATGTACCATTTTCACCATTTCGGTTCAGTAGCATTATTTCATTAATTCAGGGGCATTTGCCCCATTGTGCGACCACATCCATCCCCAGAACCGTTTCATCTTCTCAAACTGAAACTCCAGCCCCATTAAATCAGAACTTCCCATTCCCTCCTCCCCCGCAGCCCTTGGAAACCACCATTCTAGTTTCTTCTCTATGAATTTCACTCCTCTAGGTATCTTATGTAAGTGGAATCACACAGCACTTGTCTTTTTGTGACTGGCTCATTTCACTTAGCATAAACATAATGTCCTCAAGGTTTATCCGTGTTGTAGCATCTGTCAGAATTTCCTTCCTTCTTAAGGCTGAATAATATTCCATTGTAAGGATATAGCACATTTTGTTTATCCGTGCATATACTGACAGACACTTGGGTTGCTTCCACCTTTTGGCTATCGTGAACAATGCCGCTATGAACACAGGTGTACAAATATCTGTTCAAGTCCCCGCTTTCCATTTTTTTGGCTGAACGTACTTTTGAAGACTGCCAAATATGGGTTGCATGGCCTTGTCTTTTTACACAGGTGATTTACATGAATAATGTCTTTCTGAGCACTCTGTAAGATGCTATGCCAGATTCAAGGGATACAAAGATGGATAAGTTAGGGCCCTCCTCCAGCGCCCACCAGCAAGAGAAAAGGCTCCAGCGCAGAAATGTCAGGAATAATGGCTACGTCGCTCCCACGAGGTCCGGATGGGAGTGCCAATAGTGCCTCTGGTGTGGGGTGCTGGGGGTGCTGGGGATGGGCCATGAAGGGTGCCACCCCTCCTGGGGCCCATTAGACAAGATGCAAGACCTGGGGAGTAGGGGGTGCAGACAAGACCCCCAACCCACACCCACATGGCCAGGACTTGACATGAATTCTCCAAGGACTGCAGGGAGTCTCACAATAGATGCGATCTGTCTCAGCAGGAGTTACATGAGCCTCTGCTACCTCACTGGGAAATGTGTCCAGCTCTCCGGAGCGTGCAGTGGACTCACACATGTCAGCACCTGGCTCGGTCCCCGGCCACGGGAGCGCACGCACCATATCTGCCCTTTCATCCTGACCTATCAGCGCCACCTGAGCGGGATCTCTGTCCTGCTGGTCCCCACAGCTGCAGGACCTAGCAGAGGGCCTAAGCCTGAATAGGTACACAGTCAATACTTTCTAAAGGTTCTCGTCTTCATGTTTTAAGCCACAGAGGCAAGCAAGCCAGTCCCAGGTGAGTGTGCAGTCTCGTAGATGCTGCCTCTCAGCCAAAGTCACCCTTCTGGCACCCTTCCCTGGCACCCCTGTGGGGGAGGTGCCTGCAAGCTGCCATTTCCACACACCTGTGCTGCCTGGCTGGCTGGCCCCGGCAAGGTTCTGCTGTCGGGAAGCACTGGGAGAAAAGTGGGAGGCAGGAGGAAGGGAGAAGCCATTTTCCCAGCTTCTGCGTCTCCTCCAGCAGAAGGACAGGTGGTGGCGGGGTGGGGAAGGCCAGCAGGGGAGGGGACAGAAGCCAAGCCAGTCGCAGAGGCAGCAGCAAGGGAGGCCAGAAGGTGCAGGCCTGGCCTCCTGCTTGAGCCCCTTGTTCCCAGCCTCAGCAGTGGCACCAAATGGGGGGTACTGATGGACACCATTTTCCCCCATTTGTTCCTCAAGTCCCAGAGGTGGTAGCCACTTCCAGCAGCAGTGAATCATTGCATAACTTTATCTCACCCTTCTCTCTGCTCCCATCCTTCCAACACGTTTGTGACCAAGTCCCTGTGCTAAATTCCCTGTTTTGAAATCCCCAGGAGCATTTGACTGACTGGACACTCACTAACAGAGCTGACATCTAGGAGGCTTGAGGTGGCCCTTCTGTCACGGCCCCACCTCTTCATCTCTGCACGGCGAAAACTGTGATGAGGAAGCCCCTGGTCTTCCCAGTTCCACCTGAGACGCGGGCCACTTTGTACAGTTGTACTGGTTGTTCACTGCACAAAAGTGCCCTACTTTTTCTAAGTTACACATGGGCTGGTGATAGTCCTGCTGAAATAGTTCCAGGCCCAAACCTGGGTGGGGCAGGCTCTTTCCCAAAAAGTTCAAAGCCTGCAGCTTCTTCCCAAGAAATCCCCATGTTTGTTTTCTGGGCTGACTGGGGTATTTCAGAGGAGAAGCATTTCAGTCGGGATTGATGGGCATTCCCAGTCAAGTAGAGGCGAGGAGAGACCAGAACAGAACAGATTCAGGACTCAACAAGACTTCTGAAGCTACGCCAAATCTGGTCTCCTGTGGGTCAACATATCCCCAGGCCTCCAACCCACTTTACATGGTCCCGAGTTAGGTGCGGAGAGAAAACAGCAAAGGGTGACCCATCCCTGCCTTCACAGAGCCACCAGACGTTGAGAACCCCAACAGCCACAGATCTCTTTTCCATGGCTCCTCTCACTATAGGAGGAACCAGAAGGCGGCTCCAAGTCCTCCCCAAATCCCATGCTCCTGAGGCCAGACCTTCTCAGGCACCAGTGCCAACACGACATTTCAGGTACTCCGACGAATGCCGTTCAAGGAAGCCAGCCACCCTCTTTGGGCTCGCTCTTGCTTGCAGAGTTCACGGCTCCTTTCCCTGTTGTTCGGGAGAAGCAGGGGAGTCTGGGAGACCATACCACCCACTGAGTTCACAGAAACCGAGGCATCCCTATTCCTGCGGGAGTGTGCACGTATATTCTCGAAACCCTTAAACAACCCCTCGCCATATGTGTCGATGTAAATGGAAACCAAACGGGAAAGGATCCTGACGACAGTCTGTCAGTGACGGCACTACTTTCCCCGGTTAATTTACGTCTTCCGTAATCAAGTTGATGCTTTTTAAAAGGCGCCACCTGTGATGGCACTTTTTTGCCCGCACGCTCCCATGCAAAGGTTCCCCAGCCTGGGAGCTAATAGTCATTTTAAGACACTGCACCCCGGTAGCACTCTATCTTCCTTGCTCTTTACCTGTATTAATTAATTAGTGCTATAAATAAACCAGCACATGACTATTCCAGAGCTAATCAGTCACTGACTCAGCTCAGTACCTGGAGGGAAATGAGGAAAATTGAATCTTTCAAGAGTTGGGCCCATACAAGGTAACTTAGTCAATTTTGTCCTGAGGGTCAGTGAGGACTAGCTGATTTGGGATCCAGCTGGGTAGGAAAGAAATTTCCTTAAGAGACCACCGGTAACCCTGGCGAAGGTGATACGGACCTGGTCCAAGTAAAACACAGACGATGTTTTCTCACAGGTAGAATGCACGGGCATATACTGAGGGCCTACTATATGCCTCCTCCTAGGCTGTATGATGTGTCAGGCCCTTTCCACCAAATCCTTTAGGTGGGGATAAGCAAAGCCAGGATACAGTCCAGGGTCGGACACATCAACCCCCAAAATCAAGCAAAGGAAATCAGGGGTCTTGCAACTGATGTAAAATATTATAAATTCAGAGTCCTTCAAAAAACTAGTCACTGAGCTTCTACTGGGTTGCGTGCCAGATGTACCAGGAATAAGACTTGGTCTCCATTCTTGAAGGGCTTACAAACATCATGGAAGACAGACATGAAAATTACAAAAAACACACGGAGGGGCCCATGGTGCCCACAGTCTGAGGCAGGTGGTGGGGGCTGTGGGGACATACAATGGGGCATTCTAAATCCACTGGGTCCTGGATAGGTCTAGAAAGAAGGCTAAGAAAGGAAAGTTGTGTTCTAGGTCCAAATTTGCTTCTGATTCTGGGCTTGGCATCACTAGTCCTGCACCCTGAGCCTGGGCCCTACCCTGGCCACAGGTCTCTGCCCTGGGGTTGGCCTCCATCTGAGTCACAAGCAAAGAGGGTCGCATGGGGAGAGGCGAGGCAGAGGCACACTGAATATCCCTGTGGCTGGGCCAGAACAACACTTCTCCAGCTCAGTTTTCTTCTGTTAATTGTAAAACAGAGAGCTTGGCCCATCCATATCTTGCCCCAGGCAGGAGCCATAGGCTGGTATTTGTGAGTGGAAGCATTGCTTGCCTCCTCCAATTTGCTCTTGCCTCTTGTCCACATTGCCAATTAAACCCAGGAGTGATGTTACACTCAGGTTCTGGGGCCAGGGCTGGGGGATGAGGGATGCAAGAGCCCTGATGAAGGGGACAGGCTACCTGCGGCTTGGGCTGGGAGCTCAGGCCTTGAGGGGATGTGTGGGTAAACAGCAGGGTCAAGTTCAGGAGCAGCCCTGAAGGTGCAGGGTGGACTCTGCCTGCTCCTGCTCCGGTGGGGCGGGGGGGGGGGGGGGGGGGGGGGGGGGGGCATCCCGGAGGAGTGACACCCACAACAGGGAGGGTTATGCAGTGAGGGGGCAGTGACTGGGATGGGCATGGAAGCATAACAGGGTAAGGCAGGGCAGCCTGAGGAGCGACGCCTGGGACCCCCGCTTAAACACGCATACTGAAAATGCTCTGGGACTTCTACACTTCAGACTTCATTTCCTCTTGCAATGACCCAAACCCTGCCCCCCCCCACCGGCCCTCCACAGCAGGCATCCTCTGATAGCAGCAAAAGCAAGCCTGTGGGGAAATGACCTCCTGTATCTCCCGTAGCCCCCCACACCTGCTCCAGCAAACCCCATGGTCCTAAACTTTGTTGAGGCAGCCTCTCTGCAGAAAAAGAAGTGGGTCTTTTTTTTTTTTTTTTTGCCTTGAAGCAACAAACCACCCCCAGATATTTTGCTTCCACTCCTCTTTGAAGAGTCCCAAAGGTCCATATGCAGATGCTTCGCCTGCCCACAGAGAAAGGGGTAAGTCCTGTGATTGGGCAGTCACTCTGAGCGGCTACAGGTTGAAGGCTGTGAAACTGCCAAAGAAAAGTACCGATCCCCGCTTTCTTAAGGTTTCACTCAATCGTAGTAATGAACTCTCAGGCTGAAGGGAACCCTGGACACCATCCAGAGCTCATGAGAGACTCCTATTGTCAGGCAAGAGCTCCTGGCTGTCCAGGAGCAGATGCCACAACCCGCCAATGCACACTTCCTCAAATTTCTACCTGGGTGCTGGGAACCCGAGTTTTGTTAGTGCTTGGCCAAGGCCACCTCTGCTCTCAGGAAGGTGACTTCCTGTGTGGGGATCTTTAGGAGTTCTAAGCCACTACCCTATACCAGGCATGGAACCCCATACCTGCCAACAGATGGAAATCCTACTACCTCCTAGCCACATTCCCTTCCTCTCCAATGCCCTCCACAGGTGCCTCGCAAGGCCACCCACTCATGCTCTCAATGCCCCTCTCTGAACTGCCCACAGCAGAGGGGCTTCCCCGAGATCAGCTATGCAAGAGTGCTGGAACACAGCTCTTGAAATGAATGAATCAGTGAAGGGATGGATGGATGGGTCATCACACTATACCCCTCCCTGTACTCTCAGAACAGGAGACCTAGAGGGATAATAGAAACACAAGATTCAAGCTCCAGATCCCGGACCACTTCCATGGCATTCAGATCTTCCAACTTAAGAAAGCTAATTATCCGCATCCACTCTTGCATGCAACAGCAACATTCAAAAAGAAGTGAGCAGCTCATCTCCAAAGATGTATAAGCAGAGATGCAGAGACTATGTGTTCTGAACCAGAGATATTTTAGCCTTGTGCTACAACAGTGTGGTCCATGGACAGCTGGAACCTGTTAGAAATGCAGAACCTTGTTGAAACACCCACCCCAGATCTACTGGCCCAGACTCTGTAGTTTGTCAAGATTCCCAAGTGATTCATGTGCACATTAAAGTTTGGGACACGTTCGTCTCCAGCCCCAGCTGCATATTAGAATCAATGGGACAAGCTTCATTTTTAAATGTCAATGCTTGGGCCCATCTATAACCAACCGTATCAGAATCTCTGGGGGTGGGGCCAAGACATGTACAATTTTTTAAGTCTCCAAGGGATTCTCAAGTGGCATGAGTGAGAACCGCAGCCATAGAAGGCTCCTGCACTTTCTATCCAGCTGAACTTAAGATATTTTCTTTCTCTTCCCTACTGTTATTTTGTAAATAGGTAATACATCCATACCATTTCTTAGAAGTCGAAGAGTACAAGCTAGCATACAGTGAAAAGCAAGTTTCCCTCCATCCCTAACCTCCTGTGTCCCAATTTTCCCCTCCAAATGCAATCACTATTACCAGAATTTTATGTGCTTCCAGAGCTTTTCTGTGCATGGCCAAACACATCCACATCCATACACCCTTCTTTATATGCAGTGGTTTAAACTACACATCTGTCCTCCATCTTGCTCTTTTCACTTAACAGTATATCTTGGAGATTGTTTCGTGGCAGTAAACATAATTCTGTCTCGTTCCTTTTGACAGCTACATAGTATTCTACTGCACAAATGTAGCGTAGTTTATTAACCAGTCTCCAGTTGATGGACATTCAGGTTGTTTCCAATTTTTTGCTACTACAAACTCTCTGCAATGAATCATACATACAACAGCACCCAATTCCATCACTCTTATCCTGTTTCTACTTTTTTTTTCCCTGGTAGCGCTTATCAGCACCCGGTCAGAATGACCAGATAATTTATCGTGCAGACCGGGACAGTTCTGAGAGCAGAAGGGGGCGCTATTAGCAGTTATAACTAGGACATAAGTGTAACTGTCCCAGGCAACCAGGATGCATGGCCACCCCATCTGAACTTGGTACATACGTATTCCTTGTCTGTATTTGTATATTGCCTGACTCCCCTCCAGAATATAAGCTCCTGGAGGGTAAGACACAGTCTGTTTTGTTCACTACTGCTTCTCCAGTACCTAGAACAGTGCCTGCAATGCACCAGCAGCTCATTAAATATTTGATAAATGAATTAATAATGAACAGGCCTGAGTATTAATCATTGGCACATGTGTGAGTATAGCTTTAGGATAAATTCCTAGAAGTTGAATGGCTACATTAAAGGGTGTGTGTATCTTATAATTTCACAGATGTGACTATATTATATTCCATGGAGCAAAATTAATTAACTCCCACCAACCATTAGATTGGATTTTTTTCTCCCGGTTTTTTTTTTTTTTTTTTGGTGGTTTTTTTTTTTTTTATCATGAAAAAACTGTATTTAGATTTAGCCAGCTGGACTCAGTTTAGATGATCCCAATTTTGTTGGCAACATCCAAAACATCATAGTCAGGAGCCAGCTGAACGTATGCTTCTTCTCTCCATCAGGCCTGATTAAGGTGTTGACCTTGGATACATCAATGTCATAGAGCTTCTTCACAGCCTGTTTGATCTGGTGCTTGTTGGCCTTGACATCCACAATGAACACAAATGTGTTGTTGTCTTCTGTTTTCTCCATGGCTGACTCAGTAGTCAGGGGGAACGTGATGATGGCACAGTGATCAAGCTTGTTTCTCCTGGGGGCGCTCTTTCGAGGGTATTTGGGCTGCCTTCAGAGACACAGAGTCTTGGGTCGTCGGAACGTAGGTGATGTGCGATCTTTTTTTTGTGACCGTGGACGCCTTTCAGCACCGCTTTCTTGGCCTTCAAAGCCTTTGCTTTGGCTTCGGCTTTGGGAGGGGCCGGGGCTTCCTTCTTAGCTTTCAGCGCCATCTTCGTAAAAGACCTCCCCTGGTTTTTTTAAGATTTATTTATTTGAGAGAGAGAGAGAGAGAGCTAGCGCATGCAAGCAGGAGAGAGGCTGAGGGAGAGGGGGAGAGAGAAAGAAGCAGACTCCATGCTGTGCACAGAGCCCAACATGGGGCTTGATCTCTCATCCTGAGATCATGACCCGAGCTGAAATCAAGAGTTGGAGATAACCAAGTAAGCTACCCAGGCAACTAATTAAGCCACCCATGTACCCCTCGGCCCCCTCTTAATCCTCATGGCTGTGTGTGTGTAAATGTGTGCATACATCCATACTCAACATGCCTTCCACACAGAGACCCACTCCCATGGCTGACTACTGAACCTTCTAACTTCCCAGGGGTACGTGTTATTGTGCAGGCATAGGTGAGGAAAAGGCCTTCCCCACATGGCTGACTAGGGCGCTCGGTGCCTCCTCTCCTCTCTCCAAGCCCCCTCCAGGCAGGATCAACATTTGCCAATTACCTTCTGGGCCCCTGACTATCAGACACGGCATGGCAGCACTTGGTGGGGGCCTGGGCTCAATAAGTGTTTAATTAATTAATCAATCGAGCCAAATCAAAGATTAGGTTGATTATCTAGATCGTTTTATCTATACAACACTAGGCAACTGGTTAATTGCTTTTTCTTTTTTCAAGTTTGGTCCTGAAATGACAGTGGGTTTTAGAAGTACACAGACCCTCAGAGGTCAAAAACCTGAGAGGTATGAAATATTCCCAGGGTGTCCTTAAGAGCAGATTGCTACAGAAGCAATAGTCATTATCCTAGAAGTCAATGCCTTAATGTGACCATAATGCTGAGTTATATAATACCCTGGCTTATGATAGGATAACTAAAATCCCCAAATACGGTCTACAAAAATAAAAAGCTAAACTCAGAGAACTACCTCAGCACTATTTTCCCCACTGTGGATGTCCATACATATGCTGATCATAAGGACAAAGGAATGTGTTATTGTATGAGATTCTTAATTGTGCCTCTCCCTGTGGGATCCTGTCAGAATCTCGGCATGGCGTAGCTCTGTAAGGAAACATTATGTTGGGTAAAATGTAGGAAAGTGAAAACCTGGTAATCAAATAACCACAGTGAGGAGAAATACTATGTGACTTCTGTGTTTAATAAGCTTCCCATGGCTGGTGGAGATTTCCAGGAAACCCCATCCCAGAGGCTCAGGGAGCCCCATATTGGGTTCATATATTCACTTAACAGTCATAAATTACCTGCCTCAGTCTCACTCACAGATCACAAGATGCTGAGATTTTTGTACTATTTATTTTTAGCGATACCTTTCTGGATGTTAGTCTGATTGGGATTGTGGTCTACTTGGGGCAGAATAAGGTCATGGCGTCCCAAGGGCCCTCTCTGTGTATTTGACAATCAGACACCCAGGGCAGACACAGGCAGAACTGGCAACAGCTTGGCCTGAACAGGCCTAGGACCTCAGGAAGGTGTGGTCAGCACACAGAGAAGGTTGAGTCCAAGTGGGAATCTGGGGTAACTTCTAGGAGCTGAACACAATAGCTCACAAACACATCTTGCCCTCAATTTCTAAAGATTTGCCTTTGATTTTTTAAAAAGCTCTTTCGGGTTGAGTTAGAGCACTCACTCACTCACACATCCGTCTGGGAGCCGTGATCTGGCAGCAGCCCACGCCTCGGAGACTGCCAGGAGGACTCCAGGGGCTCGTTGAGGGCTCTGATTCCCAGCAGGCTGAGCCCCAGCTCAGAGACGCGTGATCCCGACCGTAAGCACTCCCTTCACAGGCTGTCGGGGAGTGTGAACCCGGGACAGCAGAGCTGGCTGGTGCCGTCACAGTAGCCTCTTCCTTCTCCACCCGCAGCAAAGCAAACACTCAGAAAGATCAATAGCTGTGGCTTCAGATTTTCCCCCTTCTCAACGTTCTTAACACATGTTCAGCAGCACACAGCATCAATGTGATTCCACACCAACACACGTATCAGTCACATGTGAATCTTCCTGGTCAACTCAACACCTTTAAATAGCACAACACACTCTCCAGGAGTGGCAAATGGGGGTCCGGCTGAAGAGTGATGCCCACTGATCCCCTCCAAGGGGTCCGAGGTCTAGTCAAGGTCCACCAAGGCTTTGGGCACTATGCAACCACATGGGGACATCTGTGCCTTCCTCAGGCCTGGCTTGCCCGTGAGGGGACATGTACCCAGGGTCTGCATAACAGGTCGTGTATCAGAAAGGACAGACCTAATGTCCAGAGGGGAAGAACCTTGGGACATGAACCCCAGAGCAGATACTGCTCCTCCAAGGGGACCCACATTTTCATCCACAACCCGTCTTCCAGCAAGTGCCATGGTACAATCTTTGGAACAGCTCAGTTTCAAACTGCCTGTGCCTATCTGTTTTCAAAAGGAGAGGGGACCTACCTTTCCTGGGGACTCTTACTGAGACCCACACAAGGTGCTCTGGAAAGAATGTAACTTTAGGGGTGCCTGGGTGGCTCAGTGGGTTAAAGCCTCTGCCTTTGGCTCCGGTCATGATCCCAGGGTCCTGGGATGGAGCCCATGTCGGGCTCTCTTCTCAGCAGGGAGCCGGCTTCCCCCCCTCTCTCTCTGCCTGCCTCTCTGCCTACTTGTGATCTCTGTCTGTCAAATAAATAAATAAAATCTTTAAAAAAAAAAAAAAGAATGCAACTTTGGCAACACACAGGGTTGGGTTCAACCTCTGCCTCCACCACCAGTGCCTGGGTGACCTCAAGTGGGTTTCAGAAACCTCTCAGACCACTGATTTCTTAATCTTTAAATTGGGGGTGATACCATCAGCTTCCTTGAGTTTGTTGTGAGGATTAAAGACAATGTGTATAAAAAATTTAGTATTCAGTAAGAGTGCAGCACATGGAAAGGGGAAGAGGAAACTGATGGTCACCCACTGAGTAGGAAAACAGTCTACCTGTGGTCTTTCTTCTGTTTCAGGGTGACCATCCCTAGGACCCTCTGGGAAGCAGAGATCAGACCAGGGTGCTTCTTTCAAGGATCACAGCCTTGCAATAAAGAGTATTCTATAAGTCCATAGAAGAGAAGACTTAGGGACATCGGAAGTGGGATCGGGTGATAAAGTGGTGTGAAGCAGTTAGCAGAGGCCCGGGTTAGGGGGAAAGGAAGAAAACCCTGTGCTACCCTGTCCCACAGCCCCAGCTAGAAGAGAGAGGAATTGATGGTGACTGAACCATGAGGGACATTACTGAGGCACCTAGGAAACTCATGGGACAGAATTCTCACCTCCACCCATCAATCTTCACATGGTGGGTCTTCAGCAGCAGACCCCACACATATGCCCAGTCACTAAGTGGGTGGGTGGTACAAGTCACCAGCCAGGTCCCCCTAAAGAACAATTCCCTGCAGCATCTTCTAAGACTATTATAAAACCAAAGGGGACCCCTAGGTACGTAGTATGGTCGTAGGGAGGAGCCCCACCTCTCAGTAGGGATGGGATGAGAGGATATTGGTGTCCCAGGGTGGGGCACTCACACAGGCAGTTGGAAATGCTGACTATCATTAGCAACAGTGCTGGTCTAGGAGATCAGATTGAACACACAGTGGGGAGTTTGCCAATAAGTTTCCCAGAGCAGAAAAGAGAGATTGAAAGAGGCCTCTGGAAGCCATTTAGGAATCTACATGATGTGATAGGAATATGGGACAAGAAGGAAATTTTTCACTAAAGACTTCTTCCTAGAGAAAAACTGTATCTGTTTAGAGGAAATACTTTTGATAAGCTGCCTGCTGTTTGGGCTTGAAACTCCAGGAGCTCAAGTAATGCCCAAATAATAAAGATGGCAAGCAGCCTGCCTTCTAGAGTATTCTGTAAGTTAGGATTCTTTGTGTCACTGGATTTGAGTTAGTGAGTTTGAAGGTAGGACTGAGGAAAGAGGGACGCCTGGGTGGCTCAGTCAGTTAAACGACTGCCTTAGGCTCAGTTCATGATCTCAAGGTCCTGGGACTGAACCCCTCATGGGGCTCCCTGCTCGGTAGGGAGTCTGCTTCTTCCTCTCCTTCTCCCTGGCTCATGCTTCTCTCTCTCTCTCTCTCTCTCTCTCAAATAAATAAAACCTCAAAAAAAAAAAAAAAAAAAACTAAGGGAAGGGTGGGGGGAGTTTTGCCTCCTGACACAGTGAAGAACCAGGTGGATGGGGACTGCATATAGGACAGTTGGGAATTACCAGTAGTGGTGACTGGTAAGCAGAAATTCTTATTGAGGATGCTACCGCGTCTCTGTGCAATGACGCTCCCTGCCATCACTGCTCATGAGTACCTTTGTGGGTAAAGACTTTTGGAGTATAAAGGCAATGCATACAGCATGCGTAGACACAGTAGCCAGGGGATGAAGGCAGAGCTAGTATCTGTGCTGGAGAAAGAGCACAAAGTAGGAGCCAGAGGCTTGGGTGCAGGCCCAGTGATTTTTGAGACCTTGGATAAACTCCTCATTCTGGGCTTTATTTACTCAACCCTAAAATGGGCTCATAGTCTTCCAACCCTAACATCCTAGGACTCTGATTTTAGCGCAACACTTTCCACAACCCAATGTGGAATAGTGGTGGTTATTAGCAGAGCATTTGTGCATTTGTATGGAATGTGTTTGCTGCCACAACAACATAATGAATTTTCCCACAAATTACATGTGCAAAGAACCGCTTAGGTTGAACTGTAAGATCACTGCAGATGCACTATTGATTTTCATTATTTTAGTTTTCTCCATCCCTGAGTTCCGTGCAACCATCCCCCAATTCGATTTTACCCAGCAGAACAATCTGCCACTTCTTCCTAGTAATCAGTTCATAAAATCTCAGAACTTCAGAGTCTGAGGAAGTAAACTGGTTTGGATAGAATTTTTTTTTTCCTTTTGGAGAAATGATGGCTTTTGACCTCCCAGAGCCAACAGAAATTTCTCCAGCCAGAGCACTAGGTGTCCTTCAATGGCATGTAAAGAGCCAGTCATGCATGCATACACACTGTTCTTACATAGTAATGAGAACAACTTCTGTTATGAAAAATTATCCTGCTAAAGCACAAATGTTTTTTGCCTCTACCATGGCTGTCCACCGGGGAGTGCCTAGCAGCCCTTCACCATAAGACTTTTCCAGGACCCACTTTCCCACTGATTTTGCCCTTTAACTGTGTTTCCTTGCAGTAACTGGACTGTGCAGCTTCTAACAACACCAGCTCCCCAGAAGGGCAGACAGGCTGGTTTTCTGACAAAAGAGGTCTCTCTTGACTTTGCAAGTGGTGTCCAGGCGACTGAGATCTCTTTGCAGCATTTTGCCTCTGATTCATTATCATCCTAGGACAGATTAGCCCTGCATACAAACACTAGGAAATTAACATTGGACACCACTCCTTCTCTGACATTGGAGAATAATTGCTGATTGCTTTGCATGGAATGACTTCCATGACAGAGCAAAAAGATGGCTATTTTTTACAAAGAATATTAAGGAGGGCACGTGCTGCAATGCCTGGGTGGCTCAGTCGGTTAAACATCTGCCTTCAGCTCAGATCATGACCTCAGAGTCCTGGAATCAAGTCCCACATCGGGCTCCTTGCTCAATGGGGAGCCTGCTTCACCCTCTGCCTGCCACTTCCCCTGCTTGTGCGCGCACATGCAATCTCTCTCTCTCTCTCTCTCTCATTCTGACAAATAAATAAAATAAAATGTTAAAAAAAAAAAAGGAGGGCACATTTTGTGATGAGCACTAGGTGTTATATGCAATTAATGAATCACTGAACACCACATCAGAAATTAATGAGGTACTATATATTGGCTAACTGAACATAAAAAATTAAGTTGGATTTTTTTTTAAATGTATAACTGGAAGGACTAGTTCACTAGAAACTTTCAAGAGAGCAGGAAATAAGTCCAGGGACCACAGTGAGAGAGAAACAAAAACAGAGAGGATTCAAGCACTTAATGTGCTGGCCTGGGGAATGGGGGATGACTCAGGCCTTCAGTGGCGGCACAAAGGCCGGGCCGCTGTCCCAGGTGCTGACTCTCCACACAGGAGGCATAGGCCAACAGGGTAGGGTCCCTGTTCCTCTGACACTTTCTGGTAAGGCAAGACCAACAATCAAGTTGTAAACATATCATAGACATGAAGACTCAGAATACTTTAAATACTATGAAGAAAACAAAACAGGATTGAGAGACATTGGTACGGTCAGAGAGGCCTCTAGAATAGCCTAGGTGGTTAGAAAAGGGCTCTCTGAGGAGGTGACATTTAAATGGACACATACAGGCTGAGATAAAGCCAGCCAGGCAAACATCAAGGAAAGAGCATTCCAAGCATCCATAACAGCCCATGCAAAGGCCCATCAGTGACTTCCAGGGCACAAAGAATGTCTATACAGCTAAAGCACAGGGGAGAAGGGTACCAGATGAGATTAAGAGGCAGGAGCCTTGGCAAAAAGTTTGGATTTTGTTCCAAGGGCATCAGGAAACCCTGAGGGTTTTCAAGCACAGTAGCGACATGACCTGACTTTATGCTTTTTAAAGACGGCTCTGGCCAGTGTCTGAAGAATGTTTGCAGGGAACAGGTGTGGCAGTAGGGAGGCCAGGAAGGAGGTTCTTGTGGGTGCTGGGTAAAGGATGACGCTGACCTGGGATGATGGCAATGGAGATAAGCAGCTGGATTGGGGATTTTTATTTATTTATTTATTTTAGATGGAGCCAACATGTCCTACTAATGAGTGAAGTGGAACGTGAAGAAAGAAACTCAGGGAGACTCCTGGAGTATTTTGGCTTTAACAACTCTTTGATGGAAATGAGTGATCAGTCTGTCAGGATTAACGTTAAACCCTTTCCCATATCCTTGGGAGGGAGACAAGGGAGTTGTTAGTTTGTTTTCGTGGTTTTAGGAGGAGTCTTAGGAGCCTCTGGAGCCAACTCATAAGAAATAGAAGTGCTGGTAACACTCAGCTCTACAATATGAGAAATAGCTTTTGTTTGCATATGATGATTCTTCCCCTACTTCTTCAGAAAAACAAATGCCGAGCAGAGGTTAGGAAAAAATCTTGGCATAAATGTAAACATCCACTCTGTGGAGACTCAACCAAAGGCAGGTCCTTTCTCTGCCACAAATGTGTTTGTGTCTAATCTGCAAAGTGCAGGAGAGGCCTTAAGTCAACTGTTTGGGGGAGGGAGAGATCCAGACTTTACACTTATCCTAGTGGGTCCGGAAGCCAACTTAATGGAATATCTTCGTGCAGGATGTTAATGTGTTTGGTGGAGGCGAGTGGGCAAAAAGCAAACTGAGGGTGCAGGGGAAGGATGAGATTTTAGAAGAGGCAGAATATCAAAGAAGAGAAACTGCAAACAGATTCAAGGGAATCGATGGGCTGCCCAGCAGCAAATTTCACCTCTGTGGTTCCTGTGAAGGAATCACATGACTATTTCCAAGTGCATTTGCTTGCTGCATGGAAGGCCTCTAATGAGACACAGTTTCTAGCTAGTTGGATTTCACATTGCTCAGTGCCAGGTTGGTGATCTGTTTTGCATTAAGCACTGCAGCCTATTAACCTGGTGAGTTATGGTTCTGGGTGGACAGCAGAATCCCTCACTGCAATTCAAACACTTTTTGCTTGAAGTAAAAAGAAGAAGGTGAAGGTGATGGCGGTGATGATGATGATGACGATAAAGAAGATGAGTTCAATCAGGTTACCATCCTGAAATCTTGAACTCATCGAACTAAAATGACCCTGATAATGGGCCTTTTTTAATCTTTTCTGGATCATTCCAGGCAAGAACTCAATCCATTTTTCAACCTTTCTCTGCCCTCTGTTCTTGCTGGGAGAACTAGACCTCTCCATTTCTTCCCTTACAGGCTCAAGATAATTTAGAGCCCAGGCACTTGGGAGTCTTACTTGGGGCAGACTAAGCCAGCGGGGGTGGAAATCCTGATTATAGATGACAAGAAATCCTGCATGAAAGCACTAGGAAAGTAAGAATTTTCTTCCGCAGGAGTCAGAGATAGCGCTATCCCCAGCAGAAGTAGTCTGTCCATGGACTCTCTCTTGTTTGTACAAATCTTAAAACTAACCCAAAGCGGTACTGAGCATGCTCACTGAAGCTCCGTTAAAGCCTGCCACCTACCTTGAAAAGTCCGTGGCTTTCCTCCCCACATTGCTCCTACCTCTTTCCAGAAAAGCGCACATTCGTTTTGATACCAACAAGTGCTCAGTCAAGTGTGTCATTGCTCCTTTTGCAATGGGACACTTGCTGGGTAAAACAGCTCACCTTCAAACCTCCCTGCCACAAGATCAGCGCAAAGGAACTGGTGATCACAGTCTCTGTGGAAGATGAACCTTGGTGCTCTAAGTTTCGGTAGAACTGCACAGAGCTAATCAGAATCACCGGGCTCCTCAGAGGAGATGATAAAAGCTATACTCCATCAATGTATGAAACTTCAGTGACAATAATAAAAGGTTTGGGTGGCAATAATGACTAGTGTTTTTGACTTACGAAGAAAATTAAAGGCCTTCTTAGCTTGGAGAAGAAGACAGTAAAGAATGTGCTGTGCACACAAACACATATGTTTTGTGTCATGTGCATATGTGTACAAGAACACGTGTGCATGCGTGTGTGTATGTGTGTGTGACACCTTCAAAGTACCAGAAGCCAAACCATCCATTGCTTTTCTGACAAGCTGCATGGTCCTTTTAAACTACCAAAACCAGAAAGATGACCATGAGCTGGAAAATACTGTCAGGAAGCCCGGGAAGTGCACATCCAGGCCTCCCTGAGAACCCAATTCAGCTCGCACTGGCAATTGATCACAGTGAGATTTCTGATCCCAGCACAGCAAAATAATTCTCCCAAGCCCTGCGACCCCTTAGGCCAAGCCCAGAAGCTGCAGAGCTCATTGGTTTTACACCAACATGTGCACATTGAAAAGCTGGGCCTCGGAGAGCTGTGAATTGTTTTTACGTGTTTTGTGATCTAATATCTGTGGTCTAATATTTCAGGCAAATACAATCACTTTCCAAAAGAGGATATTTCCCCAATGTCTCTCTCAAAGAACCCAGGATTAGCAAGCCATTTGGGACTTATCTTCTGTTTGGTGATGTGTTTTTGAGATCGTTCCATAACATATAAAACAAGCTTTATCAAGGCAATATGTGGCTTTGTGAAAACTGACAGACAAGAGCTACCCTGGAGTCCAATACAAAGGACTGGGTTACGGCCAGACTCCGAGCTCTAAGAGCATCCAGGGGGGGCAGGTCAATTCTGAAATTTATAAATACATACAACTGTCCATGCAATTCAAAGAACTTGTCTTGTTAGACCACTTCACACAAATACAGCCCAACATATTCAATCGGCTCCCTCAAATTGATGCTGTCACCAAAATTAAATCAATACTTATTACGAAAGACAAATAAGTATCTAATAATCAACTTATTTGGGATTCACAACGCTGTGCTATTACCAAAAGGCATTTTTCAATTATTTACATTTAACTATACATTACTCTAATCTCTGTATCAGTTGCATTTGGATAAAATTTGAGCTTCTAATTTAATTTTGTTTTGGATTTCCTATGACATAACTATTTATGTCAATTGCCCAAGAGGAAAAGACCATCAGTAATAACAATAGTTATGGAAAATACTTATTGAGCACTTCGAACATGGCAGACTCTGGGCTCAAGCCATCACTGGGACTGTCTACTTTAATCTTCAGAGTAAAGTCCACAAGGAAGCCATGACTGGTATCTGCATTGTAGAGATGATGAACTGAGTCTGAGACATGAAGTGACTTATCCCCAGGATTTGACCCAAGTCTGACTTGAGAGCCTTGCTTCCAACCACTACTTGGCTCCACTTCTTAGCCACATGAGTAATTCCAAGTGGAGATGTCTTTAAGATTCCTTTCCACTCTGGGTTAGCCAATAATCAGAGGATTGTGCTAGAATGGACCTAACAGATGACCCAGTCCCCAAATAAGGTCAAAGTCACCTCTCTGCGGTGCTTCAGTTTCCCTCTGTCGAGGATGTTCGCCCCTTCTCTAGGAGTGTTGTATAAGAAATGACGCAGCAGTCCATCCTCTTCTTTAGACACAGGGTATTTTCTGAGTGAGAATAAAGGGGGAGGAAAGGAACACGGGTGTGGTATAGCATGCAGACGAGAAGTGCCTGTGCCGAACTCCCAGCTCATCATCTATTAACTAGGTGTTCCTGGTAAGGGTCAATCCTCTGCGCCTGTTTTTTTATCTGTAATACCGGGATGGTCATAATTCCTCTGCAGCACGGGTAAGGGGGATGGTTAAAAGAAGTAACCCATACAGAGCACTCACCAAGCACCTGGTAGAGAGGAAGTGCTCAGTTCTGTTACAGGAGCCATGATCACCCACTGAGACCCCCATCACCACACCCTGCATGACGCCTGCTATGAGGCTTTGTTTACACACTTTCCTCCTCCACCATACTGTGAGACCCTCGCAGCCTGGGTTGTGTCTCATTCATCTCAGGATCTCCAGCCCCCAACACGGTTTCTGACCCAGCGCCGGCACTCATGAATGTCTGTTGAGTGAGTGAATGATTGCATACATGCACTTACTCCAATGCCATATGCCGTACAAAGTAATCAAAGTTCAGAGAGGCCAAGCCACTAACAGTGGCAGAGCTGGAAGGGGGATCCAAGCCTCTTGACTTCTAGCCCAGTGCCTGCCCACTATAGCACAGTGCCGCAACTTGGCATTTTCTTAAAAAGATTTAATCAACGAGTGCCTGTGTGACTCAGTCGGTCGAGTGCCCAACTCTTGGTTTTGGCTCAGGTCATGATCTCAGGTTCAAGGAGATCCAGCCCTGCATGGGCTCGTGCTCAGTGGGGAGTCTGCTTGAGGTCATCTCTCTCTCTCTCTGCCCTTCCCCTACCTCTTGCATCCATGTACTTACATTCTCACTCTAAAAAATAAGTGAATCTTTAAAAATAAAAGGGGGGGCGCATAGGTGGCTCAGTGGCTTAAGCTTCTGCTTTCGGCTCAGGTCATTATCTCAGGTCCTGGGATGGAGCCCTGCATTGGGCTCTCTGCTCAGCAGAGAGCCTGCTTCCCCTCTTCTCTCTGCCTGCCTCTCTGCCTACTTGTGATCTCTCTCTCTGTCAAATAAATAAATTTTTTTAAAAAGGGTTTAATCAAAGACCAAGACCAAATCTATCACTGGAACATTATTAATGTTATCAACCAGGGACACATTCAGAATCTACTTCTCCAACTTCATATAACTTACATGTCAGTAATCCATGGCATAAAATGCAAAAAAAAAAAAAAGTTGCAAAAACATAGGCCCAAACATTCTTAGTGTCTTGCATCTTAAGTAATTACACAGTAATACTATGATAATGTAATAGCAATTGACAAGACTAAAATGCATAGTAATCATGTATTGTACCTGATACAAGCAATTGTACATCACCTAATATCCTGCCTTTTACACAACTATTTTATTACTTGGAAGCTCCCTGGTAATGAATATGCTATTAAGCAGCTTTTTTTAATTTGCATTTTTCTCTTATAGTGATTCTTCAATAAATTTTTCTGACTTCCTTCATAAATAAGTTTCATTATTCCTCATTATTTGAAAAAACAACCACATTCTCCTCTCCCGAAAGGATACCATATATTAGATGACCTTCCTATATAAAATCATAAATGAAAAAGGGCCAGACAACCTGCAAGAAAATAAGTAATCAGACAATAGGGCACTAAATACAGTTGGGCAAGACTTAAAGCATTATGATATAGTTCAAGTCTGAAAAAGAATACTTTAGAATTCAAGGAATCAAACGAGAATTTAGTTTTACCAGAGCAGGAGACAAATCCCAGCTTGTGCACAATTTATCACTGATTTCTTCATTTTGTTGTTTTAAACATGCTTTTAAGACATACTGGATAACTAGTTAAAATTGTATACAATGCAAATGACATTTCAGATAAGTTTTATTGACTTAATGCTCTGATAATAAAATTATAACAATCAGTATTATTCTGATTTATTACAATTTTTACTTTCCCTTTGTAATGGACTTGGTGCATCACCGAATTGAATGTAATGTTGCTGCCACCTCAAGGTCACTCACTGAAAATGAGGTGGCTCACTTCAGTCCAATGCACTAAAGCAAGTAAGTAACCAAGGGTTTTACGGATGAAAATATCACATCGTGGTCACGTCACGGTAAATCTAAACTTTTATTTGCAATGAAACAATGGGCTCTATATGCCATTTGCAGCGGAAACAAACTCCAGGAATGGGAGGAAGCCATTGTGAGTACCAGGTCTACGAGAGGAAAGGCTCCTCTATCACAGTCCAGGGGAAGAAATGTCAATTCATCAAACTGTCGAGCCATCTGTGCATAACTGGCATATTGACAGGGCATAATCCAGGCACAGTGGTTTCTTTAGAAAAAGAAATAGTCCTCGAGTTTATTTTTCCTCCATAAAGCTCACTTGGCTCTTTTCCTCTCCTCCTTCAATCTTTCCCAGTTGGTGACCTCTATGAACCTGAGTCTCTTCCAAATGGATTTATCAAAACTACCCTTAGCATGAACAAACAGTTTACAGAGAAGGAAATGCCAATGAGCCGACTCACTCAGAGAGATACATGTTTTGCCTAACAGATTGTCAAAGATCAACTTTTGATCACACTGGTTTGGCAAGGTGGTATGTAAATGAGAAGAGAGGGAAATGTGGTGATATTTTTCAAATCTTAAAATGCATGTACCCTCTGACCAGCAATCCCCTTTCCAAAAATTTATTTTTTTAGACATATACATACATGGACACAAAGATGTCCATACCAGGAAATTACAGCAAAAGATCGGACACAAACTAAACGTCCATCAACAGAAGACTTGTAAAGTAAATTATAGTAAATCCATAAAATAGAACACTGTACAGCCTTTGAGATCAACAAGGCAGCTCTATACATACCAATATGGCATGATTTCCAACATCATATGGTTGGGTAGGGAAAAAAAAAAAGCAATGTGCAAAATAGTGTGTATCATATGCTTTGTGTGTATGTATTTGCCTAGAATCTCTTTGTAATACAATAAACCATTAACAATGGCTCCCTTCGTAGAAGATTTGGGGGGGCCAGTAACCAGAACAGGGAGACGATTTTCACTGTATACCCATTTTGTCTTAAATTTTATACTGCATATATGTATTAACTACTTGAAATGTGAAAATAAAAATTAGACGTTTTAAAAACCTCTTCAGACCGTCGTTCAAAGGGAAAAATCAAAACTAGGGAGAAAAGACAAAGGAGACCCCCCCGGGGAGGAGGAGGAGGAAAGGTCGGTTAAGGGAAGGTGCGCAGGGGTCAGGGCTCGCTGGAGGCACCGCCTACCCCTCGCTGGTTTGCCTGCACTGATCCAGCGCGAACCTGCATTTCTTCCCTAGTCTCCTTGTGCCTTTCACTCTCTTCTGACTCTTCTAGATAATTCTCATTTCAATTTCTCTGTGATTCCTTGGGTTCTGTCTGTCTCTTTCTAGGGGACCCTCTGCCTCCATAGTCTTCAACTTGAGAAGGATGAGAGCCAGTCCTTCTACTCCTGGTGCCAGCCCGTGGCTGGGCTTGCCAGGTCCACGCTGCGTGCACTCGAGGCACACAGTGTGAAGAAGCTGCATTGCGGTGAACAGCCCCAGCAGCCATCTGCCCTCTACGGGAACTCAAGGTTCAGCAAAGAATTGTGGGTATTCCGCTCCTTCCCACACCCCGGTACCACAATGATGAACACCGTATCTGCCCACTAAATAGCGCCAGGGTGCAGAAGATATGCATTTGGAAACTGGGGATATTCCATGGTCTGGGAGAAGGCCATGGGGTGGGGAGTCCACCTGCCACTTCTTGGGTATGGACTGGGGTCCCCCAGCACCAAGTGGCTGGCCACATGGAGAGCTCAGCAGAGGCAGAGCGGAGCGCACAGCTCAGAGAGAGGGAGGCAAAGAAAGGAGGTGGGTGCCTCCAGCTGCTGAGTTTCCTGCCTTTATTGGATTTAATTTGCCTTTCCCTTTTCCTTCTTTTATGAAAACAAACCTCTTGCTATTTTTATAACTCCTTTCAATGACACGTCATTAACAGGGAAGCCAGAATTCTATTTGACATTGTTTAATCATTCAAATTTCATCAAACATCCATCAAAACACTAAGCCACGGAGCGGCAGCATTTTAAAAGCATGCACGTTTCCCATCCAGACCCACACGTGTGGGCTGGTTAGTTTTCTCCTGGTAATAATTCGAAATGCTACGGTTCAAAAGATTGGGAGTGTTCCCGCACTGACCCAGCAAATTTTGACAAGCTTTACCCATTTTGAAAGGACACCGTCATTTTTATTCTATTCAGAGGTTATGGAAAAGTTAGAGACAAAATGATAAACAGGGGTTATATAAAAAGGGACGCTGTGTGGAAATCCCCCTCCCCTGTGCTCACAGAAACACAGGGAGAAACGATGAACACGCTTAACCCTGTGGCACTGTTGTCAGAGGGATCCACCAGGAAGGAAGGTGGTGTGGGACCTGGGCTCACATCTACCCCGTGAACCCCACAGTGGCCCCGCCTCACTGTCCTTCCCATCCCTGAGGTCCTTCAGCTCTAGAAGTCTCCAGCATTCACTCTGAGATAAACAGTGAAGGCAGAAAAGGAAGTGAAAATGGAAAGAAATGGAAACAAGAGTTTGGAAAGCTTAAGTCAAGCTTGGGCCCAGCCACAGTCAGGAAAGAAGCTTCCATTGTCTTCCCTCCCTCCCTCCCCCTCCCAGAGTTCTATACAGATAGGAATTAAGCAAGGCCATTTTACTGATCCCTTCTTCCACCTTCCGTGTAATTACCTGCAATCAACTCAAATATATAAATAGACACATTTAAAAATACCCCCACCTCATCAGGTGTTCCCAACTCAGCTTCTAGAAATCCAAGAT
Organism: Enhydra lutris kenyoni; assembly: GCF_002288905.1. NCBI lineage: Eukaryota > Metazoa > Chordata > Mammalia > Carnivora > Mustelidae > Enhydra > Enhydra lutris. Next base: position 2,452,780 of record NW_019154169.1, read on the forward strand.
CTCCTGAGGACGCAAGGCATGTCATGAGTTGAGGAGGAAAGGGAGCAGATCTGGTCTCAGGAAGTTGAGCCCTTAACCAAGTGAGCCAATGTGGTGACTGCAAGATAAGGGCCCATGGGAGAAGGGAAAGGCTCCTGAAGACAGAACTTGGGGTTGAGGGAAGGAATTCTCTAGAAGGGAGGAACTGAAGTCAAGGACTCCTTGGTGAGGCACTGACCACGTCAGCCAGGGAATCCGAGGTGAGGCCTGTCATAAATGACACCGGGGATCACAGAGCTGATATGTGGTGCCCCTACTGACTACATCCCAGGCTTGTACAAAAGTGGATTGGACAGGACTAATTACTGCAACTGTTGACGTTAGAAGCTTTCAAAGACTTTCATTCAGCATTTAAGAGACTTACAGAAAATCTCCAGGCGGTTAAGGCGACAGGCTGAGCTTGTCTTTCAGCTGGCTCAAAGCCAGTCATCTGGAGGGTAACTTTAATTCCTGGGATATGGAGTCATACAGTCAGGAAGTAGGCCTGACCCCAGGAAGGTCAGTGTCGTGGCCAACTACCCTGGGCTCAATTTAGAGACATAACTATGGCAACGACTATGCCCAATCAGTTATTAGAGGAGATTTATTGACGGATATGCTTGAATAGCAGAGCCATTAATTGCAATTACCAGACAAGACACTTTGTTCATCTCGGGGAACTGATGCCAAAATGCCCTAACAACTTTAAAATCCCATTTGCTCTTGGGCTCTCAACTGGTGTCACCGCACCTGCTTCAGCCTCCCAATACCGAAAGGGGGAGGGGAAGGGGTTTAGCTTGATGGGGCAGCAGCTGCAGAAACCGGCAAGTGCTCAGCACTAGGGCCTGGGCTATAGGCACCTGGAGCAGCCCCCACAATGCCCTTCACAAACGTGAGCAGACCTGCTTCTCCTGACACCCTCCTCTGGGTCTCTGCCAACCCACGCTTGTCATTTTCTTCAAGACTCTCCGGGTTGCCTCTTGGCCTGCCTGAGCTCAGGGTAGCTCATCCTGGACTCTTCCACTTTGCAATCCCCCAATTCCTGGATTTCATCCTTCTGGTCCTCCTCCAGGCAGCCCCTCCGGAACACTCCATTTCTCGAAAACAGTGACTGACTCCCACCCCGCAGGCCTTCCGCCCTCCCACTGCTTTCGTTCCTTCCTTGTGCCGTGTGGCCAGGCTACTTACCGGTCTGCCTGATTACCTGTCTGCTTCCACCTCCCTCACTCAATTCTAAGGTCCACAAGAGTAGAGATCTGGTCTGCCCTTCCCATTGCCATGTTCCTAGTGCCTAGCACAGCCCTTGGCACACAGCAGATGCCCAAGAAGCATTTGTTGAAGGAATAAATGGAGTCAGTATGTTCTGCTTAGAGGTTTGGCCCTCCTCTCCTCAACTAGACAATGTGCCTGAAAGCAGGGATGTCCCCCCAGCATCTCACTCAGCACCGCGCACACCTTACATGCTTTAGAACTTACACAAGTGGATGAGAGTTTGCAAACCACAAAAGCATTGGGATAGACAAGAGCACACCTCCAACTCTTTTCAAGGAATCATCACAGCCAACACGGAAACAGTGCTTTCTGCAGGGCCACTGTTCAAAGGTCAGGAACTAGAGCACAGAGAGGCAAAGTGATGTGCCCAAGGTCACACAGCTAAGTAAATGACAGGTCTAGGGAATAGGTGCAGGCAGTCCAGCCCAGACTCTGTGCTCCATGTTACACTATTTCTCTTGACTTTGAAATCTAGGATAAATAAAAAAAAAAAAAAAAATAGTAATAATTAGAAAGATACCCCGAGGGAAGAAGTCTCTGGGCCCAAACACAATGTCTCCTTGAGTTGACTCCTATTTTTCATTCAAACTAGATTACAAATTACAAACCTCTGCTCCAAATCAAGATGTCACTTGATAATCTCTCCCTTATAGATTAAACATCAAGACTATGCTTAACCTGAGGATAGCGAGGCAAATGATTCAGAAAATTCTTTCCATGAGGGAGTGGAATGCAGTTCTTCCCTGGGGCTGGGAAGGCAAGTCCCCCTCTGGGGCTCCGCCTGGGTTTGGATTACGGGAGGGCTCAGCCAACACAGACGAACTTCCCCATAGATGCAAAACTGGCCATAGGGGCCCTTTTCTTTCCCACAGGGGCCCTTTTCTTCTACATCATTTTAGTGTCCATGTGCAGGAGGAACTTTGATTAATGAGCTTACTCAAAGAGCTGGAACTTTCTATACTCAACACTGAGGTCCAGTAATGTAATGTAAAGTATTCATTTAAATCAGAATTTCCTCAACGAGGCCTAGAACCCACAGAGATGGGACCCACGTTGTCTGCCATCTACTTCTCCATTCTACACAATCAAACAGAAGGCTACAGATGGAACGTCATGTTAACCCATGCCCCCAAATTCTTATGTTGAGACCTATCCTCAAGGTGATGGTATCAGGAGGTGGGATTTGGGGAAGATGATCAGGTCATGAGGGGAGAGCCCCCGTGAATGAAATGAGAGCCTTATATAAAAGAAACCCCAGAGACCACCCTGGCCCCTACTGCTGTGTGAGGACAACTGTCTACAAACCAGGAAGCAGGCCATCACCAGACTCTGAAGCTGCCAGCGCCTTCCCTTAAACTTCCCAGACTCCCAAAACGTGAGAAACAAATGTCTGATGTTTATAAGCCTTGCGATCTATGGCTTTCTGTTACAGCAGCCTGAAGCACCAAGTCATCACAGAGCAATCTGATATTGGGCTGAGGAACCTGAAGCACCACAAGGTTCTCAGTCACCCAAGACAGACTCCACTACACGCATCATTCATTCACTTATTCATTCATTCATTCATGGTTTCTCATCGGCACCCACCAGCGCCAGGCACCACACTGACACACACGTCAGATGACCTCACAGAATTTGCCATTTATGGGAGGGGGTTGATGTGAGAGCTTGCAATCAAAAAGCACAAGGCACCAAAGAGAGGACAAAGGCATTTCAACCTGGTCACAGTAGTCAGGGAAGGCTTGCCTGAGACACTGGCTCTTTATGGAGACCAGGAGAAGACAGGGAAGAGGTAGGAGGACACCAGGCTTGGTGCAGCTGGGAAACCAGCTGTGAGAATGGGTGGCTGAGAGGGAATGAGGCTGGGGCAGCGGCCGGGAACATGAGGTCAGACCCCAAGTCTGGATAAAGGTCTGGACCTTTGTCAGAAGCCACTGGAGATCTGGGGGAGATCTGCTGGAAAGGAAAAGATCTGAGGACTGTTCAGAAGGTGACACTGAAAGCCCAGTGACACATCACTTCACTCTACTCACTAAGGCAGGAAACTGGGTGGAGAGACTAGGAGAGAAAAGAAATGGTCAACAGCAAGGGTTGAAACAAAAGGGTTATCTGGCCCATCATCCCATCATCAGAAAGTTAAATAGTAGGGTACTGCATCCCCAAGGGGGTGCAGTTGGGTCTCACTACCCTCAGGCCACTGCCTACAGTTCTACAAACCAGAAATGACCTTCACAGCTTGGTAACATTGAGGGTCAACTCATACTCACCCATGGAGATGGGTTCTATCTGGCATTACTTTCACTAGACCATAAAAAAAAAAAAAAAAGATAATTCTTGTGCTGACACCGACATTAACATGCATCAGTGTAACAGGGTACTAATTTTAATCTACACAAAAATCACAGGAATTTCATGCTGAAAGGAACTTTAAATATCATCTGAATATTTGTGAATTTTTCCAGTATGTTCATAGATGTTTTCATGTATAATTTATTTCCTATTAACATGTATGTTTGGTGTCCTCTAAATAAATTGTTTTTCATGGGCTAACATATGTATATCGCCTTGTAGGTCCCTCTCATTCCCCCCTGAACCCCAGTGGGACACACACACACACACGCACGGACAAGAGTGTATCCAGCAGGTGCTCAACCAACACTGTTAGCTGACTGACTTTTTTTTTTAAAGATTTTATTTATTTATTTGACAGACAAAGATCACAAGTAGGCAGAGAGGCAGGCAGAGAGAGAGGGGAGGAAGCAGGCTCCCTGCGGAGCAAAGAGCCCGATGCAGGGCTTGATCCCAGGACCCTGAGATCACGACCTGAGCCGAAGGCAGAGGCTTTAACCCAGGCGCCCCCTGACTAACTTACACAGCACAAAGGCTGCCTCTAAACTGCAGAGTCAAAGCCTAAAAGTCAAAAGAAGGATCGAGGCCTCATTTAAAAGAATCTGGCAAACAGGGAGCCTGGGTGGCATGGTCGGTTAAGTGTCCCACTCTTGGTTTCAGCTCCGGTTGTGATCGCAAGGTCATGAAATCGAGCCCCACATCCAGCCCCATGCTCAATGCAAAGTCTGTTTGAGATTCTCTCTACCTCTTCCTCTGCCCCTCCCACTGGGGCACTGTCGCCCTCCTCTCTCTCTCTCTCTAAAATAAATTTAAAAATCTTTTAAAACTATATTAAAAGAATCTGGTAAAAACATAGGGTAGAGATGAGGAGAACTGTCGAAGACTCCTTCCACTGGCTCATCCAAGAATGGAAACAGAAAAAGCTGGAAGGAGCCAGAACCCGGGGCCCCAGCCCCTCCCCATGAAAGGAAGGCAATTCTGTCTCCCACAGGGAAAAGTGGAACATGGCATATTTCTGGTTAAAAGGTCGGGGGAGGGGGGAGGGAATGAATATATAAATGAGTATATTAAGCAAAATGAGAAGTTTTGCAATTTTAGAAGGAAAGTAGGTTTCTTAGATGACAGCAGAAACCACTTCCAGATTTTTCTTTTCTCTGATCCATCAATGTTGCCCTAGCCATCAACCAAGTTCACACAGTCCAGACATTTTGGATTGAATCAACATCATTTTGGATTGAATAAACATGTTAGCACCCTCATTCTTCAAAATGCAGAGGCTATATATCTAAGATTAAACCTGTAGAAACCAACCCCTAGATGTCATTGTTGCTGCTGAAATATCAAATCTTTGAGTCTTTGAAATTTTAAATCTGAAGAGATAGCAGTGTTAATCTGAATAAGCCACTTAAATAATGCAAATTCAATTCACTTTCAATTTTTCAAAGCCAAGTCCAAAGTCTTCTGGACTTCTTAACCAAAATGTAACTAAATCTTAGGGTGTTAGCACGCATTCCGTTGCCAAGAAAATCCGCGTTTAGGAAAAATAGGCTTAAAACCCACGTAGTCATATGTGACATGACTAACTGGGCTCACATCAACTTCTACAACTGAGAAGCTGATTTTAGAGTAGCTGGATGATTCTGGCCTCTTCTTTTCCGTGTGTCCCCCGACTTCTGCGCCTGACTCTGTCATCGGTGCTGGAGCCAAGAGCTGTCTGTGCTTCCCACCGAGGGCGCACTGAGTGAACAGAGACGCTCACTGGCCCTCCACCTCACACCCTGTTTCCAATTAGTCTCCAACGCGACATGCTCTTCGTTTAGTGTCCCTTGTCTCCATCTCTCCCTCCCATTTAGTATCGTTCCAACCTGAACCTTTGCAATAATAATGCCTATTGTTTACTAATCATTTCCTAGAGGCCAGGTGCATCAGGGTTTCCTATACATTCTGTCCCTGAATCTTTTCAACAGCTCTGTGAGATAGGTGTCACTATCCCCATTTTACAGATGAAGTAACAGAAGCACAGAGAGGTTAAGTAACTTGCCCTAGCTCACACAGCTAGTGAACAGTTAATAGATTTTGAGTTCAGGGTGAAACCCAGGGTATAGCCCGGATTCTGAGGGCTTCTCCAAGACCAGCTCTCAGATCCCTAACTGGATGCCATGTTTCTTCTCTCTCCCAAGCCCTCGGTTCCCAATCCAATGCGGGATCTTCCCAAAAGACAGCTTTCAGGCTGCTCTCAAATAAAGTCTATGCCTAGGAGTGTCTCTGCTGAATGAAATCACTTTTTCATTCAATCAATGAATGCGTATTGAGTGTACCTATGTTCCAAGCCCTATTCTAAGCCAGGGGGGAATATCAATGAACAAGACTAACAAGCTCCCTGGGCTCTTGGAACTCATTCTCCACCAGGGTAGACAGATGGTAAGGCAGGGATTACATATGTAATTAATGACCACAGAGCTCAGTCCACAAAGATGTGTGAAATAAGACAAACAGAACCCCTAACACAGGGCCCTGGCCCAGGAAGGCCCTCGGCAGATGCTCGATGCCTGTCTGTGCCTGGGCCAGCCCCAGCCCCAGGGTGCCATTCGAGCCAGAGCTCAGCCTGCTTCCCACCACAAGCCCTCCATGCCAGGCAGAGCTGCCTCCACGACCCAGACAGACGCCCTGTGTCCATTCCCACTTCGCACCTCCATTCGTGTTGGTCCGTTTCCTTCCACATACCAAGCAGATCTGTTCAGAAACTTAGCTCGGGCCACTTTTCCCTCGCATCAGCTGGTCATACGGCTCTCCTTCCATGTGGCGAGGGATCCTTCCAGATGCAAGAGAGAGTGGATGACATGCAAGTCTTGCTACCTGCTCAGGGAGCCCCACTCGCGCCTGATCTTGGACGTGCCATTTCCAACTCACAACAGATCATCACTGGGCCTTGCCAACCTTATGACTTGCTGGAGCCTGGTGGCCAGAAAGGGCATAAAAGTCCGCAGCATGGGTGATCCCTGGGAGCCACACGCATTTTCCCTCTCCTTTCTCGCTCATGTTTCTTTGTCAATAAAAGAAGCCTCCCAGAGGGTCTAAAACTAAACAATGCCTTTTAGGCTTGGTTTTTTTCCCTCGGAGCTGGGAGACCCCAGGAGGGAGACGACTTGCTGTCTATGGGTGTCCATTTATGGACGTCTTCGGGAAGCAAGAAGTGGAGCTCCCAGCCAGCTAATGATGCTGCCACTGGCCTCCTATCCTAGTCTATCACCTCAAGAAGAGCTGTCAAAATAACAAACGACACATTTTTAGGTCGCCGGATTACCCCTTAGCCAGGCCCTCTTGGTTTGATTAGCAGTTACTTTTCCTCTTAGCGTCCTTCTTCATCTTCTTCTCCTTCTTTTCATTTCCTTCCCCTGCCCCTCTCATCAATAAAGGTCACTGCGTTAAGGAAACCGCCTCTCCAAGAAGAATTTAACAGTATCCTATTATAATCACCTCGTCTGCTCAGAAGCAGGTGGTATTACCTGTCAACAGGGTTTTGGACATTGCAAATAGCCGTTGCCCACCTCAGCTGAGGCGCCCAGGCAGATAAAGTGACCAAAGGAGACAGCCCTCCGGAGGCCTCAGAATCTCATTTTCATTCCCCTTGTGGGAAAGAGACTGACTTTATTGACAAAGACGACTGAAAATTGCTTGAGCGTTCCAATAACCAGTCTGCGTTGAAGCAGAGAGACAGTCTGGCGGAGGCGAGCTCCCTGCTCCGTGGCAGCTCGGCTGAGCCACGCTGCGCTGCGCACCAGCCTGCGCATATGCAGACCAGACTGGAAGGAGCCTCCCGACGTCCTCAGAAGCAGCCCCTCTCCACCTCCACTCCCAGCCTGCTGCTGCCTTTCCTGGATCCCAACCATAAATCAACATGAATTCAGGGAATCTCTGCCAGAAACCAAATTCGTGTAGGCCGATTCAGGGACCCAGAGGTCGGACCTGGGTTAGCTTGACAAGGCTCATGTCCCCCTTCCCACTGGAGGGCTCTGGGGCTTGAATGCACCTTCCAGGGAAGCCACTAGATGTCCCCACTGTGGATTCCTGTCCTTATTCCCAGGGCCCGCCTAGAAGCCAATACCGGGGGCTAAGGGAAGTCTATACAGAATCCCATCACTACCTGGACGGCAGGGCTGCCTTAGACGCTAGGACGGTCTGAGCTCCTCAGCGGGCTTCTTCTAAACTAGTCAGTGGCTCAGACCCCAAACAGCTGAGCTGGAATTAAGTATGAGCGTTATTAGCTAGAGTAGCCCCTAACTCTCACAACAGCTGCTCTTCCTCCAATCTGTCCTAGCCATCACCGGTCACTGGGTATCCTTCTGGTTTATTCAGGTCCTCGGTATGAAATAAATTAATATGTGTGTCTCGTAGCACCAGAGATTTTAGATGTCAATGTGCTGCGGAAATAATGTAGGTCTGTGGCTTTTAGCAGAGAATGAATGACAGATAGATAATTTATGATGATTCTCAAGATCTGAACTGTAATTATGAAGTATTTCTAGGTGTATATTCAGGATGCAAAGTGTAAGGAACCTAGAGCTAATGTTAATTTATTACTGACAGCTGTATATATAATAATATATCATGTCTTTTAATCTTACATTCCTTCTGACTTACATCAAGCAATCCTTTCATTCATTAATAAAATCAAGCCTTGCCATTATTCTTAATGATGAAGTCCCATTTTGAATCTGGAGGACTCCTATAATTAAACTCTGTACTTCCATATACCAGACATCTGAAGCTCAAAAAAAAAAAAAGATAAATTGAACTTCTTGTTTTACAGACAGGATGAAAAAACATCAGAAAGACGGAGCCCACCTGCTCACAGTCCCACTGGAGCTAAACAGAAAGTCGGGGGAAATGTTTGTGTTTATCTTCTCAGTTCACACCACTACTCTCTCTTTTTTTTTTTTCTCCTTTTAGTTATAACACCCCCCCACTGCCTCCTGCCACCCCTCCACCATCTTTCCTTTTTTGAGGCAGTATATTCAAAGGATATGTTTTTAAAGGTCAAGATAAAAATTACAACTAAAAGAAATACAGGCTAACATGTCTCCTCCAATTTTCTGTGCTATGCCAAAGACTTACACGATTAATCCTGTCAAAAGAAATCTAATCTAATTTTATTAAACCAAAGACAAGGTGTCCTTTATAAGTATCATGGCTGGGAACAAGTTGGTGTTCTCTAGTTTTGACTGGTTCAATGCCTCATTCAGTTTACAACCAGTCATCACCTTGGCAACTTACTCGCTGCACTGCCCTTAGCATTCTCAAAATTTAAACAGTGTTCTTGTTGAAGTCGTCAAGCGCACGCCACATATTATCAAACACCCTGGTCATTTTAGAAGAGATAGACCCATGATACTTGTAGAAGCAAAATCTTTAAGCTCCTCCACTAATTAATGATCACAAAGTGGAATGATGAGATACGTGGAGATAGGGATCCAGTTATCCTGGCCATCTCTCATCTGGAGACAGAATCAGATTCCAGAGTAGGTGCCAGAGAACTGAGTAAGCAAGTTTCCTATCTGTAACACTAAATCTAAATCTATGATCGGTTAATTAAATCATGACAAATAACATTCTGTGGCAAGTGGAAGGTGCTCAGCAGTTTGGTGAGATGACCACAAGTTCAGTGGTTCAAAGACATTTACTACATCTGAGTGTCTTTGCACTTCTGACTTAAAAATGTTTACTGTAATTCTCTGGAGAGCTCTCGTACAGGAAAAAAAAAATACTGAGGTTTTGCTCCAGTGGCTTTTTGAAGTTGCTAATGTTTTCCTATCAGTTCTGTGTCTTACACCTTCTCTGTCTTCAGGAATGAAGGTTCTAATTCATTAACATTGCTATCTGACTGGTTTCTTTCTATTGGTTCTGCCTCTTCCCATTACATCAGTGTGAGGAGGAAGATGTCAGTCAGCAGGAGCCATGCCATGCTGCAGTAACAAACAGCCCCATGGGTTGGTGACTTCCTCACCCTACATATCCACCATGGGACAGCTGGAGGCTCGACTCACTGTTGCTATGCTAAGATGGAGGCTGACAAGGTGGCCACCATTTTGAACATTGCCAGTCATCAAGTCAGCGGGGAAAAAGGTACCCTGGAAGCAACTGCACTGGCAACTAAATGCTCCCAGGATAGAGGTGACACTCCCACCACACACAATTCATGAGCCAGCACCTGTCACGGGCCATACCTCTGAGCCAGGAAAAGGGCCACAAAGTTCTATCTAACCTTGTCCTATAAGAGGGACATTGAAAAATAACTGGTGTATTCCAGAAAAGATTACCACAGAAACATCAGACAGATACACTTATCTTCTCTTGTTGAGAAGTCCCTTATTTTCCCTAGATCACAATTTCCCCACTTTGCTTTTGCCCTCTTCCCTGATCAAATAATTCTCTGACTTCTGTCCACTTTTGGATTCGCGGATGTTACAGTTATTACTAAAGAAAATTTTCTCTTCAGATAGTTATAAACTAGGATTATTCATATAGATCAAGAAAAAGAAAGAAATTTGCACATTAATTGTTCTCCCTTTATCCTTTTCATATATTTCTTGTTTTCCTTATTTTTTTCCTTCTCCCCTTCCACGGTCATCTCCTGCTTAATCTCTTTTATCGAAAAAAAACTGCCCAACACTTTATTTTTCCTTCTTCTTAGCTATTTGGTCCAACTGGCAAAGGAGTCTTGTAGATTAGCAGAACTCTAACGTTCCTGGTTTCCCAACCCTGCCACTTCAGGCAAATTTGTATCCTGAGATACAGTGAGGAGAATTACTGACCTGTCTGAACAAGCCCAAGTTTTGCTAGGTATTTCTCCTACTTGATAATTGAGACCCCAGCCAACTGCAAAGACTTCTAATACATCTGGAAGTCCCCAAGGGCTATCTCAATGAACAAGTCCAATCCATTACTGTGACGGGAATCTTAGGTTTGCTCCCTTCCTACTGCTCCTGGCCCACCTACTGAGTCCAGACCAAAACACCCTGCTGTGTAGTTCCTAATGTACCAAAATAGTCCCGCATTCTCTGTGAAGTTGGATGAAATGCTTCAGTTCCTTTGTATTTTACTTTTTTCGCAGGTGAACCAAAACAAGGCTGCTTATAACCCCGGTGTGTATGTCACGAATAAAAACAGAGCCAAATGACAAACACCATGATGCCCGCAGAAGGACTGAGGTCGTGTTACTCCCTCGAGCTACCAAGTCAGGCCATAACCCCTAGGATGAATTCTTTCCCTGGAAATCTTCTCTCAAGCAAATAGATTACCCAGGGCTAGCCCTGCCCCTCACCAGTCACACCTGAAGTCCAGCCACAAACCCAGCTAGGACCTCTCCATTTTAACCAAGAACGCCACAAAAAGCATAGCCCCACAAGCGCAGGAACAAATTCATATGCACAGGGCTGAAAAGAGTGCCTGTGATCATGGTGAAAAGCCAACTAGGGAGGAGATGGAGTGATGAAGCTAGCAGCAGACTGGGGCGACGTGGCAAGACACACCGACTTCTGGGCCCAGGCAACCACTGAGAGGACAACGTAGACGCCTTTGGAGGCTGACGCCCCAGACCCAAACCCACCCAGGACCGGGACTACCCCGAGCCGCCAAAGTACCTTCTCCGCGCCGGCCCAGCCGGAACGCCCCAGGATGCCCGTGGGCGGGGCCTGCGCATCGCCCCGCCCCGCGGCCCGCCACTCGGGTCACCTGACCTGCCCGATGCTCACGTGATCCGTCCCCAGCGTCGCCATTTTGGAGCTCTGGATGAGGAGGGGAAAAGCGGGGGAAAAGAGGGAAAAGAGCTGGGAGAGAGGTGGGCGAGGACGAGGGCGAGGGCACGGCCGGGCTCCTGGCCGGCCAAAGGAGGCTCGCGGAAGCAGCAGCCGCCGCCCGACTGCAGGTACCGCGCCCCGGGGCCGCCCCTCCGCCCGCAGGTAGCGCCGCCGCCGGCCATGTGCGTCCTCCCCTCAGGCCTCTACCGGCGCCCGCTTCCTCTTCAGCGGGGCGACACTGCCCGGTGCTCGCCTCATGCCCTAAGTTCCGCGTCCTCTTCCAGTGCTCTGCGCCGCCCACAGCAAGGCCAGCGGAGACCCCGGGCTTGCCCTGCCGTGGGGGGTGGGGGGGGGGAACTGCCGCTCTCCGCATACTGTCACCAGCCTGGTCTGCAGGCGGGCCTGCAAGGCGTTCCTTGCTTCCTTCCCCCCAGCAGATGTGAAACCGCTTAGGCCAGCCGCGATAAAGCTCACGACGGTGTCTTCACCGCATCTCCTGATTACTTTTCTCAGGCTCCATCGCCCCAGCCCTGTAGCCAATTCTTGGTATAGAAAAAGCTACTCCAGAAAATCCTAGCCTTCTGCCCCTATTACGAACCTTTTCGGTGAACTGGTGTCCCCAGAGATCACTGAGATCAGTGAAAAAAAGCTCCCACCTTTTAAGACCTGCGGGCATCCGGAGTTGAATGGTTTGTGTGGAAGGCCTGGATGATTAATTAGGCGGAGGCCATCATCCCAACCCGTAGGCAATCTTTTTAGTTACTGCGGTGGGGTGTAATTTACTATCAGTCTGCATCTCTTTTTTATCAGGCAATTACTGGATTTATCACCTCCTTGAGCTTGTACTTTCTTCAGTACTCTGCTTTGACTCAGTGTATGGGTTGTGTTATTGATTAAAAGAGAAAGCCTGGGCCTTCATTCCTTTACCTCACTAACTCGTTTAAAATTAACTTCAGGGGAGGACCAAAGGCGTGCTTTCTGCCCTGGCAACGAACTATTTACTTAACCATAATCGATAAGATAGCTGCATTCTAGGAGAAACGGACAGGCATTATTCGATTTTTGAGATTAAGTCTAGTTGGTATAAGAAACAGTAGCAAGGACCAGGGCAGGAAACTGCATTAGAAGATATATATAGGTCAGTCTGTCCTCTCTTTTCATGCCCAAGGTGCTTGCAGAACTGTTTCAAGTTTGCAGAATCATCCTTTAGGTTGTATTTTTGGTTAAGATTAAAATAGCAGTATACAATTTATAGATCCTTATTCATTAGAAAGGTATCAGTAAAACCAATAGTATTTTGAGTCAACTAGTTAAATTCTGAGCTAAAACAAAATACACAATTATTGGGAGAAGTTTCCAGAGCAGTTTGTTTTTGTTTTTTTTTTCCAAACTTGTGCAAAATCATAGTCTACTTGTTAGGGAAATTATGCAAATTTGCATCACATGATTGGGTTGTATGAACATTCCTCTGAATTTCTTTTTCACATAGAATATTGGGAAATTTTTCACTGCCAAAAGAAATCATTACTTTGTTTCACCAAGAAAGAGAAATGTTTGATACTATATACTTTCATTCTTGGCCACAGCTGAATTCTGAAGATTGATCCAAGGGACTGTGTTAATTTCAGGAATTGATTTGAAAGACATTGGCTCTGCCACTTGACAGCCATGTAACCTTGGGTAAGTGACTTAAACCACACTGAGTGTTTTCTTATTTGTAAAGTTGTGTAACACCCACCTGGCCTGATCCAGACTGTTACTAAGATCAAACAGGCTAACATGTTTGACATAGCCTTGCTCTAAGGGGCTGTTACTCTTTTCAGTATTGATTGTTATACATATATGTTCTCACTGAGATGTAAGAGGGAAATTGGTGTATTAAGAAAGGAGATTTAGAATCAGATAGGTCTGGATTCCAATTCTTAAGCCAGTTATTACTTTACATCTGTGAGCCTCAGATTCCTTAAGTGCAAAAAAGAGGCTGCTATTATCAGAAATAACACGAATACACAAGTCTGCATAGGCACTGCCCCCTGGATGGTGAGCACTTCAAGGACAAGGATTTCTTACTTATTTTTGTAGTCTCCAGCACTGTGCTTGGCACATTATAGGTGCTCAATAAATGTTAAATCTTAATATTGGTTAATGTTAGTTAGACCTTATGTCTTCGCCGTGGCTGCCAAATTAGAATATTCTCTCAGGCTAGATGCCAACTAAGAAATTTTAGATTATGAAATTCGTGTACTTGTGATACTGATACTGTTTTTTTCTTAGTGGCAATTAATCACATTAAGCTAAGGAGATTTTAATTCAAATAAATTATAGCTGACAGTAAGATAAATCTATAAATAATGTGTAAGCAATCTCAAGGTAATTTTTTATAGACAGTTCATAATTTAGGGACATGAAAGTTCATCCAGTACCAGTCTCTTGTTTTACATCTGAGGAATCTGAATAAAACCCACAGAAACAGTGACTTGCCTAAGGTCACACAACTGATTGAGGGTACTCTAGAAGAGGAACTTCTGCCTTTTGACTGGAGCAAAATGTTTTGTATTTTAGGATTATGATAATCTAGAAGAATGGGAAATTGGTCATTACTTCACACAATCTTTGTCTAGTTGGGAAAGAAGAAAATTGTTAGTCTGAAAGAAAAAGTTCTTTATAAAATAGCAAACTGCCTTTGCACGCACACAGAAAATTACAGCCTTTCTCCAGTTCCCCTCAGGCCCACAAGAATTGTTCAACTTGATTTTACTTATAATAACCATATGTTATAACTGAAAGGAACTAATTAGATGTACAAAGAAACCAAGTAGTAAATTATAAGGAAAGAAAGACAACAGAAATAATTTGGTTCTTTTCTTGGGAAAGACATTAATTACAAGCTTAGGCTATGGAATACAGGACTCCCCCATTTTTCAGTTTGCTTTCTGCCACTTCGCTTTTATGAAGGACCTACAAAAATACCTATTTTCTCTAACTGAAAGAATTCTGAAGATTTCACGTCTACAAAAAAAAAAAAAAAAGATGAAAACCAAAAGTAGTTTTTAATCTTTGTTTTGCAGTGAGCCATTAATAGAGGCAGCACGTACCCCAGCAGCAAGAGTGGCCCCACCAAGCTCCTTCCCTGCCCGGGAACTGCACTCAGCATCTCAGCATCAAGGCGCCAGAGCTTTGAACTGTGTCTGTGAGCATCTGTGCTTTATCTTGATCTGTTTTGTGCATTCGTTAGCAAGGTGTGTCCTGAGGTATCAGAAAAGCCTAAGAGGTTATTTTTTGGTTTGGGGAACACGCAAAACTTCTTCCATATAATTTCAGGGTCATTCCTTCTTCACTTGACATCATTTTGGCTTTTCAAAGATCTCGTAGGAAGTTTCTACTTTCAGGTAGCTGGAGAAAGCTGTCCTGTCGTCTAGGAAAGATTTGAGACTGAGTGGAAGGATTGTAGAACTTTTCTGGCTTGGGATGCAATTTATATTTATTTATTTGTAACAATTTGGTATATTTTGTCTAATGTTATGTCTAAAGATTCCAAACAAGGAGCTCCGACTTTGCTGATGCCTCTAGTCTTTCCTCTTTCTGTAAACCTTCCTATTCAGCCATATTGGTCTTTTCACTAACCAGATAGCAGGTTTATTCTTGTTTATGAAAATATAATGATGTTATGGCTGTTTTCCTTGTCAGTCTTACCCTTGTGTTAACAGAATTCCAAAAGAGCAACTGAAGCACTCTAATTAGGATAATTCAAGGAGGATATATTTACAAAGATACTCTTAATAAAGATGTAGGACTTCATAAAGATGTAGGCAAACTATAGGGATAATGCAGTTACCTGATGCTAGTAGTATCAGGAGAAGGAAGAGTTACCAGAAGCAGAAAAGTCTTGCAGAGCCCCTGCCTGGAGAGAATGGCCTTCCATTGAACATGGCCAATCCAAGGTGACCTAGAGGGAGGGAACCAAGGACATGAATATCCTGATCTCACTCTGCTACCTCCCTCTGATCTCCTGTTGTGGCTCCCCACGGGCAACCAGAAACCAGAGGGCATGGGAGTCTAATGATGTAATACCTCCTGAGGCAGAGAACAGAGTGGAGAAAAGGAGACACGGAGCCCAGAGGGGCAGATGGTTGACATCTGGCACAGCCGTCTTTTGGAATACAGTGTACCTCCCACCTCTTCGTAAAGCTTTTCCTTACCTTCCTAGACCAAAACTGCCTCTTCAGTTTTTATTAGGGATTGGTCATTAGCTGTTGCCTTCTGACTATTTTATCATGTGTACTGTTTCATTATTTAAAAGCTGTTAATTCTCTTTTAACTTCTAAATATGTTTGTCCTATCCAGTCAACTCAGTTTTAAACCATGAGTACTGTGATTTTTTTTTTCCATAATCATGTTTTGTTTAATGCCTTGCATGTAACAGTTTTTACTACAACTTTTTATTATGAAAAGTTTTAAACATGTATGCAGTAGAAAGAACAGTATGAGGAATTCCTAGGTACTCATCACTCAACTTCAGTTACAAAATTTGCCATTCCTACTTTATCCCCCCACCACCCACCCCTTTGACCATAGTCATTTTTTTAAGTTTCATTTACATTGATCTGTTGAAGGTAATGGATAGTAGGCACGTGTTCATAATCCATGTTGTCATCATCATTGAGCCACTGGGATTGTATTTGTACTCCTTATTTTCATCTCTTTTTTTTTTCCCCCAAATTTTACTTCACTTGACGTGGAATCCCATATATATGTGCACATTGGTGGCCCAAAGTGAAATTTTTGTGAAAATTTAAAGGATTGGCCTTAAGGTCAGCTTAACTCCCTTCTTGTGTATACTTTATTATGAACTGTTTATCTAACCTTTTCTAACAGAGACTTTTGGTTAATGAGACGAGACTTGTACATCGATTCTGCCGTGCAGACTCAAACTGGTTTTTCAGGTGTTTCGTGATGTATTTTATGTTGTCATATCTGTTTTATGGCTGCCATTTCTGTACTTATCCCCAAATGTATGCAGTCTCTAAAATGGGGTACTTACATAAATGTTCAGGGAAAATTGGAGCATCTGCTGCAAATTTCCATTAGCTCTTAATGCCTGAGCAGACACCGCTTTTAAAATCAGAATGTTTTGTCAGTTTCTTTTGTATTAGTCTTTTTCTTCAGATAAAATGAACTCCTCCTCCTCTTCATTTTACTTTCTTTTTAAGGTTACACACTGAAATATCCACAGGGAGCAATTTGCACTGCTTTCTTTCCTATTCTGTCATTAAGTAGAAGAGGGATAACATGAATCACCTTTGTAACCCTGTGGGTATGCAAAGTCTGTTGAGCCAGTAGTCACTTGTCAACTTGCAGACTATCAGTCAGCCTACATGGATGTCACATTCATTGAGAAGGACACCTTAGGTCTACAGTGGACCACCAGATCTTGTGCAAGAAACTAAATGTCCAAGGATTCCTGTTACTAACAATTACTTAACTAATTTGCATTTAATAATTGAACCGAAAGAAAAAAAGCCTTGAGTGACCTTAAAAGGAAATTAGTAGTCACAGAAAGAGCCACAGTGCCCTTTGGCCTAAAAATGTGAAATTCTCAGACAGTAAGGTGACTTACGAAGTCATAAAGGATTTTCCCAGAGAAACAAATTTTTCCCATACTGATCCCTTCATTAGTGACTTAAGATTGAGTATAGGGATTTAAAAATACTACTCTTCCTACTTGAGAAAGATGGAAAGGGACTCCATAGTCTTTTGAGAGGTAATGCCCTCAGGTTGTTTAAGGGAGAGAGTAGCTAAAGGGCCAGCGGTCTGAGCTGGGGTAGCAGTCACTGTTGTAATGGCTACGGAATGCGTTCCTTGCCATAAGTGCAGTTGGACATGGAGAAGAAAAGAAAGTTGATCACATTGGACAGACTATCAGGGAAGGAGGAAAGAAGTAGTACTAAAGAAACCGAGAGTAAAATGTTTGCATTTTTGCCTGATGTGGACCTAGATATAGAAAGTTTGTGTGCCAGAAAGAGCAGAAAAATCAGAGAGGAAAAGCCATCACTGTTGCCAAGAGTAGATATGGGAGGACTGGCACCGCAGCTGGTCAGAGCACTGGTAGGGTCTAGCAGGAGTTAGGTCTGATCTTGGCAGGGCTGAAGGGCCCTTCCGTGTTGATTCAGCCACCTGGGGGGAGAGAAGCCATTATTCACCTCCTAAAATAAGAATTCAGAGCCTGTAACTGGAGTTTAAGAATAGTATGGTCTTTGGTCTATAGCTGGTGCCACTAAAAATTTTGCTGGCATTTATTGAATGTTGTGAGTAAGACTCCAGAATGCACCTAAAATGTGGAAAAACAAAACTTGTTGCTGGAAAAAAGCCTAAACTGAAAAATGTGATCCAAGTCAACAAATTAATCTCACTTTGAGCCAAAGGAAATGTTTGAAATGAAAGTACTGCCAGGAAATAGAGGATTCAAGATCTAGGCGGAAAGATACTGTGAGTATTTTTTGTTTTGTAACTTCCTTGGCTGTAGTGCATTGCTAGAACTTACAGAGAACCCCTTTTAAGGACTTTGTATATGTAGACCTGAAACACCAGTTGTTTTCCTTCTCTGATGCCCCTTTCCCTTTCAAGGAAAAAAAAAAAAGAATGAAGAACATACATGCGTATGAGTAGTAGTTGACCACTAATACGGCCTCTAGGAAAAAACCACAGCATGGTTTGTGGTTTATCTTCAGGAAGATAAATGGAAGGAAGTAAAAGAAGGAACTAGATCATTGCTTTTATGTAGTTTCGTTTGCATAGTACTTCTCAAAATTTACTCTGCCCTTTACAAGAGGTTCACGGCTGTATTTTCATAATTCCAAAGATCTGGGGAGGAAAAACTGTATGGTTTTAATAATAAAATTATAATTATATTTGGTATAAGAAGTTGCCTCCCAAGAATTGTGTCGATCACGTATTGGCCTTACAGAATAGTATTTTGTAGTAACTTGAGGTGGTTCCACACGCCCTGGGAATGCCTGTGTTCTTTCAGTCAAAGAATAGGAGTCCTGTTTTTTGGCATTGGGCAAAAGAGAGGGGTACTGATTGGACCCAGCTAGATGTCTAGGGGAAAGAAAGTGAAGAAAAAGGAGTTTCAAATTGTTAAAGTCATTTCCAAAGAAAGAAATTGATGGAAAGATCATCATCAGTCTTGATAGGGAACGGCACTCCAAAGAGAAGTTGTAAACAGTTTCAGTCTCTGTTGGGCATACCCAGGTATACTGATACGGAGCTCCCAGGTTAGAGAATACAGAGATTAGCTTAAACTCTAAGATTAGTTTCAATTTCCTGTAATTACATACCTGGGATACCTATAATCTGGTTATTTCTTTCTGTTGTATGTTCTTTCTAGATATGGAAGAAAGCAGCAGTGTTGCCATGTTGGTGCCAGATATTGGAGAACAAGAGGCTCTATTGACTGCTGAAACTGTCATCAGTTCATCATTGGAAATTGATGAACAAAGAAAAGTTAAAACAGATCCATTAATCCATGTTATCCAGAAGTTAAGCAAGATCGTAGAACACGAAAAGTCACAAAAATGTCTCTTAATTGGGAAGAAACGCGCACGTTCCAGTACTGCAGCACACTCCCTTGAAGCCCAAGAACTTTGCGAGATTCCAGCTAAAGTAACCCCGTCACCTGCTGGCGAGATTAGGAAGACGGAGATGTCACAGATACACCTCACCCCTGGCTCTCTTGCCCAGAACGATGGGAAGGCTATGTCTTACCAGTGTAGCCTTTGCAAGTTTCTGTCGTCATCGTTTTCTGTGTTAAAAGATCATATCAAGCAGCATGGTCACCAGAATGAAGTGATTCTGATGTGCTCGGAGTGCCACATCACGTCTAAAAGCCAAGAGGAACTTGAAGCTCACGTGGTAAATGACCATGAAAATGATGCCAACAGTCGCACTCAACCCAAAGCCCCGCAGTGTATAAGCCCCTCCAACTCTTTGTCTCAGAGACCCGTGGAAAGAAAGAATGAAACCACTTCTGATACCGCCATGAGTGTGGACAGTCCGCAAGCTCACCCTGCCCAAAATGCACCCGTGACAGAGATGGGTAAGAGGAAGTGGTACGCATATGAACAGTACGGCATGTACCGCTGCTTGTTCTGCAGTTACACCTGTGGCCAGCAGAGAATGTTGAAAACACATGCTTGGAAGCATGCCGGGGAGGTCGATTGCTCCTATCCAATCTTCGAAAATGAAAACGAGCCCCTAGGCTTGCTGGACTCTTCAGTGGCTGCTGAGCCTGGTGGGCTGGACGCAGTAGTCATTGCTATTGGAGACAATGAACTGAGTATCCACAACGGGCCTTCAGTACAAGTACAGATTTGCAGCTCAGAAACATTATCCTCTTCATCTCCTTTGAAACAGAGTGCGGAAGGGGGAGTTCATCTAGGCCAGTCAGTTACTCTTGACCCTAACGAGGAAGAAATGCTGGAGGTGATTTCGGATGTGGAGGAGAATCTAATTGCCGACAGTCTGCTTTCATCTGCACAGAAGATCATTAGTAGCAGCCCAAACAAAAAAGGCCACGTTAATGTGATAGTGGAGCGTCTCCCGAGTGCGGAAGAAACTCTTCCGCAGAAGCATTTCCTCATGAATGCTGAAATGGAAGAGGGCAAAAACCTGAGCCCAACAGAATCCCAGATTGGGTGTGAAGGAAGAGATGAAGTTTATCGAGCTGATAAATGTACTGTTGATATTGGGGGGCTGATCATAGGCTGGAGCAGTCCAGAGAAGAAAGACAGTGAGTTAATAAACAAAGGACTGGCTGCTGATGAGAACGCCCCACCAGGCCGAAGGAGAACAAATTCTGAGTCTCTCAGACTACACTCGTTAGCCGCAGAAGCCCTTGTCACGATGCCCATACGAGCTGCAGAACTGACGAGAGCCAACCTCGGGCACTACGGGAACATAAACCTTCTAGATCCAGACACCGGACAAAGGCAAGTAGATAGCACATTGGCGGCATATTCTAAAATGATGTCACCACTCAAAAACTCCGCAGATGGATTAACTACTTTTAACCAAAGCAACTCGACGTTGGTAGCACTCCCGGAGGGTAGGCAGGAACTGTCCGACGGGCAAGTTAAGACAGGCATCAGCATGTCCTTACTGACTGTCATTGAGAAGCTGAGGGAAAGGACAGACCAAAATGCTTCAGATGACGACATTTTGAAAGAGTTGCAGGACAACGCCCAGTGCCAGCCGAACAGCGAGGCGAGCCTGTCGGGAAGCAGCGTGGTGGAGTACATCCCCGATGCTGATCGGCCCTACCGGTGCCGCCTGTGTCACTACGCAAGCGGGAACAAGGGCTACATCAAGCAGCACTTGCGAGTCCATCGGCAGAGACAGCCGTATCAGTGTCCTATCTGTGAGCACATAGCTGACAACAGCAAAGATCTGGAGAACCACATGATCAACCACTGTAAAACAAGAATATACCAGTGCAAGCAGTGCGAAGAGTCTTTTCATTATAAGGTAAGTATTGGTTCAGGAAGTCATTCAGAGAACCTTCGAATTTTTAGAGTCAGGAGGGAGCTTGGTAGAGAGAACCCGACCACCTCATTTTATAGATGAGGAAACTGAGACCCAGGGAAGTTGGATAATTTGCCCAGAGGATCCCGACTGAATTAGTATTAAAATTGGGACTGAAATCTAGGTCATCGGAATTTCTGGTGTAGGATTGTTTTCCCTGCCGACCGCCTCCTTAACAGTTTCTGTGTTTACTGCTTTAGTTTTGGCGTGGATATCTTTTTTTAAATGTGTTGATTTTAAATTGCAGGGTAATTACAAGGGAATGTACGGCGGAGGGACGTACACATATTTGATTTACACAAATGTAATCCTACATCATCAGCGCAAAAAAATAGCTATTTTTCATCTTCCGTGGCCCCAAAATGTAGGTCGTTCACTTGAGCTACACAACCAGCCAGTAGTGATCTGTGTCACTGCAGGAGGGAAAATAAGCTGTTTTGGACTTAATGAAAGATAGTAAAGTGGAAACAGAGCCACATGTGTTGTTTTATGGGCAGTTTAAGGGACTTTCAAGGACTATTTTGACTGATTTTCGTCTTACATGCTACCTTAAAACCAACAACCAGCATGAGATACTGTTTCTGTAAAGGAAACCGGATTGACTCATTAGTTTCAAACTTTCCTTCTCTCGTGTGTCAGTTGACTGTTACGATAGGGGGAAAGTGTGCTTAAAGGGTAGCTGGGATGTAGGCTTTTTCTCTCAGTTTCCCCAGAGTTGGGGGTCTAGCTCAGGAATAAAAAAGTCTTTGGGTCTGAGATTTCACTGCCTACTTGGGTTGCTCTCATGAAAATCCGAAGTGGTCTCAGGCTACCAGACAAGCAGTGCATCCAAATGGGCAGCAAAAGCAGGTTCCCGAAGTTCCTTTGGCTCCTGCATTCTTGATTGGTGGAGGTGGAGGATGAAGATCCCGTGGAGGAATGGTTCCATTTAGGTCTCTCTGGCACATTTAGTTGATATTGAAAGACAAAAATTACCAGGAATCCAGCAAAACAATTGCTGTTTGGATTTATTTTTATGAAGCATTGGGTTATTTTGAGTGCTCTGCTCTTTCCTCCGCCGGCAGGCCAGTGTGTAAGTAAGTATGCACGTGCCATGCGTAAGCAGGGGGTAGCAGGGGATTCCTCTCAGAAAAGGTACAGAGAGCTGCCTTTTTGATGAGACTGTGATTTCCCTAGCGTATTTCTTCCCATGAACTGTCAAATAAGTCAGGTAATCTTTTAGCACATTTGATTTTAAAATACTGATAATGTGTTTTAGGTACGAGGCCATGAAAGCCACTAACTGCTTCTCCAGTCTCTGAGTAACAATGCAGGTGTATTTATTGAAGGTTACATGTGAATATTTCTCAATTTTTTTAGAGTCAGCTGAGGAACCATGAGAGAGAGCAACACAGTCTTCCAGATACCTTGTCAGTAGCAACTTCTAATGAGTCGAGGATTGCCGGTGATACAGCTGATGGAAAATGTATTCAGGAAGGTATCCGTGCATCCTTTTTTTTTTTTTTTTTTTTTTTTTTTTTTTTTTTTTGGGTCCAGGCTGCATGAGAAGCATAGAAAGTTTTCTTAAAAAGCTTAGTTGTCATGTGGGTTAATTTCAGGACTAAAGCTGCCTATATTCTCTCTTTTCATACTGCGGAGTGAATCTTAACCTGTGTTCTGAGGTATTGAATGAACACTGTATTAGTAAGTTCTCGGCTTCAACACTGTAGGTAAATAATAGGTTGAAATTTATGCTGTCCTGTCAGAGCCAAGTCCAGCATAAACCCTTGGGTGACATACCAGCAAGCTGGGGAAGCTTTTGCAGACGGCAGGCTCTCACCTCAAACTTTAAGTAAGGCTTCCTGCTGAGATCTTATTCTTATCCAAGTATGGCTGCCAGATTTCATCTGCATTATTCAAAAAAAAACACACACACAAGATCTTTTTATGCACTAGTTAGGTACTAGTTGGCCGAGTTTCTGCTAATAGGAATATTAGAATCAAAAGATTTAATTAGAGTTACATGAAAAGGCGGATGCCACATCCGGAGAATTAGGGATAAAGCGTAATAAACCGTGCTTCCGTGCATCAGCTCTCTTAAATTGATATACTTTAAGTGTCTCAAGTGCGGTACATAGTTTTTATGGGAAATAAAACATATTGGGGTGACTTTCCTTTTTAGATTTCCCAAGAATTAAAGTTAGAAACAACTGCAGAGTAAAATGTTTTACCGTAATGTTTCATTAAATTATACCCCAGAAAGCATAACTGATTCAAGAATGTTTCTGAAAGAACTGATTTTGACACCACTGTAGCACCAAAATTCCCTTGTCAAACAGATGTCAACCCTGTAAAACTATCCAAAACAAAAGGAGTTTATGACATAGCATCTGTTTTCTGCAATAGATGGCTGAGCTAAAACAGTTTTGTTTCCTTTTTACAAAATAGCCCTAAATGCCTCCTTTTATTTTAATTCATTATGTTTCCATATCCCCCTTTAAAGGAGACATTAAAACATTTGATGTCGTTGGACCATAAATCCCTAATGAAGGAATAAAGTAAATACTACTCAGTGGCACCACCTGCGGTTAATACTAATGGTGGAATGGCTCTTCTAGCACCATCTTCCAAAGCAGTAGTTTATAAAACTGTCCAAATGGGTTAACAAATTAGAACTCACAATTTTAATAAAAAAGATTAAAATGTCAGCTCAAAATTAAAGTAACCAGTTTGAGCTTTACAGCAATAGCATCTGTCCACCATATCCCCATTTTACAGCATCTTTTCTTAGTGCATTCTGCTGTTTCTTGGGGTTAAATGTATGGATTTAAGCTGCTTGCCATGTCTGTTTTACTCTCACTTCATTCCATTTTTCTTCTCTGTGATAATAGTAAAACGCTTCAGATGACTGATAACCTCCTGCATACTTAAATGTTGACACTTTATTAATTCAGTATTAGATCCTCGGAAATCTGGTTGTCAGGCCAAGAAACAAAGTGTTTTGCTCACAAAGAAGTTCAAAGAAATTCATGTCTTGCTAGAACTTCTTTAGCCATTTAATAAAATTAATGAACAAGTTGGGGGATGTATGCTTCTGTGGTCCCCAGCCTCCGCCTCTCCCCACTCTGATGGCACAGATAACATAGGACATGTTTTTGACTCTGAGACCCAGTATAATGGAGTTTCAGACATTCTTTCTGCCAAAAGGCGTGGAGGGCCCATCCTGAGCTTGCTGCCAGCAGTCCAGTGAAGGCATCCAGTGCCTGTACGGACTGCAGTCGGGGAGGAAGACAGAACTGTACCGACAGGGGTGTCAGCTAACGTCACAGGTGCTCTCCTAGAGCCATGGGCAAAGCACTTTCATAGGGTGCTCCTTCGTGAAATTTAATTAAATTGTTCCTTATTGCAAACATAAAATTCGTGAAGCTCTGGAAATTCGGCATAAACAGAACACATGGGTCTCTGCCCTCAGGGGAGTCTATAGCTAGGGACAGGTCAAGAGATCCGACACAAACATGCAGGTGACACACAGACTGCAGTGAAGGAAGAATAGAGGGTTCTCTGCTTTCTGAGTAAACCATGCTGGAAGGTCCTAGAATTTCCATTTTGTAGATGAGAAAACTGAGTCCTCACCAGATAAAATGCTTTTGCCCATGATCACCCTGGTACTAGGTGGAAGAGCAAGGACAAAGCCCAGAGTTTTGAACTTTTAAATCTAATACTCTTTCTACTGGAAACAGTTGCTTGAAGTAGCACGGGCTCTCATTCTGTGCTATATTAAGTTTTTCCATCTGTCATTTTTATTAGTTGTCATTGATCTGTAATATTTCTCACACAAAACCATTATCCAATATTTCACACTTCATTTTTTCAGGGTTTTTTTAAAAAACTGAATTTGGAACAGTGCCACTTATAATCAAGTCCAAGTTTTTAACCTACCAATTAAGAATAATACTTAAATTATAATTATGATTAGTGTGTATATTAATTTTGTAGACTTACACCAGGAAATTAAGACATTTTGTTCTGCCTGGCAAAAGTAGTTATAGGCAAAAGAAAATTTCAATTTTAGAAAGCTTAAATTTAACTTAAGGATTTTCTTTGTTGAAATTTCAGCGTGGGTTTCTTTTGTGCCACCAATTTTACGATTCTGTACTGTGTGCTAGTGTTCTACCTAAGCTTCCTTCCTGTTCTGGCTTATTCTCCAGCTCTCCATGCTTGCTTTGTTTCTGAATATAAAGCAGTCAGGCTGTGAATGGCCTGCAGATTTTGTGCTTACCGAAGAGTAACGAGAGTGTTGAATATCTTCGGGAACAGTTTTACATGATCAAGGCATCCAGCTTGTTTTGTCTCAGGCTTACCCTGATTAAAACTACCCAGCCCTGTTGCTGCAGAGTGAGGGTGGTAACATGGCCTCTTTTCCACTGGATCCATGTCTTCTGGATTTCAGAGAGTGGCACAGTCACGTTAGTGATAACACTTACCCTTGTCACCTGCCGGTTTGCTGGGTATGATTATATGATATTATTTAGCACTGAAGAATTCGTGCTGGTTTTTCCTTCCGTTGTTGCACTGATAGCTGGCTTTCAGTTGTAAAAAAAGGAAACCCGCAGGGTAAAAAAGCTTTAGTCTTTTTATCTAGAGTTTGTTATATATGCTTTGCAGCATACTGTGTAATGTTGTATTAGAGTATGAAATCACAGCTTGTTGGCAAATCAGTGTTTCCTTAAGACAGTGTATCCAGTATCAGACCACCTTTCAGATCAACAGTGTATCTCTGGTTAATTCAGCTGCTGCACAGTCAGCAGGGCAGCTGGCATCAAGTTTATTACATTCTAGCATTTTGTACAAGGTTATGCATAAACTAACCCAATGTATCTGTGTTTACAGGTCAGATGATGTTCAGCTTATATCTGCTGATAGTCTTGTTGCAGGAGAACCTGGAAAGCCGTGTTCACACTTGTTAATTTTAATAAATGAGAAAGCCTTGACTGAAATATTAATACTGTGTGTTATAAATATTCAGTTACAGTGGAAACTGTGTCATTTGTATCTAATCAGTGCATGTCGCTAAAGCTCTCCAATCCCTTGTCTAGGGACTAAGTCTTCAGTCCAGAAACAGTATAGATGTGATGTGTGTGATTATACAAGTACAACATACGTTGGAGTCAGAAACCACAGACGAATCCATAACTCTGACAAGCCATACAGGTAAGTGTGATTATCCTAGAGTTTTAATGCTTGTATTAGACTATTTTACAGTAAAGAAAAAAATAGAATTAAAGATTCATAACACCTGTCTAAACACAAGGTAGGTACAAAGAAACTCACTACTGGTGAGTGTTGTCTAGTTTGTTAAGAAATACGAACTTTAAGCTTTTGTCTTAGGACAACCGGCATTTCATCTAGTTGAAATAAAGGAAGATATCTACATCTGTCAGTTTGATGTTCTCAGTTTCATGTGGGTGTAAATTACCATAGTAATCTTCAGTGCTTTGAGTACATTTCAGTAATTTGGAGGTTTAACTGCTCCATATTCCAACAAAAGATGCTTAAAACTTAAAAGCAATAAAATGCCCTATGAAAGAGGTTTTTTTTTTAAATTAAGCTATCATTTAATTTTGTTACTTGATTTTCCACAAAAGCCAATACTAATACTTATTTCCAGGAAATAAAGATGTTCTCAGGTGATCAAGATAGAAAGATAGAAATCATTATTTCTTAAGTACACTTCAGCTCTTGAGAATAAGCTGCATGTTGTTCGTGTGCTAAAAGTACAGACATTATTGCAGAAGGTCCCCCTGTCCCAAGGCAATCTGTTCCACTTGCAGCCACAATGGAGTATCAGGATCCCACTCAAAGCTGAGACCGTCACCGTGGCTAATTGCACTAGGCCATGGCATGAACTTTTTCAGTGGCTTATCAAAACCTATTTCACATTTTAACTTCTCTCCCCAGTTTTTCATATAGGTATGACACAGTGTGTGGGAAACTTGCCCACTGTATTAGTAGCTAAATGAAAACCTGACAGACTGTGCCTGAAAATGCCATTATTTGATGCTATAGTATAACATTTGCAAACTTATTTATAATCATTCTTATTTGTTTATAATCAGTCCTCAGTATATTCATTTGCCGAGTCTCATAGCTCTATGGAAGGTGTTTGGCCTTACCTCAGTGTGTTTTTATTTCAAACATTTTTATTTATTTATTTATTTATTTTTTTTAAAGATTTTATTTATTTATTTGACAGACAGAGATTACAAGCAGGCAGAGAGGCAGGCAGAGAGAGAGGAGGAAGCAGGCTCCCTGCTGAGCAGAGAGCCCGATGCGGGGCTCGATCCCAGGACCCTGAGATCACGACCTGAGCCGTAGGCAGCGGCTTAACCCACTGAGCCACCCAGGCGCCCCTCAAACATTTTTAAAACTAGGATCCCTAAGAAAGATTTTTCCCCAGAATACAATGAAGGCCATTAACCATTATCAACAACTTCATGGCCAGAAATTATAGATGAGCAGTAATAGGTACTTAGCATGTATCATTTATGATTGACACTAGGAAGCATTTAGAAGAAGATGATGGAAACGGGACACTGGTTCATCTGATAAGAGGAGAAAGTTTTGCCTTTATATTTTGGGTATCTTTATTTTTTTTTTTTTTTAAGATTTTATTTACTTATTTGACAGACAAGTAGGCAGAGAGGCAGGCAGAGACAGAGAGAGGAGGAAGCAGGCTCCCCGCCGAGCAGAGAGCCCGATGTGGGGCTCGATCCCAGGACCCTGGGATCATGACCCGAGCTGAAGGCAGGGGCTTTAACCCACTGAGCCACCCGGGCGCCCCTGGGTATCTTTATTTTTAAATGTAATGATATACTGTGCCAGATTCATGTGATCCAGGCAAGAATAAAATAACGTTCTTTGGATCTAGAATTAGATTCATTGAGAAGTATTTATTGAGCAATACTATGTTCCAGGAGCTGTGCTAGGCTGTTAGAGTATAGTCACGATAAAAAGGTTATTATACCTCTTTCATGAAATTTGTAGATCAACAATAAATAAGTGAACTCTCAAATACACAGTTATGATAAGTTTATGAAAGATTCTGGCTCTGTAGAGGAGTCTTCACATCTACCTGAGTAGATTAGTCTTATAGCTTAAAAATGAATTTTGATAGTTTTTGGTGTCCTAGAGTTTGTTTTCTTATGTTCTTAAGATATTCACAGATTCCTGGGGTTGGTTATGATTGTCCTAGGGTCTTCCTACCAGTGGGCAATGTACTATGAGAATCCTCCTCCTCTTACAAGAAAGTGGCGTCCGTGTGTTACTTTCCAGGATTATTCACACTACACTTGGTCACTGGGTTTAGCCTGAGTGCTTATGTCTTAGGAGAAGTGTCATATCTCCCGCTCCCTGTAATTATGAACATTTTCTCATAAGTCTTATTTTTAAACAGTCAAATCTTGTAACTCTTTTTTTGACCTTCTGTAGATACTTTAAATCCACATGGGATTGTGAATTAACACACTGTATTCCAGTAAGCTTCTAGGACTTCCTCTTCCTTGTCAATACTGCTTGACTCAAGCTAGTTAGCATCGCGTTCTTGAAGTCTCATTGAACCCGAGTAATCACCGCAGTCTTTCTGGCCAGTTGCATGTGTGCTTCGTTCAGTTTTGCCGCCTTATACACTTACTGGTCAGAGTTTGGGCTGCTTTTCTCAGAATCCATGCCGGATACATTTCTGATTACCTACTTTGTGTTAAGAAACATGCTTACCAGGAGCAGTGATGAATTTTTTTATGGAGTTAGAGTGCCTTGTTGCGCAACTTCTAGTCTTTGCACAAGGGCAGAACAGGTGCGTTGGTGTTTTAATGTGCCTGTTATGTAATAGGTTTTCTGCAGTATGTGTAACTGTTCTTTGCACAAACCTTTCCTTTTTATGCTTCCATTCCAGTCCTTCATGGAACCCATTTGTGTGATCTGGGCAGTCCCGCTTCATGTACTAGTTAAGAAGAGCCTGGTTCCAGGGGCAGATAGTCCTGCGATTGAATCTGAGCTCTCTGACTTAACGGCACATATTACGTTGGGGAAGCTATTTCACCCTATGATGCTTGGTCCTGTCTTTTCTAAAATGAGGATAATTAAGGCACCTGCTTTACAGGGCAGGCATGAAGACTAAATTCAGTACCATATGCAACATCCTGTCACAAACTAAGCACCCAGTAAGTAATATTCATTGGGCCCAGTTTCTATCCTCGTCCTCTGTCACTGATTCATTGTGTAACATCACCTCCCCTAGCCCCCTCCCCAGAAATGCTATTAACCTCTCATTTTAGAAACGAAGAGTAATCCTGTTTCTGGATAGACAGGCATTGCTTATTTCTTTTACAAGAGAGATGCTACTCCCAAGTAGAAATGTCACAGCTGAGATCCCTGTGCTGTGTTGCCTTAGAGGCAACCCAGTGTCTTGTGTAGCACTCGTGCTTTTGAGTCTCAGGCCTAGGCCACACACCTGTGCCCAGCTGGGTGACATTGTGGATGTTATTAAAGGCTAAACCTGCTTTCCCATATGAAACGGGAGAATACTGCCTTGCTCATAAAGCTTTGTGAGTACTGAGTGAGGTCAGTTCTTTAAACGCCCACCATATTTCCTGGGGCATCAAAAGAGCTGGTTTTCTTCTGCTGCTCCTTTGCTTCCAGGGTCATCTCAGAAACTCTGTCCCTGTCACAGAAGGAAGAGAGCTATTTGCCATTCCTGTGTGAGGACACAGAAAGATGAAAAAGGCATCATCCCACCCCAAATGTTGCATTACCAAATGGAACAAACTTTGTTTTTCAGTGCTTCATTAAGGAATTTCCATGTAGGGGCACCTGGGTGGCTCAGTGGGTTAAAGCCTCTGCCTTTGGCTCAGGTCATAATCCCAGGGTCCTGGGATCAAACCCCACATCGGGCTCTCTGCTCAGCAAGGAGCCTGCTTCCTCCTCTCTCTCTGCCTGCTTCTCTGCCTACTTGTGATCTCCATCAAATTAATAAATAAAATCTTTTTAAAAAAATTTTTTTAAATGGAATTTCCATGTAAACCATATACCTGATGTTTATAACATTGACCCCACAGTTAAAGGGCTCCATTCAGGATTTTCAAATGGTAGATACCCTCTTAAGTTTAATATTACAGTTCTAGAATTCCTCCTGGTTTACATCCCCCAATATTACTTTTGTGACTGGCTGGAGATGGAAGATGGGATGATAACACATTTTCCTCAAGTTACCAAGTTCCCTTCTCACTGTCTAACATTGAACCAATTTTCCCTTAGATAGACACTTGAAGGGCACCTGCGTGACTCAGTCTGTTAAGCATCTGATGCTTAATTTCAGCTTGGTCACGATCTCAGGGTTGTAAGATAGAACTCCACATTGGGCTGTGCACTCACTGGGCATGGAGCACAGTGGCTGTCACAATCTTGGTCACGATCTCAGGGTTGTGAGACAGAGCTCCACGTTGGGCTATGCACTGGGCATGGAATTCCTTCTCCAACTGCCCTTCCTCCCCCGTAAAATTAAAAATTAAAATAAAAAAATAAACACACTTGTATTAGTTCTTATGTTTTGAAACTACACCATGGCATGGCAAGAGGTAGGAGAGGCAACATGACAAAGAAGGAACAGGCTTTGGAATAAAGTACTTGGTACACTGCCTGGCGTGTATTAGGTGCTCAGTAAATGTTGACTGATAGTTTTTCTCATCTATGAAATGGCTCTGGTTCTGTAAGTTGTGTTTTGAAAATAAACATATAGTGGAATTACTATGCTTTTTCCTCCTTAAGAAGAAGAGCTGCCCAGATAGGAATGTTGAATTTTTTAAGAGTCCAGTTTTAATACCTAGGCCAAAAATACCCAGTATTTCCCTAAATGTTTCAAATATACTTTCAAAGTTAGTTTGTTCAAATCAGCAGCTAAACAAGGTCCAAACATTGCATTTGGTTGATGGTCTTTCTCTCTTTAAAATTTTTAATACTTTTTAATTTAAGGTAGTATACATCCTGAAAATTTCATAAACTTGAAGTGTACAGCTTGATGGATGGGTCACAAATTAAACTTCTCCTTATAATGATTCAGACCAAGAAATAAGCCATTGCCAGCTCCTCTGCAGCACCCTCTTCTTGGGGCTTTCCAGGCACTGACTACCTTTCTCCTCCCTTCTCCCTTAGCCTCTACCCCCTAACCATCTTGACTTGAGTGGAGCCCAGCACATGGCTTGAACTCAACAACTCTGTAAAATCAAGACCTGAGCTGATAGCAAAAGTCAGACGCTGTAACTGACAGACCAACCTAGGCATCCATTTGACCTTTACCATCAGAAATTAGTTTTGCCCTTCTTTGAACTTAAGAGAAATGAAATCATGTAGTACATCTATTTTTTTTTTAAGTTTATTTAAATAAGCTCTACACCCAGCATGGGGCTGGAACTCACGACCTCAAGATTTTTTCAGCTGAACCAGCCCATCGCCCCAGTGCACATTCTTTTATGTCTGGCTTTTTTTACTCATCATCACTATGTATAATTTAATGTGGTACTAATACATTCCTTTTCATTGCTGTATAGTATTCCAGTGTAAGACTAGCATTCATTCATTTATTCTACTAATGGTAGATATTTGGATTATTGCCCTATTTCCCCTTTATTGCAGATAATGCCTTTTGAGCATTCTATTTTATATACACAAGATTTTCTTAATTTATTTGAGATTGAGCATGAACAGGGGCAAGAGCAGAGGGAGAGGAGGAAACAGGCTTCCCACTGAGCAAGGAACCTGATGCAGGGCTTCATCCCCGGAGCCCTAGGACGTGACCTGAGCCAAAGGCAGACACTTAACCAACTGAGTTGCCCAGGTGCCCTGAACATTCTTTTATGTGTTTCTCAGTGTATATATGAAACAAGGCCATTTTCATTGGGTTTATGCCTAGGAACAGAGTATCTGGGTAATAAGGCACGGATATATGTTCTGCTTTGGCAGATGCTCAGCAGTTACCTAAAATGTACAGTGACTGTCCAGTTCATATTCGCAGCAGCACTTTGTATTGTCACTCTTTGATTTTGATCATTCTGGTAGGTGTGGAGAGGTATGTTGTTCTGGTTCTAATTTACATTTTCCTAATGATTTGTGAGGTTGAGTACCTTTTCATTTGTGTTCTATTGTCTGTTTCTTTATTGGATTATCTGCTGTTTTTCTTTCTGGTTTGTAGCAGTTCTGTGTTCAGAATACAAGTTCTTTGTCTGTTACGTATATTGCTCATATTTTCTAAACTGTGGCTTATCTTTGGACTCACAGTGATGTTTTTGACAAACAAATTTCTATCTTTAATACAGTCAAATTTATTAATCTTTTTCTTTGTAGTTAAGACTTCTGGGTCTTTATACTCTGAAACTGATATTGGTGTTTTTGAAATAGCCTTGTGAGGTACATAATTAGAAGTGAAAATGTGTGCTCATAGGATAATGATTCTGATTTTCGGGGATGCACATCAGCTGGATCTAAAATACTGTATTTTTGTATTAATGAGCCTAGTTTTCTAATATGACACTAAAACTAAAAAAAAATACTTTTTAAACAAAATCCAGGAAAGTTTGGGGTTGTTTTTTTTTTAAAGATTTTTTTATTTATTTGAGAGACAGACAGTGAGGGAGTACAAGCTGGATTAGGGGCATAGGGAGAGGGAGAAGTAGGCTCCCCGCTGAGCAGAGAGCCTGATGTGGGGATCATGACCTGAGGCAAAGGCAGACACTTAACTGACTGAGCCACCCAGGCGCCCAAAATCCAGGAATGTTTAAGCAGTGGAAATGACATTTTGGAATGACAAGGCTGCCTCTCCTTATAGTCAGTCATTGAATAAAGTCTGGTCTTTCTATAACTATAAAAATATTAGAAATTATAATAACGGTCAACATTTTTTTTAACATGGGCCAAGCAGTGTGCTAAGCACTCTATTTTTGTGAGCTCACTTTTAATCCTTATAATGGCCCCGTACTTAGAAATATTACTATCCCAATTTCATAGATGTGCAAACAGGAACTGGGTGGATTAAAATTTCCCCAGGTCTCTCAAGTGGCTGAGTCAGGGTTTGAGCCCTTGCTTGTACAGGCTGTGCCACCCTGCCTGTCTCAGGTATGCCAGAAAACTCTTAGAGATGCCTGTCGCCACTGCATGCCAAACCACCCCAATTTAGTGGTATAAAACAGCAGCAGTTTTATTATGCTCAGGGATTCAGAAAGGGCACTACAGGAATGGCTTGTCTCTGTTCCAGAAGGTCTGGGGCCTTAGCACAGACTTGAAGGCTGGAGGTGACCCCATCTGAAGGCTCCCTCCCCAGGCTGGTGATTGCTACTAGCTGTTGGCGAGGGCCTCAGCCAGGGCTTTCCTCAGGAACCATATGCACGATTTCTCCATGAGGACATCCCAGCTGTGCCAGTGCCCCAGAGTGAATGCTTAGATTACCAGTAGGCAGGCACTGTTACTACTTTTATGAACTCCCCTTAGAAGTCACAGACCATCACTTCCACTAGTTACAAACTTCTTCAGTCTCATATGAAGGCATGTTGAATTTCAGTCAATTTTCTTGGCTTGGGGAAAAGCTCAAGTCTTTGAAAAACTTGGATTTCTTTTAAGGAAACAGAACAGATAGTTTAATTTGAAGGAAAACAATATGTTTTGTATTAAAGGGATGGACCAAAGAAGTTTGTTTTTCACAGTGGCATAAAGATTTCTTGGGTTCTTCACAAAATTTAAAGTGGCCACTTTTCTGAACCTTAGTTATTTATTCCTTTGAAAACATAGGAAACAAATGTGGTAAGACAAACCCTACTGCAGAATTTTTATCGACATCTTTTCGTGCATATTCAAATCCTACTCAGGTCATTTCAGATCTTGTAGAACGTCCCCAAGTTTTGCTTCTTCTACCTGATGCCTCAAGGCAGCTGTTTCTGATTGAATCAGACCTGGAGTAAGTCCGAGTACAGTCCCAGGCCAGGGAAAGAGTGAACCACATTCTTATTTTCTTGGTAACTGACCCATGAGCAATAAGAGAAAGCCTATGGAAAAATTCAGTCTTTGGGTGTTTTGTTTTGTTTTGTTTTGTTTTGTTTTGTTTTCAGTTTTTTAGCCATATTATGAGAAGCCATGTGTGTTTTTCTACACCATCAAGCAATTATAACTCAGTTCTCAGCAGACACTGACTGGGCGAGGGGTCTTACAAATTGAATCCTGGAGATAGCATCAGGTCTCACTGGTGAGGGGCTCCATTCCACAAGACTGTCCCCACTTCCTCGTCACCTGTGCTCCTAACTAGAGCAGCTCACAAAACTCAGGAAACCAGTTTACTTACGTTTACCAGTTTCTTTTGAAGGATATAAAGGATACAGATGAGCAGGCAGATGAGGAAGTTCACAGGGCAAGGCCCCAGAGGGGCAGAGCTTCCATTTCCTCTCTGGGTACCACTCTTCCAGCACTTTCATGTGGTCACCAACTCGGAAGCTCTCAGAACATCCTTTTGGGTTTTATGGAGGCTTCATTACTTAGTCCAGCCCCTCTCCCCCGGGAAGGGGGAGACTGAAAGTTCCAACCTTTCACCTTCCAATCCCAGGCTTGGCTCCTCTGGCAACCAGCCCCCATCCTTAGGTTACCTTGAGGGGGTCAGAAGATTACGACATTAACATAACAAAAGACATCGGATTCCTCTCCCGACTTGACTTCCAAGAGTTTTGGAACTCTGCTAGGAATGGGGACAAAGACCAAATATATCTTTTTTTTTTTTTTCTTTTTCAAGATTGTTTATTCATTTATTTGTCAAGAGAGAGAGATGAAGAGAGGAGCACAAGCAGGGAGAACAGCGGGCAGTGGCAGAAGCAGGTCCCCTGCTGAGCAAGGAGCCCTATGTGGGACTCAATCCCAGGACCTTGGGATCATGACCTGAGCCAAAGGCAGACGCTTAACCGACTGCCACCCCCAGGCGTCCCCCAAATATATATTTCTGACTAGAAATCACGATATCACAGGTTTCAATGTAGCTTTCTTGCACTGGGAAGAAATCTCATTTTTCATACAAATGTGGTTGTGACTTTACTGGCCTACGGAGTAATAGGGTTCTTTCTGGTATTCCAGAGCTTTGGTCCAGCCTTATTCAGAAGCTGCACCAGCAGTTGATCTGTTAGGGTGCTCATTGTTTCCGAATGTTGCACGTACACTTTGTCTTGATAGATTGGAATAACTGAGGTACCAAAGGAGATTGTCATCAGAGCATCAGGTAGGTCCACTAAAAAAGCAAAACAAAATTGTGATAAGCGATGTCATGTAAGTGTGCTGCTGCTGCTCCTGTGTCAGTAGGGTTTTTTGCCTTGCTTTTTGGGTTTTATTATTCTTTTTTTTTTTTCTGCCAGTATATGGAGTAATTGGAAAATAGGGATGTTGATGGTCTGCTGGTAACATGGTTAGAAATGATCTGTTAGACATAGATAGCCCTCTGTTTCAAAACATATTTTGTTGCAGTACTGCATGTATTTTGGTCAGGTTGGTACAGGGTCACCTGTGCGTTTTCTATCTGATGGCATTTATACTGGGAAGGTCAGTAAAGGGAAGCTTCACTAGAATGGAGTTGCAGGCTCAGCAGGGGGAGCTCTCGGGCCCTACCGCTCATCGTCAGTTGCAGACCCCGGCAGGAAGACAAGGACCTTGCAGGTGGATACTACTTTACTCTCCCAGCAGGAGAAAGAAAGGCTTACCTCCTCACCACCACCCAGCCAGCACAGGCAGTGACAGATAGTCACAGCTCCGCCACTGAAAAGCCACTATGCTTCCAGTTCCCAGTTTACCCCAGTGGATTTTTTATTTATAACAGTCTTCCTAACTTCGTGCTTTCCTCTGTGAAAGGGCATCCCTATTCTTTGTTCAGAAGACTTGGTTTTGCCAAAGTTCATTTGCCCCGGATTGCAATTCTCTGTTAGTCCTGAATAAACCCAGTTTTTTCCCTGATAAATAACTGGCAGCTTTATTTTTTTTATGTTAACAATACCTTCATGAAAGAAGATAGACAATAAGTAAACAACAGAATTTCAGAAAAATAAGTGTATGGTAAGCAAAGTGAATAAAACAAGATCGTATAATAATAGTTCACTCTCATTTTTGTAAACTAGGAGAATTTGGTTTCCTCCATGGAATTGTAGAGGAAGAATGCAGAGGGACTGGAAAGTGGGGAAATAGTGCTTTAGCTAAAGGAAACCTGTTCTTTAAAAAGCGGGTAGAAATAAGTGTAAGCTGCCTATACCAAACTTCGAAGTTGGGGTTCTCCTGTAGTATCCTTCTTCTCTAATCAGTTGAAAATTATTTTAATAAGTGCAAACCTTATTTACCAGTTAGCCAATATTTTCCCACTTTTATCATATTTGGATCTTTCTGTGAATATTTACCATTGTTTGTGTCCCTTCAGAAAATCCCTACCAACCTGGGGCGCCTGGGTGGCTCAGTGGGTTAAAGCCACTGCTTTCGGCTCAGGTCATGATCCCAGGGTCCTGGGATCGAGCCCTGCATCGGGCTCTCTGCTCAGCAGGAGGCCTGCTTCTCTTCCTCTCTTTCTCTGCCTGCATCTCTGCCTACTTGTGATCTCGGTCTGTCAAATAAATAAATAAAAATCTTAAAAAAAAAAAAATCCCTACCAACCTAATGTCGATGCTCCTAGGATTAGGGCTTAATCATTCCATAGACTGGTCTTGCACACGCTCGCTCGCTCTCTCTCTCTCTCTCTCTCTTCCTCTCTTAAAGATTTTAAGGACTTCTTCATATTAAAAGATATTGAGGGGGCTCCAGTTGGTTAAGCGTCCAACTCTTGATTTAGGCTCAGGTCATGATTTCAGGGTCGCAAGCTCTGTATCAAGCCCTGCCTAGGGTATGGAGCCTATTGGGATTCTCTCTCTCCTCCTCCCTCGGCCCCTCCAGCACACACAAGCATACTCTTTTCTCGGGGAAAAAAAAAAAAAAGATTTCTATAGTAAAAAATTTTGTTTAAATGGTTATTGAATTTCTTTAGATTAAGTCTCAGCAACAACAGGGAAAATACGACTTCTCTTTTGAGCCTTTCAAATGGTGAATGATAATAATAAATTTTCTAATACTGAGTTCTCTGTATTCCTGGAATAAGCCTCCCTTCGTCATGGTATATTATTCTTTCAATGCACTGTGGGAATCTCTTTGCCAGCGTTCTATTCAGAATAATCTGTGTTGATATCCGTAACTGAGATTTGGTATGTAGTTGTTTTTTTTCAATTGTCCTTGCCAAGTTTCCATATCAGTGTGATTCTAACTTTGTAGAAAGACTTTGAACAACTTTTTTAAAAACTCTGAAACTTGAAGGCCCAAGCTAATTTGAATGCAAAGAAACTGGCTGTTTTCTGTTGACTTTAGACATAGGACCCGGTAGTCCTTTGAAAAGAACATTGATACTTCATTTCTTTCCCTAATTTCTACTCTAAGTATCTTTCTTCTAAAAGAATGAACACATACTGGTACAAATATTAGAGTTTATGGGCAATGTTCTCAGTGACTTTTTGTATCAAAAGCTTTAAGTGCCTAAAATTCTTAATATAGGACTGTCAGTCTTTTTAAAGACTGTAGTCTTTATTTTTTAGAGCAGTTTAGTTCCACTGTAATATCAAGCAGAAGTACAAAGACTTCCCATATATTCCCTGTTCCACACATTTATAGCCTCTTTCATTATCAGTATTATCCGCCAGAGTCGTATATTCCTTACAGCTGATGAACCTGCAATGACAAATCATTATCATCCAAAGTCCATAGTTTACTTTAGGGTTCACTCTTGGTGGACATTCTGTGTGTTTGAACAAATGTATAATGACATGTATCTACCATTACAGTAATAACAGTATCACACAGAGTAGTTTCATAGCCCTAAAAATCCCCTGTGCTCCCCCTGCTCGTCAACCACCCCCCAAACACACACACACACACACACACACACACACACACTCCAAACTCCTAGTGACCACTGATCTCTTAACTGATTCCATGGTTGTACAGTGTTCCTTCTTCAGCTTGGTACTCCTTCAGTATCTGTTGGCTATTCTAGATCTTTTTCCTGTCTTTTTTTTTTTTTCCTACCTATTTGGGTTTAGTATGTTCTTATTTTTTCCCCTAGTTTCCTAAAGTGAAAACTTAAATGATTGATTTTAGATTTTTCTTTTTTTCTAATCTGTGCATTCAGTGCTGTCAGTTTCCCTCCAAGCATTGCTTTTGCTGGATTCCACACATTTTGATAGTTGCTTTTTCATTATTTCAAAATACTATACCATTTTGTTCACTATAAGTGTGTTGTTTAATATCCAAATATTTTGAGATTTTCCACTATTTTTGTTATTCTACCTTAATTCCATTGTGGTTTGGCAGCATAGTTTCTCTTCTGTTAAATTTGTTCAGGGGTGTCATGGCCAAAGGTGTGCTCTGTCTGGGTGAATATTCCATGTGAGTTTGAGAATTTGTATTCTGCCGCTTTTGGTGAAGTAGTCTATAGATGTTGGTTATTCCCAGCTGATTAGTGGTGGCACTGAGTTCAGTGATGTCTGCCGATCTGTGATAGAGAGGTGCTGCTTAAGTCTTCCACCACCATAGTGGGTTCATCTGTTCCTCCTTGCAGTTCTATAGTTTTGCCTCATAGAGTTTTATCTTTTGTTTGGCACACCATATTAACGACCATCTGTCTTGGAGAATTGACCCCTTTATCATTATGTAGTACCCCTCTTTTTCTTCAAGTCATGATCACTCTTCTTTACTCTGAAGTCAGCCTTGTCTAAAATGAATAGAGGACTCTTGCTTTCTTTTAATTAGTATTAGTGTGGTATATGTATCTCCACCCATCTACTTTTCATCTCTGTGTATTTGTAGTTAAAATGGTTTTTTTATGGACAACATATGGTTGATTCTTGTCTTTAATCCACTCCCAACTACCTCCTGTCTTTTAATTGGTATTGTTAGACCACTGCTGTTCAAAATTATTGTTGCTATCATTGAATTTGTATCTACCATATTTGTTACTATTTTATGTTTGTTGCCTTTGTTCTTTGTTCCTGTTTTTTTTCTTTTGCTCTTTCTCTGCCATTTGTGTTTTTGATTGAAGATCCGGTATGATTTCATTTTCTTTTCTATTTTAGCTTATCAGTTATACTTCTTTTTTTACTTTTTAGTAATGGTTTCCCTAGACTTTGGAATATACATTTACAACTAATCCAGATCCACATCCAGATAACATTATACCAACTTCATGGGGAATACAAGTACCTTATAATAAAATAATCCTAATTCTGGGCAGCTGGGTGACTCAGTCATTAAGCATCTGCCTTCAGCACAGGTCATGATCCCAGGGTCCTGGGATCGCCTCTCCCACTCCCCCTGCTTGTGTTCCTTCTCTCACTGTGTCTCTCTCTGTCAAATAAATAAATAAAATCTTTAAAAATCATAATAATAATCTAATTCTTCTCTCCCATCCATGTATCATTTCTGTCATTAATTTCATTTATACATAATGGGGTGTGTGTGTGTGTGTGTACACATACATAAGCATATATAATCGGGTACATTGTTGATACTATTTTGAGCAAATTGTTATTAGATCAATTAAGAATAAGAAAAGTGAGGGTTTGTTAAATCTTCTCTTTCTTTCCTTATGTACATCCACATTTCTGGCCTGTATCATTTGCCTTCTTTCTGAAGAAATACTCGTAAATGTTAACATTTCTTGTAAGACAATTTCTTGCTGGTCTGCTGGCAGCAAAGTGCTTCAGTTTTTTTGTCTGTCTAAGATAGCCTTGATTTACTTTTGAAGAATAATTTTGCTGGCTACAGAATTCTAGGTTGGTTGTTTTTTCCCTCAATACTTGAAATATTTCACTTCATTCTTTTGTTTGCCTGATTTCTGAGAAGTCAGATAAAATTCTTAACCTTCACTCTTTTATAGTTAAAGTACTTTTTCCCTCTGGCTTCTTTTGTGATTTTTTTTTTCTTTTATTTTTTGTAGTTCAAAAATAATATGCCTACATGTAGTTCTTCTGCCATTTATTCTG
Source organism: Enhydra lutris kenyoni (assembly GCF_002288905.1). Taxonomy (NCBI): domain Eukaryota; kingdom Metazoa; phylum Chordata; class Mammalia; order Carnivora; family Mustelidae; genus Enhydra; species Enhydra lutris. Next base: position 2,492,888 of record NW_019154169.1, read on the forward strand.
CTTGGTATTCTCTGAGCTTCCTAGACTTTCAATTTGATGTCTGGCATTAATTTGGGGAAATTCTCAGTTATTATTGTTTAAAAATATTTCATCTGTTTTTTTCTTTTCTTCTCTCTATTCCTGTTACATTCATGTTACACCTTTTTTGGTTGTATATTTTTGTTTGTTTTTTCCAGTGTCTCTTCTCTTTGCTTTCCAGTTTTGGAGATTTCCACTGAGATACCATTAAACTCAGAAATTCTTTCCTCAGTCATGTCCCATCTACTAATAAGCCCCTTAAAGGCATTCTTCATTATTGTGACATATTTTTTATCTCCAGGTTTTTGTGTGTGTTTTGGTTCTTTGTTAGACTTTTTATCTCTCTGCTTTCACTACCCATCTGTTATTGCACACTGTGTATTATACTTATTAGCACTCTCAGCATATTAATCATGTTGTGTAAATCACCAGTTGTGTAAATCACAAATCATTCCAATGTCCTACCATATGTCAGTCTTGTTCTGATGCTTGCTGTGTCTCTTTAAGCTTCGGTTTTTATCTCTTATTATTAAATCTTGTCATTTTTTTCTTGATAGCCAGGCATGATGAGCTAGGTAAACAGCAGGGCTGTAAATAGGCCCTTAGTAGTGGGTACTATGTGGGGCAAGGGGATGCATTCTATAGTCCTGTGATTGGGTGTCAGTTGTGTAGTGAGTCTGTGCCTCTGGACAGAACTTCACGTGTGCTTCTCAGTCCCCATCTCTGTGGGACAAGATAGCTGGAGTGAGCTGGAGTTGGGTATTTGCCTTCCCTCAGGCCACTGATGCTTCGGTAAACTCCAGCAGGTGAGGCTCTGGTTAAAGCATTTGTCCTAGGGTTGGACCATGTTAAGGACAGAATGATGTGGCATATTTTGAAGTGGTTCTTTTAACTCTCCACCTGCCAAAACATAGAAGGATTTTTCTCCAACATTCACTAAGGGCTTGATAGAAATCCAGGAGTTAAATTCAAAAAAGTATGAAGGGCCCCCTGTGATTGCGTCCCTTCATTTTTTTAACTCCTGTACTCGGGTCTAACAGCCAGCAAGTCATCAGTTACTGTCAGTCTTCTTATGGGCTGGACCTGAAACCAGAAGGTCACGATTGTCATTTTTTAGAATTATATTTTTTGCATAACTTGATAGGGAATTGTGGATGGGATTTCACCAGTTCCATCAGGAATGGAATTGTGGGCAGCCATAAATATTTTATCGTAGAAAATTTAAGTCATATTGAGGAATATTAACAAAACAGTTAACCTGCATGATTCTAATTTTATAAACTATTTTAAGATTGGGAAGCACAGGGGCACCTGGGTGGCTCAGTGGGTTAAAGCCTCTGCCTTCAGCTCAGGTCATGATCCCAGGGTCCTGGGATCGGGCCCCGCATCGGGCTCTCTGCTCAGCGGGGAGCCTGCTTCCTCCCTTCTCTCTTTCTGCCTGCCTCTCTGCCTAGTTGTGATCTGTCTGTCAAATAAATAAATAAAATCTTTAAAAAAAAAAAAAAGGAAAAGATTGGGAAGCACACATCAAAATAATATTGGTTACATCTAGTGGTTAAGCTATAAGTGATTTTTGTTTTCTTTGTATACTTTTGTGTATTTCTAATTTCCTACAGTGAATTTTTGAAGTCAGGATATAAGTTATTTATAAAAATAAAGCAATTCAGGGGCGCCTGAGTGTCTCATTCGGTTAAGCATCCAACTCTTGATTTCAGCTAAGGTCATGATCTCAGGGATGTAAGATCGAGCCCCACATCGGGCCCCATGCTCAGTGGGGAGTCTGCTTGGATTCTTCCTCTCCCTCTGCACCCTCCACTCCACCTTGCAAGCTCTCTCTCTTTCTAAAATAAGTAAGTCTAAAAAAGGGGGGGGGGGATTCAACACCCAAATCTTGGTTTCTAATACCAATAAAAGGAAAAAGACAAATGGCTTAGAAAAATGACTGATCCACATAGGTAGATAAGTAAGCCTGGAGCATCTCGTAGTGCCAAAAAGTAAGGGACGTGCTCAACAGACAAAACAATGGGAGTATGTCAGCAGGACATGGGAGCCAGTTGGAGGAGCCCCCAGTGATTTCAGCAGTAAAATAAATAATGTAGTATTGAATTATATCCCAGACTATAAAATATGCAGCAGTCCATACTGACATTAATGATTGAATAAATAAATGGATGAGAGTAGGGAAAGTTCCTGTGCAAAATTCCCCGTGATTTTATATAAATAACTCTGCTATCAGGAGGTAGACTATAAATTCCCGCTCCTTTAAGTGAGGTGTGGGCTGCACGTTGTGACTTTGATCCAAAGTGTGCAGGGTGGAAAGGGGATAAGAAAGCCTAACCTTCCTGTGGGGAAATTTGACCTCAAGGTCAGCACCAACATTGTTCATGTTGTGACAGTATTATGTGATGAGAATAGCACTATCCCCCTTGGTTTTCCTCCCCCAACAAGCCCATTACCCTAGCCTAAACATGAGAAAGACATCAGACAAACCCAAATTGAGGAACATTCTAAAAAATATCTGACCAGTATTCTTGAAAGTCTGAGAAACTATTAAAGTCTGGAAGATCCAGAGAATATATGATGACTAAATGTAACATGGTATCCTAGATAGGATCCTAGAGTAGAAAAAGAAGAAAACCAAGGAAATCTGAATACAGTATGAATTTTAGTTAATAATAATGTATCAACTTCGGCTTCTTATTTATGATAGATATACTTCAGCAATAAAAGATGATAACAATAGGAGGAACTCAACTTTTTTGTAAAACTCTAAAACTATTCTAAAGTTAGTTTGCTTTAAAAAAAAAAAAATCTATTCTTTAACTGAATAATTCCCCGCTCTTATTTTTTAAAAATTTGAGTAACATTGGAGACGTTCCAGTGGGATAAATTTGCAATTTCTGACATTTATTTTTGGCCCATTTTTCTCAAAGTACAAAGTTCTCATTGGATAAGACTGACTTTTCATTCAGAGGACGCTTTGACGTGCAGTGTTCTGCCATTCATCTGGGTACGGAGTTTCCCAGTGAGGTTTCAGGGCAGGAGTCTTAATCCATACAAGGAGACAAGTAATCTGAAGAGTCCGAAGTTTATGTATATTTCCCCTTTTCTAATACAAATATAATGGTGTGTATGTTATAAATTACTATGGAAGTGTTTGACATCCATCGAGGCATTGTGCTTGGTGAAAGTTCTGGTGGGAGTGAGTGGGCATCTCTTGGCCTTGGCTGTTTCAGTCCCCCTTGCTCAGTGTGGACCTGGGTGCCAGGCCACAGTGGTGCAGGGCAGTCTCTCCTTTCAAGGGACCAGTCCAGGGACTGTACCAGAGCACACTTACACCACAGTGTAACAAGTATAATCAGACATGGAAGCTTAATGGCTTGGAGATGGGAGTGATCACCAGCTGCCAGCCCTTTTCTAGATATTAGCGAAACAGATTTATTGGGATGTGTCAGAAAAGTACTGCACTCATGGGGTGCCTGGGTGGCTCAGTCAGTTAAGTGTCCGACTCTTCGTTTCAGCTCAGGTCTTGATCTTAGGGTTGTGAGTTCAAGCCCCTCGTTGGGCTCTGGTGTGGAGGCCACTTAAAAAGAGAAAAGTACTGCATCCCAGATATAAAATGATTTAAGGCTAGTTTTTTGTGTGTGGCCAATCATAAAATTATTATGCAAGCTATAAAGTCTTAAAGAGATTGGGATAACAGTTTTAAAATATTTTAGGAGGCCAGTGCCTTATCCATTAGGCCACTGGGGCCTGCCAGTTTTAAAATATTTTAAATACTAAAACCTTTCAAACATCTTACCACATTTTGAAGAAGTAAAACAGGGACAGCTAAAACTTCTCCTCTTCCTTCCCATTGTCCTGATACTAATATGTATCATTTCCTAACATTTTTTCAAGACTGTGTGTGTGTATGTGTGTGTGTGTGTATACAAATATGTATATATTAATATATACTGGTTTTGGTATTTTCACAATTTATTTAAATGATATACTAAACAAATCTTTTTGTTACTTGTTCTTTTCATTGATCATTATTGACATTGGTTCATAGTGATAAGTATACATCTAGTTCTTTCATTTTAGGCAGAGTATAATGTTCCTTTATATGAAAATAAACCACTTTGGGGCACCTGGGTGGCTCATTCATTAAGCGTCTGCCTTCGGCTCAGGTCATGCTCTTGGGGTCCTGGGATCGAGCCCCATATCGGGCTCCTTTCTCGGGGAGCCTGCTTCTTTCTCAGTCTGCCACTCCCCCTGCTTGTGTTCCTCTCTTGCTGTGTCTCTGTCTGCCACATAAATAAATAAAATCTTTAAAAAGAAAGGAAGGAGTAAGGAAGGAAGAAAATAAACCATTTTATTTCCATTTTCTTGTGGGAAAACAGTGGCTGTGAGTTGCATCCTTTTTTTTTTTTTTTTTTTTAAATTGGTCATGGCTACAGTGGTGATGATTCTTGCATATGTGCCCTGGTAAAAACAAGAATATCTTTAGGGTAGCCCCCTAGAACTATACTACATGGTCACAGATGTGTGCCCCTCTTCAGTCTTAACAGAATTACTCTCCAGAGTGCTGTGCTTACAGACACACACTTTGTGCATTTCCATTTCTTCACATCTCTACAAAAATGACATTATCAGGGACGCCTGGGTGGCTCAGTTGGTTGGACAACTGCCTTCTGCTCAGGTCATGATCCCGGAGTCCCAGGATCGAGTCCCGCATCGGGCTCCCAGCTCCACGGGGAGTCTGCTTCTCCCTCTGACCTTCTCCTCACTCATGCTCTCTCTCACTGCCTCTCTCTCAAATAAATAAATAAAATCTTTAAAAAAAAAAATGACATTATCAGACTTACCTCTGTCAGGCTTGTGGGCATGATGCATTTTTCTGCTTATTAATGAAAATTGGACATCTTTTTTATGTTTGAATTTATGGAAGTTCTTCCAGGAATTGCACATTTATTGCCTTTAAATGGCCTGGTGTTTCCTGAGGTAGAAGGCCCTTCACTGGCCTTGGACCTGATGCCTCAGGATGTGTAATAAAAGCTAATACTGCTGCATCTGTCATAAAGTTGAAGGCAGATTAGAGGGAGAGTTCAGACCTTGGCTGTTTAATTGTATTTACTTGTGCCCTTTTGTTTTCTTTGTGTTTCATTATTAGTGAGCATGTCTCTTACTGTTGTGAAGAGTTCAGCTAAGTTAGCTGATTTGTTAGGCTTCTGCTGAAGTATTCTACAAAAATTTCTTTTACAAAGTATATTTGCAGAGCACCTGGCTGGGTCCTTCCATAGAACATGTGACTCTTGGTCTCAGGGTTGGGAGTTCAGGCCCCACATTAGGTATAGAGATTAATTAAAAATAAAATCTTGAAAAATAAAAATGAAATAAAAAATAAACATAATTTTACCATCCACTCCAGCAGTTGACCCAAAAGATGAAAATTCATATCCATCGAAAAAGCTGCCCACGTATGTTTACGGCAACTTTATTCATGATCACCGAAATACAGAAGCAGCCCAGATATCCTTCAGAAGGTGAATGGATAAACAAATTGTGGTGCATCTGGACAATGGACTGTTATTTGGTGATAAGAACTCTCAGGCATGAAAACACGTGAAGGAACTTTAACTACATGTGGCTTCATGAACGAAACCAGTCCTTAGGCTACATTCTGTATGATTCCAACACTGTGTCATTCTGGAAAAGGCAAAACTGGAGATAGCCAAAGACTCAGCAACTGTCAGGGATTAAGAGAGTGGGAGGGCTGAATACATAGAGCACAGGGGATGTTTCAGGCAGGGAAATTATACTTTAGGATTTGTAATGGTGGATACGTGACATTATGCATTGTCACAGAACTGTGACAGAACTGTGTAACACCAACAGTGAACAGTCAGCTGTTAATAATGGTGTATCCATTTTGGTTCACTATTTCTAACTGGTACTTCACGCTGATGCAAGATGTTACTCAGAGGGGGAACTGGATGCAGGGGAAAAGGGATAAACCTAAAAGTGCTAAAAGAATTTATTCCCAAAAAGTCTTTTTTTTTTTCTTTTTTTTACTTTTTTTAAAAACTTCATTCTGTTCTGATTTTACCAAGTATAACCAGTTATGTGAAACAAATGTTATTTTGAATAGAAACTTTTTAAAGATAACTAATTAACAGTTTTATTTATGAAATCTAAATTGTTGATGCTTTTAAGGACTACTTCCATTTTCTGTGTATCTGTAAATAAGCAGAGTTCATGTTAAAGTTATTTAATTCCTTTTCACAGTCTTTTTTTTTTTTTTTTAAGATTTTATTTATTTGAGAGAGCGGGAGAGAGAGCATGAGTGGGGGGAAGGGGTCGAGGGAAAGGGACAAACAGACTCCTCGCTGAGCAAGGAGCCTGATGCTGGGCTCGATCCCAGGACTCTGGGATCATGACCTGTGCCAAAGGCAGACGTTTGGCCAACTGAGCCACCCAGGTGCCCTCCTTTCTACTTTCTTAAAAGAAATAGTGGTATAGAGTATTGATTTTATGTATTTTTCTTTCTTTGTGTAGTTATTTAGGTAATTTAGAGCAAAGATGTTGTATTTTACTCTATTAGAAATCTTTCCAAATAACTGTAATAGCCGAAGTAATCTGGGATGTTTGTCATGATGCTAATAAATTGTTTATAACAGAAAACACTTAATTTTATTGATTCTCAGCTATCTCTTCTAGGACACTTTAGCCTCTGAAATCAATATGTCTCTTACAATCAGTAACGTCTTAGGTTTAGGGAGATAGGATGTCTCATAAGGCTTCCGGAAAAGGAATTTCATAACTGTTACATAATCACTGTAATTCTTCGAGTGATGTCACGGGATCGTTCTGCCTCTCACACGTGTCTTTCAGATGCTCTCTGTGTGGGTACGTGTGCAGCCATCCTCCGTCTTTGAAGTCTCACATGTGGAAGCATGCAAGTGACCAAAATTACAACTACGAACAAGTGAACAAGGCCATCAATGACGCCATTTCACAGAGCGGCAGGTACCTGATCCTACCCTTTCCCCTATTGTACGTAAGCTAAAGTGAGCGTTAAACCTGCTAGTCTTACAGTATAACCAGCTCAGCGTTTGGTGTGTTGTGTTTTGTTTTTAAGAGTTCTGGGGAGATCCTCTGCAAAGACGCTCTTAAACAGCAGCGAGGAAAGAGCCGATCCTGTCACTGGAAGTTCGGAAAATTTGGTATCATCCTCAGAGCTGATTTCCCAGGCTCCTGGTGAAGTCGTCGCTTCCAACGACAATGAGAAACTGAGCCCTACAAGTAATACCTCATATAGTTTAGAAAAAAACTCCAGTCTGGCGCCTCCTGGCATGGAGTATTGTGTCTTACTCTTCTGTTGTTGTATCTGCGGCTTCGAATCGACCAGCAAAGAAAATCTCTTGGATCATATGAAAGAGCATGAGGGTGAGATTGTAAACATCATCCTAAATAAGGACCACGGCACCACTTTAAACACAAATTAGGTTGAATAATGTCTTGAAGAGGAACACGGTAGAAGAGAAATCCTTTAAAGCACGGTTTCCCCTTTGCGCTATCAAGTAACTGAAGTAACTTACTAGACACAGAAGAAGTAGTTGGTGTGGTATTTGGGTTTTGGTTTTTGGTTTTTTTGAGGAGACGCATGTGACTTCAGAACCAAATTTGCAGTGTAATAAAAAAAATTCCAAGTGGATACACACTAGTGATATTTAAATATTCTGAGTGAGGGAGAGTGGTTTGAGGAGGAAGCAAAGACGTAACCCTGTGTTAACCCTGTTACCTCTTCGGAGTATTGAGTGTATTTATTATTCAAAGCTTATCATAGTATAGAAATGCAAGCAAAAGAATTAAGAAAGAGCTTTTCTGGAACTATGTTAAAACTTGTTTTAGAAGTGTCACAATCTTAAGCAGAGTTTAGTTTTTCTTCTTCGTTCTGAACTTGGACGTGCCAGCTCTAGAGGGACAGGCCTCTTGGGGGCGGTGGGAGGCTGCTCTCTGAGGGGTTTTCACTGTCACCAACAGAGTCAATGGAAAAGATCACCAGAGGGCTTTGAAATGATCTACCTAAATCTTCCCCCAAATTGATAGGAATTAATCCTATGCTCAATCTAAGATACAGTACTACTCTTTTTTTTTTTTTTTTTAAAGAAACATTACTTCTTAAAGAAAGAAACCTCTGAATCCAAATCCAGAGTGTAAGTAGGCATTTAAGACATAACTTACTGTCTTAAATTTACAGGGAATTTCTTGTGAGCAAAGGAGAAAATAGGTGAGTTCCCACCAGCCTCAAATCAAATGAGAAGGTTCGTGAAAATGGGGACTCCTTTAGCGCAGCACATTCCCAAAGGCTCTTTTCAAAGTGCCTGACAGAACACCGCAGTTTTCTCCGTAGCTACACGGGCTCTGTAGTCCTCTTTCCCAAACCAGACCAAGTGTTGGTATCACAAAGGTCTATTCAGGCAACAAAGTATGAAAAGCTGCATTTGATCATCAGGCCTTGGAAGTACTTGGAACTCTTAAATAAAAATCATTTGGGGGAAGAGTGTGAAATTCAGAATCCTCTTAAAAATGAGTACCGCTGCGGAGATCTGACCCTTCCGGAAGCTTATTAATCTAGTTGTACTTAGCATGAGCGGTATAATCAGATGTGGCTAAACTCTAGTGAAAATTCAGGTTGTTTATAAAACTTTTAATAACAAACATTTGGCAAGTCCACAGGGTTTCTCCCAGCTCGGATATTCCATTTTGTCAGTGGGCAGTAGGACATGTGGAAGACCAACTACCAGTGCTTTTGCTCTAAAACTCGCCACGGGATACATGTAAGCTTCTCATCAGTTACACCATTTTCCTATAGTGTGTTCGAAGTGAAGAGAACAGGGATGTTTTGTTTTCGCTTTTTTAGTGCTGATCATTTATTTTTGTGTTGTTCTGTCAAAGTAAATTCCTCACACAAGTCAAAAGGCGGGTGCACCACGCAGTGCACCATCTTCATGGTGCTCTTCCTGAACTTGATTTCTAACACCTTCTAGTGCTGAGGCTGTGACTGTGATAACCTTAGAACACACTGAAAACAATTTCTTGAGTGGAGTACTCTGTAGACACCTTTAGGAAAGAATTCCCAAACTCCAGGTATGGGTTGAATGAATGAATGTTTTTAAGGTCATATCAGAAACTACTCAAGTGGGGCCAGGCCATCTTGAAACATTGTTTAAATTTTTTTTTTAAATCTCATGTTGATGATATTTAAACAGAATTGATCCTAACTTTGCAGCTGTTTGATTTAGGTAGCTTTAACTTATTTATGAGAGTTACTCCATTTCTGATAGTTGGTTTTTAAAAAGATAAAATGAATTTATGTATATACTAAATTATATTACCCAAATTCACTGCATGTGGATTTATATTTTCTCCTGTTTTCAGAATTAAAATACAATTATATTTCATTTCAAATTTAAGTATTTTAAGTGGTTCCATTTTTACTACCTACTCTGAAAATTAACAACCTTAGTAGCCAGATTTTGTTTTATAACGTTTCCTTGGTTTTAATTTCATGTAATCATTTGGAAAATATTAATAACCCCCAAAAATCCCAAAAACATCAATAGTGACTTTCTAAATTACCTTCAGCTCCCTAAACCACTTCCATTGATTGTTACTTAAATTTTCCATTTGGAATCATGGATTTGAAATTTACCTAACTCATGGAGGAAAAATTAATCCAGAAGTTCAAAATCTTTCACATTCATCTGATTTTAGCCTAGAATATCCTCACACGCTTTCCCCGGGACGACAGGAGGACCCATAAGGCATGGGTGTTCTGTAGCTTCCTGTTAGCATTTTGTGGCAAGCCTTAAGTGAACAGTGTCTCTACTAAAAACAATTGAACATTTCTGAAAGTAATAATGAAGGCTAAGTATGCAATTTTAATTGTAGAAGAGATAGCTATTTCAATAATCAGCAGGAATTCTCCTTATAGGAATAACATTTTACTTGTAGTAGATCTTTTGCCATAATAAAGCTCATAGTATTTGTTTTCCACTTTGGAGTTCTAAGATTTGATAGTAAAAATAGTTTTTAAAAGAAATGTACTAGGTATGAGGCAAAGGTGGAAAGGGGGCAAGAATGATGCATTCTGATCATTACAAGTAATACTTTCCAGGGGGCCAGCATTTTCTCTCCTCCTCTAATAACCCAGAAGGTGATGGGCGGCCCCACTGTTCTCCCAGTGCCCTGCCTGTAGACTTTAGTTCTGTGTCCAGCCAGTGCAGTGTACAGGCACTGACGGAAGCCTTTGTTCTAGATCTCTCATCCTATTTGAGGTAGTTATTGGTGGCTTCTTTATTTTCTGTCTTTTCTCACAAAGCAGATGGTGGGCACCCATGTTTACATTGTATCTTCCCACAATGTACTTGGCTTGACAAAGACAAGCAGGCTTCTCTATTGAGACTTATTATATTTTTAGTTTTCATAGACACTTATTTAATCTTTTTTTTTATTGTACAGCAAGGTGCTCTAAGTAATATTCTATAAAATATATTTAATAGAAATTTGAGTTTGATATTCATGGACATGAATACATGTATTTTTTTAAGAAATGAGTATTGTGTAACACTATGGCATTGCTTCTATAGCCAAAGTCTAAAAATTTCTGGAACACTGACATGTAAAGACTACAGTTAATTCTGACACTGTATCTTATTAAGATAGGATGATTTGCATTTTGTAAAATTATCCTGCACATCGAGCTGCATGCCTTAAAGCCTAAAACTCTAGGATTGTGTTCATGGTAGAACAGTTCATCTGTTCCACAAACAGTGAAGCAAGGTCTATAGTGCTTCTTTAACTACCTTTGGAAATACTGTACAATGTTAGAATAATTTATTTTGCTTTACAGGAGTTTGTCATGTATTGACTTTAATATTGTATTTTGGTAATAAATTTTTTGTTAAAAACACTTGTCTCTACGTTTTCTTACCAAAAGATTCTATCCATTTTTATCTTAGAAATGTTGATTCAATCACTTGGAAAGTTAGGTTTAAATACTGAAGAACTTCTCAAGGCTTGAGCTTACGATTATGGCTTAAGATTACCCTTTGGGAACTTGGTAAATTATCAACTAGCATTAAACCCTGTTATACAAAAATAATTGGAAAAGCACTTAGATCATTTTAATCATTTTAAAAATTCAGTCTATTTTTGAAGCTCTTTTTCTTCCCTGCTACACAGTTTTCCATTTTATCTTCCCAATCATTTTTAGACACCTTCAATTCTGATAGTGACGTGCTGAAGACCAGCTATGTTAATAACAATCAGCATTTTTTTTTACTGAAGGCCAAAAACTACAGTGGTGTATTTACACCTTGATCATTTTGTGGTCTATATCAAGACTTTTTTTTTTAAACTAGATTTGTTTGTTGCATTGACACATGACGCTAACATCATCCAACTCTGTCGTTGCTCTCATTACCCATTTGTGCCCCAGCATCCTGGGCCAGCTCAGCTTAAAGTGTCTGAGGCCACATGCTTCTTCTCAGTAGCTGTAATCCTGTCCTTTGTCCCTTGCAGCAACGTAATTCCATCCCCTATTTTGTAAGAAGCAAATGCCAGTACTTTGTCATCAAACCACACTGGTTGTGGAAAGCCCAGCATGGAAGTTCCAGAACTTAATACTGCAGCTTGGTAGCCACGAGCCATGTGTGGCTTTCGAGCAGCTGAGACCTGACACATACGCTGTGAGTGTACAGTACACACAGTTTTGAAAACTTAGTACAAAAAAGGTAAAGTGGTGGGGTTTTTTTAAAGATTTTATTTACTTATTTGGCAGAGACACAGGGAACAGAAGTAGGGGCAGTGGGAGAGAGAGAAGCAGGCTTCCTGTGGAACAGGGAGCCCGACATGGGACTCGATCCCAAGATTCTGGGATCATGACCTGAGCCAAAGGCAGACGCTTAACAACTGAGCCACCCAGGCACCCCAATAAAGTGTTACTAATAGCTTTTATAGGACATGTTGAAATGACACTTGGGTTTAAATAAAATAGACTATTAAAATAATTTTACCTGGGGCGCCTGGGTGGCTCAGTGGGTTAAAGCCTCTGCCTTCGGCTCAGGTCATGATCTCAGGGTCCTGGGATCGAGCCCCGCATCAGGCTCTCTGCTCAGTGGGAAGCCTGCTTCCTCCTCTCTCTGCCTGCCTCTCTGCCTACTTGTGATTTCTCTCTGTCAAATAAATAAAATCTTTTAAAAAATAATAATTTTACCTGATTTTACTTCTCTAATGTAGCTATCAGAAGATTTTAAATTCCACGTGTGGCCGACATCATTTTCCTGTTGGACTGTGCTGGTCTGTTGGACCAAACTACACTCTGGCTTCTGTTCTGGCCTGCCACTTGTGTTTGTGACTAGAGTGAAGCCACACCCATTGGTTTCCACATGGCACATGACTATTTTCAAGGTCCAACAGGGGCGTCAAGGAGTTGAGACAGAGACCGTGTGGCCCACAAAGCCCAAATTACGTACCATTTGTCGGACAATAAATGGTTCCAGAGAAAAAGTTGGCTGACCTCTGAGCTGGAACAATGGTATGACCCGTGCTTTAAAACTACCAGAAAGAAAAAAAGGAAAAAAAACCTTTTTATAGAGAAAGCTTTTTATAGCACTGTTTCCTAGCTAAATCATTATTATTTCTCCCCCTGTAATTTTTATAAAGTCTTCCTGTTCTTCCACAGCCCTTATCCATAATTTATGACTTTAACTTATTTCACCATCTCTGCTATTTAGAGCCACACACAATTTGTTTAAAATAATGGTGCACGATTAAATAAGAAACTAAATAATGCTGCTATAAAAAGTCCTGCCTTGTTTTCTCCCAACGGCCTGACAGTGTTGCCCATCCGCTGCCTGCTTCATCCTCTGGGCGGCCTGGGCGCTTCAGCCGGCCTGGCTGTGCCACCCGCGTGGCCGACCACTGTGCCTGGTAACCGGGTAACCGCGGGAGCTGAGCCCCTCACCCTGCCGGCAGCTGGCAGAGGAATCCAGGATCCAGAGAAGAGAGTGTTTGATGCGCCTCTTGGCGATGGAGAACAGCTTGTCCGAGTCTAATGCCACATTCACGGAGGTTGTGGCTCGCTCGAGTGTCGGTCTGTTGACCTAACTGGCAGAGTGAAGAGTCCTTTCCTTCCTAGATTGTCTTCCACGTCAGCCGCCAAAATGTAAAACGGACATTTTCAGCCCTGTAGGTTCCTAGAAAAGTTTCTCACTGATGCCATAGGACAGGCTTGCTTAGGTAGTGTGCTTGGGTTTATAGCTTAAAATCCAAATGACTATAAGTAAGGTTCTTGATCGATTTCTGGAGTCCCACCTGCGCAGCAAGACCCAGTCCGTGTACCGCACTGCGGACTGGACCTCATGTTGTGGCGCTGCATTTTCCTACATGAACCCTAAGTATAAGATTCTGACCTACTCAGTTTTTCTTGTCTCCTTGAGTATTTTTTCCAGTAATGGGTAATCACCACTTCACTTGTTTGCCTTACAAAAGTAGATAGTAGATCTTCCTTTGAATTAAAGAGTTTGATTTTAGGCACCTAAATATAAATTCTTACCATTTCGTAACTAAATTACCAAATGTTGCTGTCTTTTGGCTTCCTAACTCAACCACGTTCACACCAATTGTCACTTCAACCAGACAGTGAAGCTACCATCGCGTAACACGTTGCAAAACCGAACGTAAGCCAGGGACTTCCACGGTAATACTGAGGTACCTGGGTCCTTTGTTTGGAAAGGACATTGCACGTTAGGTAGATGGAGTCTGACTTCCACAAATTAGAAGAAAATGAATCCTTGACCACGAGCTCAGACTCACCTGGTTACCTCATCTGATTTCTCAGCTTTATCCTTTGTTAAAAAGAAAAATGAAAAGAAAACTTATCCGTGTCATTGCCACTGGTATGAATAATGATGAAATGGGGTTTTTATTATTCTTAAAAACTGTGACCTGGAGAGACCCTCGACAACATAAGTTACTCGTTTCTCAGGTCTTTTATTAGTACCTAATAGCGTTATTTAAAGGCCTATTGTCACTGCAGTGCACATCTCCAGATTTCTGTATTTCCCACTTGTCAGTTTGTCAATTTTTGTATCTGTATTTCAGAAATAATGTGGCTGCATTCTACTGAAATAGGCACATCAATCCACATCTTGCTCTTTTTGTTTATATCTGCAGTCCTATTTAAATTCAGCATTTCCAACCACAAAAGGTGTTAGAAAATTCTATTTCAGGCTTGAGAAAAAGTACAGCAGGACGTGGTTCAAATCTTAAGCTGTATTTATCTTCTATAGCTAACATGGTACCAAAAAAAAAAAAAAAAAAAAAAAGTCCTCCCAGAATAATTAAGTAAACCAGTGGTTTCAAGGTTACCTTCGTTGTTTCAGGCCTTCTCCAGGGTGAAGCAGAGCACAGTTGGTGAGGTGGTATCTTTCTAGAATGCTGATACTGGAGTCCATGTGGAGTATCACCGTATAGGTCAAAAAATCTAAAATAAGCTCTTCAGAACCTGTGCCCAGCTGGAGCCACTTTGTATCCCGGTGAGCAAATGCTGATGAAGCAGCCATACAGCCCGACAAATTTTAAAACTAAACTTTGTAATAGCAGGAAAAAAACTAAGTGTGACTCTTCCCCCGTGGGAAAGCAGTCACCATGTTCCCATCTGAAACTAGGGAGGAAGGTCGGGACGACAGCCCACCAGAGCCGCACACCGGGCGCGGGGGGCACTGCTGCCTCCACCGGTTTGGAACACGGCCTGGCTAGACCCTCTCTAATCTTTCAGAAGTTTGGCTCTTTCTTCTGTTTTGTGAAATGTCGGGCCGCCAGTCTAATACCGACCTCACAGAGTCCCGTGGGTCAAACGAGACTGTCCATAAAACGCTTGGTCAAGTCCTGACACAGCTCGGGACAGAACTGGCTTCCCAGCCATGTGACCTTGAGCAAGACATTCCACCTTTCCTGAACCCATTTCTTCATCAGTAGAACAGAGGGTACTACTCAGAGCTCACAGGGCAGTTGGGAAGGTTAGTGACCAGGCGACAAGAGGGCCTGACCATCTAGGAGCTCGACGGTGGTTGTTTCGTTCAGCGCATTAACTGTGAGGGTGTTGGAGATTAAACTTGGCCTTATAAATGCTGGTAGCAAAGATTCTTGTTACAACCTTAGAAACAAACCTAAGAACCATGCTGGCTTGTGTTTTGGGGAAGGATACTCAAAATATCCTATCCCTTAACTGACACCAAAAAAGGCAAACCTATTTCTCAGTACCTAGAATACTGTAGACATGTTGCATTTAAGATAATAGTCATCCTAGCATTCAGTGTCGAAGCGAGGACACGGTGGGTCCTCTGGGGCGAAATTCCCGATTTCCCCGGGTATTCTGGTGGGAGCCTTTATCAACTGTGCTGACAACACAGGAGCCCCAAATCTGTATATCGTCTGTGTGAAGGGGATGGAGGGACCACTGAACAGACGTCCTGCTGCTGGTGGGGGTGACGTGGTGGTGGTCACAGTGGGAAAGGCAAACCAGAGTCAGAAGGGAGGGACATCCAGCAGTCGGGGACTGGACAACAAAGGTCACACCGGAGAAAGATGGTGTGTTTCTCTCTTGTGAGGATAACATGATGGTCCTAGTAATGAAGGCAAAATTAAAGATTCCGCCATTGCAGAACCAGCCACCAAGGAGTGTGCAGACTTGTGGCCCAGAAGTGCGTCCAGGGCTGGCAGTGTGGCAGGATTCTCTGTAGTGTATTTGTTTAAAAAAAAAAAAAATGTAAAAATTATTTGCTCCCTCCCCCCAAAATAAAAAGAACAGTCCAAGAGAAAGTGCTAGAACATTACTCTGTTGTCGTCACGTTAAGTTCATACCATCTTTTTCTCACACCAGTAAAGTGCCATGAAGGACCAGAGACGGGCCCTTTCCCTCGAGGAGCCATGAGCTGGCAGCATCGGCAACGCTTTGGCCCAAGGAGAGCGGATCGTATTCAGGATCACGTGCGTGCCGCATAATCAGCCGCTAACTGCACGGGAGTGCGTCCATGCACTGGACCGTCTGGGGGACGGAAGTCCTTGGGGCTGATGAGAACTGTCCTGTCTTAGACTTAAGCCAGCGTCCCAGCACCTCACCGTGCGGCTCCAGCTGCGGGACTGCGACACTGGGCAGTCCCGATTCTGCAGCACAGCCTCTTCCCCTGGGGGACTGTCCTCAGGGCCCAGGGCACAGCAGTCCTTGCTCCAAGTGGAACCGCGATCGGTGGGAAAATAGCTGGAAGTGGCAGAGAGGAAACCAAATGGCACTTGTGTTTAACCCTTACCGTTTGGTTTAAAAAAAAAAAAAAGGGTATGTATAGAAGTGAGACACAAAGGGCATGACTTCCAATTAAAACCTTAAAACAGTGACACTAGTTTTGTGTAAGTAGAAATGCAGAATGACATTCTAGCTACACCCATACCTTGGGGTTTGTGTTTGAAATTCCAAGACACCAAATCTTACCTATACAGTAAGCTATAGCACCTTTCAACTGATTTACTCAAATACTTAACAAACATCTAATTTTTTTTTAAGATTTTATTTATTTATTTGACAGACAGAGATCACAAGTAGGCAGAGAGGCAGGCAGAGAGAGAGAGAGGAGGAAGCAGGCCCCCTGCTGAGCAGAGAGCCCGATGTGGGGCTCGATCCCAAGACCCTGGGACCATGACCTGAGCTGAAGGTAGAGGCTTTAACCCACTGAGCCACCCAGGTGCCCCAATAAACATCTAATTTTTAAAGCAATTTTTTAGCTAATTAAAACTTTCTAAATGCCCCCCAGTGAGATCTTCTGGTAAAACCTAACCCAATAAAATTAAATTTCCAGTTAAAAAAAAAAAGAAAGAAATGTACGCGTTTCCATAAAGCCAGGGTTGTTGATGGGGGGGACTGACAGCTAAGGAATCCTCAGTTAGTAGCCAGTTTGATAATGTTTTGGATTGAGTTGGGACCCTTCACAACACACGTAAACTGTGAATTGCTCTGGTTCTGTTTCACGGTTGTGAGCCATTCCCACACTCTACTGTAGAAAGGGATTCTGTACTGCTGGTGCTCCTGGAGTTTGTGATCGGCAGAGACGAGACTAATGACACAGCACAGTTCAACCTCACCCCTCGGAAGAAAGTACCTCCCGCGTGAGCTGCGGCAGACGCTCCCACGTGTTCCCCAACACCCGCTCTCTCCCATGGCGGGAGGGTTTCTAGAAGGGCGCACGGGGCTAGCCAGCTTCCCAATCTTCCTTGAGGCTTAGGCAAGGCCGTGTGACCAAAGGAAGGCTAATGGGGTATGAGCAGAAGTGACATGGAACTACCAGGTTGAGCTCCCTCCCCTTCCCTTCGGTTTCCTGCTGTCTTTTTTGTGACCATGGTGCAGAGCTGACTACAGGAACAAGTGTGACATCCTGGGGAGAGCAGAGCCCTGACACAGACCCGGGGTCCCTGAGACTGTGGAGCTGGGCTGCCTCCGTGACAGAAATAAACGTCTTCCGGAAGCCACTGTTTTTGAGGTGAGGCTTCAGCCAGCTAAGCCATACCAATTAATACTGAATCCTCAGCCAGGCTTCTAGATAAATGACCTGGTTGGCAATCATTGCCGGGAGAGTAGGATACCATTGCCGGGAGAGTAGGATACCACTGCAAGCACTTTTCTGGTATCCAGACTGAAAATTCAAAAGGTCCTCAAGAGATTTTGAGTAAAAACCTCTCCAAGGTGGCTGCATCTGCTCCCTCATCGTGCGGGGATCCCTAAAGTGCTGAATACACCCAGTTCACACTCCACATGGCTGCAGGGGTCCGGTGAGCCCTGGCTGGCAGGTCTGGAGAGCTTCGGCCATACCTGCGAATTTTCCACAGAAGGAGTCCCTCTGGCTGGCTTACTGATATTCATGGGTGGACTCAGGAGGGCTGCAGAGGAACACTTAGCGTTAGTGAAAAATCCAGCCCCATGCTAGATTAGCCATAATTGAAGGCAGGATAAAATAACTTAGTTTGAGAGTGTTAGAAACATATATATTTCTGGCTCAAAGTCCTACTTCTTCCTACGGAAAAACTCCCAAGCCAGACAATACGCTTTGGCATCCGTTGGTAGGAAATGTGTACTTCTAGGAGTTCAGACACCTGTTGTGTTGTGCCTGTTGCAGGGAGTGACATTTGAGCAGTCCAAAGGAACAAACTGGGAAGGCCAGCCAGGGCCATTGGTTTGTGGACCAGAAGAGTCAACATCGAGGAATCGTCACATTTGGCAAAAAGCTTATATGATAAAGAACCACCATCTGCTTTAATTGAATAACTTGACTATTCATGTCCTCATTTGAAATAGAGAAGTACAACAGTTCTTCTAACCATGGAAATGGAAAAAGAAGGTGTAGGTGGGAAGAAGAGACAAGGAGAGGTAGGAGTAGCAGGTATGAAGAAGGATAATGAAACAAAATCGGTAATGCTGAAGTACTGTTAACCTTAAGAGTCAGTAATTGTGGGCGCCTGGGTGGCTCAGTGGGTTAAGCCTCTGCCTTCAGCTCAGGTCATGGTCTCAGGACCCTGAGATCAAGCCCCGCATTGGGGTCTCTGTTCAGAGGGGGGCTGCTTCACCGCTCCCTACCCCTCCTGCCTCTCTGCCTACTTGTGATCTCTCTGTTAAATAAATAAATAAAATCTTTTTTAAAAAAAAAGTCAGTAATTGTGCACCAATGCTGATCTGCCTGTGAGTTTCTCTATTTTATTTTATTTTATTTTTTATTTTAGGGAGGCTCCATATCCAACATGGGGCTTGAACTCACAACCCCGAGATCAAGAGTCCCATGCTCTACCAACTAAGCCAGTCAGGTGCCCCTGAATTTCACTGTTTAAACCACTACAAATCTAGTTATTACAAAGTTGATCAAAGGGAGAAAAAAAAATCAATACTAACAATATTTCATAATGCTTTTCTAAAGAATCTCACAGGGAAGGAACCATATACTGACAAATACCTTTTTTTTTTTTTTTAGAGAGAGAGAGTGCCCTATGAGTGCAGAGCAGGGGTAGGGAGTGGAGGAAGAGGGAAAGAAGAGAGACTCATAAGCAGGTTCCAGGTCCAGCAAGGCATCTGTCCTGGGGCTTGATCCCATGACCCTGAGATCACAACCTGAGCCGAAATCAAGAGTCGGAGGCTTAACCAACCTAGCCACCCAGGCGCCCTTCTGTGGACAAATGTCTTAAAGGAGGGAAGGCCTCGAGTATAAGGTCAATTCTGTGCAGCTCTGTAATGATTTGTAAGCACTGAGGAAGCGTTTCCTTGGACTTGGCACAGCTTCCCTAAAAGGAAGCACGCCGAGCCGTGCTCAGAGGAGGGCTTCAGGCATGGCCCGTCGCCGCAGTCTTGTGTATGGGTCTTACACAAGGAATGTATACAACAATCCGTTGGCATGCAGGCAGAAAATACTAGGATTTCCATTTATATTTACTTTAGCTAAATATATGTATGTGTCTATAATTTTTATCCGATAAAGGTCTGAGAGCAAAAAGTCTGCTCTTTTATCAAGACACCTGAAAAGTCAACCCTTATAGAAAAACAGGAATTGGATGAAAGCACGGTTAGAAGAACACAGGTGGCTGGCCAAACTGTCCTCACCTGAATACATGTTCCTATAAAAGTATACCCAGCATCAGAAAGATCTCACTTCGCCCAAACGTTTCTATGCATTTTATACGATGCCAGTAAAAACCTCCATGGATTCTTTGTTGAAAATTGGTAAATAACCAGTAAGGAAGCAGCAGCAGAAGAAACCAAGGGAATGTTCCCATGTACAACCGCACCCAAACCAGGGAGATACTAGGAATAAACCGAACCAAAGAGGTAAAAGATCTGTACTCTGAAAACTACAGAACATGAAAGAAATGCAAGAGGACCCAAAGGAATGGAAAAACATTCCATGCTCATGGATTGGAAGAACAAACACTGTTAAAATTTTAGTCTGTGTTACCCAAAGCAATCTACACATTTAATACAATCCCTACCAAAATACCAGCCGCGTTTTTGACAGAACAAACAATCCTAAAATTTGCGTGGAACTACAAAAAACCCAGAATAGCCAAAGCAATTCTGAATAAGAAAAGCAAACCAGGAGGCATCATGATTCAGGACTTCAAGCTCTATTACAAAGCTGTCGTCATCAAGACAATATGGTACTGGCATAAAAACAGACACATGGATCGATGGAACAGAATAATGGACCCACCACTCTATGGTCAACTAATCTTCGACAAAGCAGGAACGAATGTCCAGGGGAAGAAAAGATAAGTTTTTGCAACAAACGGTGCTGGGAAAACTGGAAGAAGTGCAGAATGAAACTGGGCTGCTCTCATACACTATACACAAAAATAAACTCAAAAGGGATGAAAGACCTAAATATGACACAGGAAACCATCAAAATCTGAGAATACAGGCAGCCTCCTCTCTGACTTTGGCCATAGTAACGTCTTACTAGACATGCTGCCCGAGGCAAGGGAAACAAAAGCAAAAATGAACTACTGGAACTTCATCAAGATAAGAAGCTTCCGCAAAGCAAAGGAAACAATCAACAAAACTAAAAGGGGGCCTACGGAATAGGAGCAGTATTTGCAAATGACATATCTGATAAAGGGTACTTCCAGTATCTGACTTCATACTTCCAAAATCTATGAAGAACTTATCAAACTCAACACCCAAAAAACAAATAATCCAGGGGCACCTGGGTGGTTCAGTTGGTTAAGCATCTGCCTTCAGCCCAGGTCATGATCCTGGAGTCCTGGGATTGAGTCCCACATCTGGCTTCTTGCTCGGCAAGGAGTCTGCTTCTCCCTCTATCCGCTGCTCCCCCTGCTTGTTCTTGCTCACATTCTCTCTCTCTGACAAATAAATATACAAAATCTTTACTTTTTTTTTAAAGAAAGAAAAACAAATAATCTAGTTAAGAAATGGGCAGAAGACATGAACAGAGATTTTCCCAAAAAAGACATCCAGATGGCCAACGGGCACATGAAAAGATGCTCCACATCACTCATCATCAGGGAAATGCAAATCAAAACCACAGTGAGACACCACCTCACACCAGTCAGAATGGCTAAAATTAACAAGTCAGGAAATGACAGGTGTTGGAAATGACATCTCCGAGGATGCGGAGAAAGGGGAACCCTCTTACATGTTGGAAGGAATGCAAACTGGTGCAGCCACTGTGGAAAACGGTATGGAGGTTCCTCAAGAAGTTAAAAATAGAGCTACCCTGTGATCCAGTGATTACATTGCTAGGTAATTACCAAAGGATACAAATATAGAGATTCAAAGAGGTACATGCACTGTGATGTTTACAGCAGCATTAACAACAGCCAAATTATGAAAGGAGCCCAAGTGTCCACTGACTGATGAATGGATAAAGAAGATGTGATACACACACACACACACACACACAGACACACAGTAAAATAACACTCAGCCATCAAAAAGAATGAAATCTTGCCATTTGCAACAACGTGGTTGGATCTAGATGGTATTGTGCTTAGTGAAATAAGTCAGAGAAAGACAAATACCACATAACTTCACTCACAGGTGGAATTAAAAAAAAAAAAACAACAGATGAACATAGGAGTGAGGAAAAAAGAGAGAGATACACACAAACCAGAAAACAGACTCTTAACTATGGAGAACAAACTTGAGGGCTGCTGGAGGGGAAGGGGTTGGGGACATGGGCTAAGTAGGTGATGGGTATTAAGGAAGACACTTATGATGAGCACCGGGTGTTGTATGGAAGTGATAAATCCCTCAATTCTACTCCTGAAACCAATATTACACTATACGTTAACTAGAATTTAAATAAAAATTTGGAAGGGGGAAAAAAAAATGAACAAGCCAAAAAAAAAAAAAAAAAAGAAAAAACTGGTAAATGATTATAAAGTTCATCTGAGCGAGTAAATACGAAAAACTTACCAAGACATGTTTAAAAGAAGTATAGTAAAGGGGCACTTGTTCTCGCAAGTATCAAAGCTTTCTATAAAGAAACAGTAATTGCGAATATGTTGAACTGTTCGACAGAATTCCTTTTTTAAGTCACTTAAACATAGTGAAGTGAGTTAACAAACAGGCCATAGACATACGGGATTAGGAGGTGACAAGGTAATTCAAAGCAGTAGATTAAGAATAATGGTGAAGCAGCCAACCAACCAGCTAGAAAGAAATTATGTCAGATCCCCATCTCACCCCATGTATTAAAAAGATGCCACATTTCTAAAAATTAGAAGAAAGTATTTTTAAAATTTTACCATCTTGCAATGGGAAAAGTTTTCCTAAGCATGATGGAAAAACCCAGAAACTATAAAGGAAAGGTGACAGATTTGACAACATAAAAATGGAAAATTGCTACGTAGCGAGACACCTGGCGAGGCATTCGAGAATGAGGAAACATCTGCGGGGCATAAAACTAAAGGCTGATATCCGTAATCTGGGAATATTCCCTTGTGTCAACATTAAATCAATGACCGGTCAAAGAACACAAAAAAGACAAATCCTAGAAAAAGAAACGCAAACAGCCAATAAACCCCTAACCCCACTGTCTCCGCCTCACACAGAGCATTTTAAGTGATCCCTCACCTGTTGAGTAAGATTGGCCAAGATTCAAAGTATCCATTGTTGGCAAGGGCGTGAAGAAATCAGCACTGTGATACACATCCATGGAAGTGTAGAGTAATGGAGTCATTAACCTTTTTGGAATGTCGTTTGCCAGTGTTTATCATCATTTAAAATATGACTTCTAGCAATTCTGTTTCCTGAAATATGTCCTAAAGAATTACAAAACTATAGTCTCTACAGCATTGCTTGTAATAGGATAATGCTAGAAATCACCTAAATGTCCAGAGGGGAAGAGTTAAATAAAACCACACAGAGGAATACTAATGGACTGATTACCTATCATTGTGTAACAAAATTACCCCCAAACTCAAAACCACAATAAACATGGATGATCCCATGGGACGCCTGGGTGGCTCAGTTGGTTAAGCAGCTGCCTTCGGCTCAGGTTGTGATCGCAGCGTCCTGGGATCGAGTCCCACATCGGGCTCCTTGCTCAGCGGGGAGCCTGCTTCTCCCTCTGCCTCTGCTGCCACTCGGCCTGCCTGTGCTCACTCGCTCTCTCTCTCTCTCTCTCTCTCTCTCTGGCAAATAAATAAAATCTAAAAAACAAACAAACAAACAAAAAAACCATGTATGATCCTTATTGTTTCCGGTGAGGTATTTGGGAGTGGCACAGATGGGCATTTCCAGCTCGTGATCTCTCATGAGGCTGCAGTTATCTGAAGGCTGACCTGGAGTTGGCTGACCTCCCTCCAAGCTGGCGCTGGGCCAGAGGCCAGCTGCTGCCCAGGTGGCCTTCTCCACTGGCTGTTTGAGTGTCCTTGCAACATGGTGGTTGAGGGCCCTGAAGTGAGCAATCCAAGAGAGGCTAAGGCTGAAATTGGGATGTCTTTTAAGCCCTACAACGTCATTTCCACCATACCCTATCGAACACACAGAACAGCTATGGTTCAGTATGAAGGGAGTCTACGAGAGTATAAATACCAGGCAGCAAGGATCATTGAAGCTGAAATTCAAAGACTGAATAGCAGGGAAGTCAGACAAAGAGAGTGCAAGGAGACACCCGCAAAAACCTTGAAGTTTACAAAAAGGAAGTAGGGATGAGGCTGGATAGGTAAATGGAAACTGATTCATGGCCATCATTCTAACTGTGTTTAAGAAGCTTGATTTTTATATAAAGCCACAAAGTCACCAGCAGAGCTCTGTTTTAGTAAGACCACTCTGGTCTTACTACATGGTCTTATTACATGGAGGGTGGACTGAGTAGACAAGGACACAGGGCAGGGATGGAGGTTGGGGCGGGGATGCAGGTTAAGCCATCAGCTAAGAGGCCATTAAAATGATCCTGACAAGGAAATGGTAACTTGGCAATAGAAGGGGAGAAAAGTCAGGCAAGTTCAGAGATATTTAGGGTCAAGTCCAAAGGACTCAGTATTTAGACATATGGATTACATGACAGGGGAGAAACCACGTTTGGCTCCTAGGGTTTTGACTTAAACAATTAGGTGATTAGGCACAAGGGATGAAAAACAGGTTTGGGGGTTAGAAAAAGTTTTTTTTTAGCAAGTTGGGTTGGAGATGCTTGCACACATGGAAATGTCGAATAGGCATTGGCCACATGGGACCTGGAGCTCAGGAGCTATGCCTGGGCATTAAAAACTCATGAGCCATCAGGATATCAGTGGAAACTGGGAGCCATGAGCCAGAGAACCGTTGCTTTTAAAAGGAAGAGTTTACAAGAAACTGAAAATTTCAAGAAGGCCAGAAAGGTAGATGGGAGAACACCAGGAGAGGATACTGACACGAAGATAGCAGTGATCAAGAGTGGTCGTACTACTAAGCCGAGCAATTTAAAACTGAACAAACATTGTACAGCAACTAAGAAAAAGACCATAGAGACAGAGAGCTTCCTCCCTTTCTGGGAAGGATGCGAACAGCATTGATGACTTCTGGTGTGGTGCTTCTCAAAGTGTGACGTACATACAAATAACCTGGGGATTATATGAAAACACAGATTCTGGCTCAGTAGGTGTTGGAGAGGGCCTGAGATCCTGTTTCTAAGAAAGTCCCGGGTGATACTCCCCGACCACAGACATTTGGGATAGCAAGGTTCTGCTGGCTCTCCAACTTGACTCACACAAAGTTCTTAAAAACAGATTATTGGGCCTCACCCCTACAGATTATGATTCAGTAGGTCTGGGGTAGGATCTAATCTGCATTTCTTTTTTTTTTTTTAATTTTTTTTAAACATTTTATTTATTTATTTGAGAGAGAGAGAGAGACAGTGAGAGAGAGCATGAGTGAGGAGAAGGTCAGAGGGAGAAGCAGACTCCCCATGGAGCTGGGAGCCCAATGCAGGACTCGATCCCAGGACTCCAGGATCATGACCAGAGCTGAAGGCAGTTGCTCAACCAACTGAGCCACCCAGGCGCCCTAATCTGCATTTCTAACAACCTCCCTGGCAACGGTGATAGTGATGCCATGGGTCCCCAAAGATCACAGTTTGAACTGCACCCTTCTAGAGGACCACCGCTTACCTACTGCTGGCCACAACATAGCGAAATCCATTTGGATCTCAAAACAATGCAAACAAGAGATATCCCTGTGCACCACTGCAGTCAGTCCGTGACCAGAACTCACCGAGGGCAGAGCCTACTACTTGCTATCCATCACTCTCATGGTTACTGTATCCCAGCGAAGGACGCCTTCTTATTTGAAGTATCATCATTCTGAAGACTTAACTCTCAGCAGTGGGTGCCTACTTTTACAGGTCTCAAGGTTTTATCTTGCTGGTAAAGCCATTTCCTGGTATTAAACCAAGCAGCTGCTCATGAGCACTACTTCCTTTACTCGGGATGTACATTGCACCACAGACACATTCTTCCCCAGAGGGACACAGTTTTAGACAAAACCCTACGCACAAAAAGGGAAAAATTTTATTTAAGGAGGACTCAATTCCCCTATGTATTTATTAAGCACCCAAATGTGTTTTATGTAAGGCACCTAAACACGAAAGAGATGGATTACAAATATAAGCCCTGCTCTCAAATCCCTAACATCAAAGCCACCAACGGTCAAGTTAAAACATGACAAAGGCCATCTGAAAAGAGAACTGACACATTTTTATTCAAGCCACCCAGCGGATACCTCAATCCATTTGCACAGAATGTGCGCTTGTTATTAAAAGCAACAGACACAGGGAAGAGAAAATACCCAACAGGGGTGACCAGGAAAGGCTTCCTGGATGAAGTAATTTCGTACTGGAAGGAGACAGATGGACAGTCTTTTCACAGGTGCAGAACCCAGAAGACCAGACCATTCCTTAAGAAAAATCAATTAAACATGTGGCTTGAGCATCTGCTGAGAAAAGGCTTCATCTACCGCTCCTCGCAGGGTGATCCACAAGAAAGATACCCAGGAAAAAGCACAGTACCTGCCCTCAAAAAAGGCTTACGCTCTAGTTTGGAGAGCAAGGCAAGCATATCCTTCCTTGAAGGCGAAATTAAAGATCGAGCGCGCCGCTCCCACCCCAACACTAGGGGGGAGTCTAGGGCGAGGCGAAGGCATCTCCAGGCGGCCTCACTGGCAGTCAGGAGACGCGGTCCCAGCACACGCCAGCGGCCTCCGGGGCCTGGGGGGGGCGGCGAGACCGGGGCTATGGGGGCGGCCGAGACCACGGAGGGGGCGCACCGGGCTCACCGACGCAGGAGGCGGGGAGAGGCTCGAGGGGTCGCCCTGCTTCGGTCCGCCCGGCCCTTAGCGCGCCCCCCCCCGTACCCATCAGCACTGGGTGGGGGACAGGCGGCCACGGGCGCCAGCAAGAGGTTTCCGCGGCCCCAAGGCGCGCCCCACTCTCAGCCCTGGGGCCACCCTTCCTCGGAGCCGGGCTCCTCCTCTCCCTGAGCCGCTGCATCTCCCTTTGCCCCGGGGCCGACAGGAGTCTGTGGGACCGAAAGCAACCTCAGAGCCTCAATGCCGGCAACCCCGGGTCGCAGCGTCGTGAGGACGCGGGGGCGGGGCCGGAGCGGCGAGCGGAAATGCGCTGCTTCCTTCCGGCCGGCGGCGCACGAGACGGGGCGGGGCGCCCCGGGTAGGGGCGGGGCCTCAAGCTGACGGACGGCTCCCGGGACCTATGGGTGCGGCCGCGGCGGCCCGGCCTCCCTGGCGCGCCCCTTCCTCGCGGCCGCGGACGCCCCCCCAGTCCCCCATTTCTCGGGTGTCGTACAAAGCTCCGCCGCTGCCCCGGTGGCCGCTGCCCGGTCCTCGCTGTCCCCACGACGCGTTGCGGGCTGTTCTGAGGCCCCGCCCCCGCGGCCCTAGACGCCCCCCGGCCGGCTGGCCTCCTTCCCCTCCCGGAGCCGCGCGCCAGGACGGCTGAGGCCGCAGGTCTGTGACTGCGTGTCGGGCCGCGGGCGGCGCGAGGGGACACGCGGGCGCGAGGCTTCGGCGGCGGGCCGCGGGGAGTCCGGCGTCCCGCCGAATGCGCCGCGACCACCGGGAGCCCGCGGGCCGTCCAGCCGCTCTGTGCAGTCGGGGGGGGCGCGGCCCGGGCCGCGGGGCGTCTGGGGGCGCCGGCTAGGGGACGCGGCGCCCGCTCGTCCGCGCGAACTGCGGAGCCGGGGGCGGCAGGTCAGGAGTGAGGAAGTTTGCCGAGGGCGGGGCCGCGTTCGCGGGCCACTTCTCGCT
Source organism: Enhydra lutris kenyoni (assembly GCF_002288905.1). Taxonomy (NCBI): domain Eukaryota; kingdom Metazoa; phylum Chordata; class Mammalia; order Carnivora; family Mustelidae; genus Enhydra; species Enhydra lutris. Next base: position 2,520,246 of record NW_019154169.1, read on the forward strand.
CCGGCCGCGCGGGCCTGGTCGGTGCCGGCGGCCGCGCCACGGTGCCCAGCCGGAGCGAGTCCCCGAACTTGGGCGGCCACCGCCGGCCCCTCGGCGTCTGCTGGGGACACCCGGTGCTGTGGGGCTAGGGTGCGGCGGGAAGCTGGGGGACGTGCCCTGCAGCGCCCGGGACGCTCCCCGCGCTCCGGCCCTGCGGAGTGGAGAGCAAGCGTCGCTTTCCTCTCCCTTCCCGTGTTTGAGATGGCATTCCCTTTCCTTTGGTGGGGAAACTTTTGTTTCGTAGTTCGTGCGGTTATCGCGGTTGCCAGACCCCGAGTTGGCGCGTCAGTGTTTCTGGCCCTTCTGTCTTAACTTGTTAGAGTGTATCGGCTCTGGAATATTTACAACTCCTTCCCGAGCCCTTAGAAAGGGCATGATTCCAGGATAGAGTGATTGGGAAACGAGCCCATCGACCCCAGTACGACTTTCTGCCTACACTCTTTTTTCCTCCCTCGCTGCTCCAGGTTCTCCATTTTCATTGTTTGTACTTAACTGTTTTTGCGTCTCACTTTTTTTTTTTTTTTTGTATGAATGAACGAACGAATAAATTGTATAATTTTGGTTGGTTGGTTGGTTGGTTGGTTCCTTCTATAAAGCAAGTTGTTTACCTTTAGGAATTGGTAAACTGCCCAAACAATGGTGCCCGGCATCTGGTCATATTTCGTAGTAATTAGTAAGACGCTGTTCATTATTCAGAGGAGGGAAGCAAGATGTTCCGGAGGACTGTAGCCAGCTTACTCACTGCCACCACTCCCTCGCCTCCCACTCGCTGCTTCCAAACCAGGCTTCTGCACCCTGCCTTTACTCCCACTTTTGCTCCCTGGGATAGCAGCTGCCCTGATTGGCACACCCCCGCTGCCATCACCACTGAGGCGTGTTCCTAAAGCTTCCGTGTGAATTGTTTTTAAAGAACACCGGTATTAAAATTCAGGTACCTGAGACCAAACAGTATGTCACTTCTTCGGAATCCGGCTCTCAACAAATTTACTACTGAATGCCTCCTCCCGTGGTAGGGAACTGTAGGACATAATCTAAAACTGCATAATTAGGTGACCAATTGCAAGGTAGCTGCAGTGGCTCAGGAAGGAGAAAGCAGCAGCAGCAGCTGGCACAGGCACAGACAGGAAGCCTTCTTGCAAGAAGGGCAGGGGCTGGTCTGGGATGCCCACCTGTATTCTTAACTCTTGACAGCGTGTATTAAGTAAATATTGGTGTTGTGTCTTGACAGTAACCTTGAAGGCTGGTTAAGATTTGATGGGAAAGTGGGAGGGCATGCTAAGCCAGGGACAAGGCTTCAAGTCACTTAAGCACAGATGCACACAGGGTGTGTTGGGGAGAGGGTACTGGCATACACACAGGCAGTTTACTTTTCTGTCGTTTGTAGGAGTGGTTGGAAGAACAATGCATGTAAGTCTTTGACACCATGATATCCATCAGGCAAAGAAAAGGAGTGAAAACCACAGAAGTTTCTGAGGATTATGCAGCACAAGAAGCAAATGTGAAGTTGGGAAATGAATTGCCATCTGGTAGGTGATTTAAATTAAAGCACCATTTGGGATTGCTTTTATTTTCTGCATATTAAAATATCACTCTCCAATAGAATAAGAATTTGGTGAGACCTGACAGTTGGGGAGACTTGTTCTAATACCCTGATGTTTTAGTTCGACAAATGATTTGATTGTACTTTGATAATACTGGCTTTATAGTTATTATCAGATAGAAGGTGAAAGAGCTCTGATTAGAACCCATTGTTTCTCAGCTTTCTGTTCAGTAGATTCTGGTTTTGCCAATCTTTGACTTCCTAAAGTAATGCTTTCCCCCACGGTTCAGATTTTAGTCTGTTTCTAAATTTTCTGGTTTGTGTGTGCTGTTCACTCTGCACAGCCTTACCTTGGGAGATTTTCTCATTTCATGAAGGTATTGAAAATGAATCAAACTTCTTTTTATTCTTTATATGAATTCCTGAAATTTTCTCCTTTGGTTTGGGGAGGGAGGACGGTCAAAATTGGGTGAGTTGTTTATATAATGCTGAAGATTCTTGCTAAGCTGTATATCAAGTGATATTAATTACCAACTTCCTGACTCCATATTTGCTTTCTTAACTAAGCATGCTCAAGGTTTTTAAAAATAAACATGAAGAATTCCATGTCTGTCAACCATTTTGGATATCTGACAGAATTTACATTAATGGCAGCTATGTTAATTCTTTTTTTTTTTTTTTTTTTAGCTATGTTAATTCTTATCAGCCAGAACTAGTAAAGTAATTTGGGGAAACAGTTTTATAAAATAAAATTAATCTATATCAAGAAGTCATTCCATCCAACTCTGCTAACAGCAATTTTGGACAAGACAGCATACTTTCTTAAGGCTTAAACAATGTAACTTCAAGTTTGCTTTTTTTGTTTATTATTTTATTTATTTTTTAAAGTATTTTTTTTTTAATTTATTTGCGCGCGCACAAGAGAGAGAGAGAGAGAGAGCGAGAATGAGCAGGGAGAAGAGGGAAAAAGCAGGCCTTCTGCTGAGCAGGGAGTCCACTCAGGTCTAGATACCAGAACTCTGGAATCACGACCTGAGCTGAAGGCAGATGCTTAACTGACTGCCCCAAGTTCTCTTTTTTATATTAAAACATAATTTTGAGGGGCGCCTGGGTGGCTCAGTGGGTTAAAGCCTCTGCTTTGGCTCAGATCATGATCCCATGGTCCTGGGATCGAGCCCCACATCGGGCTCTCTGCTCAGCAGGGAGCCTGCTTCCTCCTCTCTTTGCCAGCCTCTCTGCTTACTTGTGATCTCTGTCTGTCAAATAAGTAAATAAAATTTTTAAAAAAAATAAAACACAATTTTGAGGATTCTTCATTTTACTGAAGCAGTATTTATTTGTGTCAGGAAAAAAACCCTGAAAACTAAAGAAAAGAAAAAAGAAAATCCTCCCACAAACAAATCGATCCTGAGAATACCACCCATGAAATTTGATCTTGCTGTCTGAATGTCTCTGCAGGGATATAAATGCAAGCATTCATATGTAGTTTTACAAAATTGAGATCCTAGCTGTTTTATAACTTGCTACATTTCTTCTTTTATGTTACGAACATATCTTAAGTCAGTCAATGTAGTTTAAAATGTTACCAACATAGTCATTGTGTGGCCATAGCATAGTTTATTTGACTCATTCGTTGTTGAGTGTTTAGATGGTTTTAATCTTTTACTTAGATAAACAGAACTATGAGAAATATACTGTGGCCAAACATTTGTATACAAACATTGCATATGCCTGGATTTTGAATTATTGGTCAAATTGTATGCTCATTTTGGTAGTTTATTTTTACTAGTTATTGCCTTGTTGTGTTCCAGAGAGTTACCAAGTTACTTTCCCACCAGCAATGTTTGAAAAATACTTTTGGTGCTCGCTTTGGCAGCACGTATATTAAAATTGGAACAATACAGAGAAGATTAGCATGGCCCCTGCACAAGGATGACTCGCAAATTTGTGAAGCGTTCCATATTGGAAAAAAAAGAAGAAGAAAAATACTGTTTTGTACCCTTATTAAAAAAGGGTTAGCATTTTTAAGTTATCAAATTGGCCAGCATCTAAAAAGTTACAGCTTATCGTTTTGATTTGCATTTCCTTCTTTCTTTCTTTCTTTCTTTCTTTCTTTCTTTCTTTCTTTCTTTCTTTCTTTTTTTTCTTTTTTTTTTTAGAGAGAGAGAGAATGTGGGCCAGGAAGTGAGGGGGGCAGAGGGAGAGGGGGAAAGAGAAGCAGGCTTAAGGGGCAGCACAGAACCCAACGCAGGGCTCAGTCTCAAAACCTTAGGATTATAACCTGAGTTGAAGATCAGAGGCTCAACCCATGAGCCACTCAGGTGCCCCAATTTGCATTTCTTTAATACTGAAGAACGTGAATATTTTTTTCTATTATTGGCCATTTTTTCTTTTGTGCTTTGCCTACTCATAAGTTTAATCTGTTTCCAACTGAAAATTCATTTTTTAAATCCTGAAAGTGTTCATCCTGTATTAAAGTTACTTAAACTTTCTTATATGTGCTATAAATATTTTTTCCTAGTTTAAGTGTCCTCTAACTTGAGTTGTGATGAATTTTTCTCCCCTGATGGGTTTTTGGATTTTAAGTTGTCAAGGTTTTTGGTAGCTTTTAATGAATAAACCACAAATTATCTGTAGACCATCTCAAAGACTTTTTATCTCCTAGACATGTAACCCATTTACTCCTCCAAATTTCATAGGTAAATTATAGTTACTAAGCTATGCCAGACACAGACCCTAGTTATTAAGATGAATAAGATAAGGTGCTTGTCCTCTGAAAGCTCACGCTATCTGGCAAAATGGACAAGTGAACAGTTAAATAGAGTTAGGTAAAAACCGTGATAAAGTATGAAAACAGGTCTCCCAAATCACAGAAAGGAACCCCTAAGTGCCTGCCTGGAATAGGGGACGCTTCGACAGCGACAGGCAGCGGAGCTTAGCATACCTGCTAGGCTGAAGTAGAACTAGTCAATGCTGCATTCTTTACTGACTTTGCTGTTTGTTTTGTCTTTCTAAAAGGTTATACCACTAGAAGGTTGTGGAAGCTTCTGTCATTCACAGTTGGTGGAACCATTGCCCTTTGCATCGGACTTCTAACGTCTGTCTACCTGGCCACTTTACATGAGAACGATTTGTGGTTTTCTAATATTAAGGTATGAAGGTCCTGTGACCCTGTGTGGTTTACTCGTCAGTGTCTCCAGTAGTTTACCATGTACATGAGTGACCAAGATAACGCAGCTTTGCCATAAAGAATCTAATCTCTTAAAAAGCTTGACTCTAGCGTAAAGAGACTTCATTAGTTTAAAAGAGCATCAGAGTTTTTGTCATCAGTGAGTTTTCTCAGTTTCATTAACTTTCTCCAGTTACACGGTGGTTACTCTAAACCAGTGTTTTTCAACCTATACATTGTGAAATTGGCCCAGTCAAATCATGAGTGACGTTTTTCTAGTTAAAGAAAGATGCAAGAGAGTATTATGACAAATACACTAGGGCTGAGAGTTATTTGTGTAACTATTAATTATATATTGTTATATAATTAATATATATAATATTAAATCTGTTATATGTATATGTATGTACAAACCGGGTCACAGTAGAAACTTTTTTTTTGTATTGGGTACAGTAAAATAGAAGAGAAATCAAAAGCCAGTGCTCCAAACCATAGGGCCATAGATGACCTCAGTGTTTCATACCTTTCTAAGCGTAGATGCAGTGGTGAGAGGACAGGGGAACCCATATTTTTCTGAGGAAAGGAGCCGTAATTTTCATCGCATTCTCAGGAGGGTCTGTGCCATCTTTTTTTTTTTTTTTTTTTTTTAATTTATTTATTTGACAGACAAGAGATCAGAAGTAGGCAGAGAGAGAGAGAGGAGGAAGCAGGTTCCCCGCTGAGCAGAGAGCCCGATGCGGGGCTCGATCCCAGGACCCTGAGATCATGACCTGAGCCGAAGGCAGCGGCTTAAGCCACTGAGCCACCCAGGTGCCCCGGGTCTGTGCCATCTTAAACACCAATCCTTGTTCTCTTTTTTTCCCTTTTTAAACATTTCTAAGTATCTTTTAATTTGCCATTGTTTTCAGAACTAGTGTATCACTTATACAAGGAAATTTACACATTGCCAGTATTTTTCATCTGGTATGTGTGCTGCCGAAGCAAGCACAGTATTTTTCATCTAAATATCCTTTGTTTTTGATCCAAAATGTTGTGCCCTTTGACCTTTTTTACTATGGCTTCTAATGACTAGCTGCTCTTAAAGGTAAAATTCACTTTGAAAAGGTCAAGTATTTATCATCTGTCTGAATATTCAAAAAAGTCTTTGCAGAATCTAAAGTAGCTCTCAAAGAGCTTTCCAAAATATGTTGAGCTTTGATTCCATTGTTGGAATGAGTCTCCAAAGGAGACTACTTTGAATGACAAATTTAATTTATAGGAATAACTTCTGATATGCTTATTTTTAAAACTTGTCATATTACTGTATAGGTGTAGTGTGTGTGTGCATGTATACCTTCATACAAATTATCATGATACAAAAAATAATTCTCTTTCTGGGACAGTGGGGAGTTTTTCTTGTGAAGAAATATTTTACTCACCTTTATTTCTTTAAAATGGAGGGTTTACAAGTAGATTTCTTAGAACTACACAATATAATACTTTTTTATCCACACAAGTATTTTGAATAAAGACTGAAATATCCTTGTGTGGGCATATGGCTGAAGTTAAGTGCTAGTAACTCTGTAGTAGGGACGAGATGCTGAAAGGGATCACATAACTTATTTTCAAATTGTAATTTTAGCTCCTCAGAGTTTTTAAGTGGCCTTGCTAATAACCTTAAGTAAATACACCCCCATCATTATGAAACTTGAGCACCCTTGATCTGTCTCTGAAATCTCGCCAGGTTAAAGAAGGCATTACACTTTGACCTAGTATTTATTGAGCACCTCTTCTATAGTAGCACTGATCTAAACGCAGTGGGGAACATGGCAAGAGTAACAAAGACTAATGAATTTGCCAGCAGATGCTCCAGTGTAACATGTTAATTCTGTAAGTATGTGTTGAGCACCTATGGTATGCCAGCCAGCACCGTGCTCAGCTGTAGCAATACTGCCAACTGAAGCCAGGCCCCTGCCTTCAGAGCGTTTACGCTCTTGAGGGTATAGGCAAGTACACAGACCGAGACAGCCCATCCAAAATCAGTACGTTGTTGGAGTAGGATAGAGTATTGTGGGAGCACAGAGCAGGGGTAGCCTGTTCCAGTTGTGGAAGGTCAGGGAAGTAATGGTTAAGGAGACCTGAAGGATGAGAAGGGTTAACCAGACAAACTGGGGAGGAAAGACGAAAGTCCTAGGGAAGGGACACATACAGGAACTTCGGGAGGCAAGAGCGTTGAGAGCGTTCAGGGGCTGGCGGCAGTTCAGCCTGGCCACGGGGCAGATGGGGAGAGAATGTACTGGGATGGTGAACAGAGGCCAGGTCATGAAGGAACAGCAATGTCATCATCTTGTTTGGGAAAGATGGCTCCGGCTACAATATGGAGAGTGGGTTTGAGGAGGATAGCACTAAAGTGAGAGGAAACCACCAAGAAAATCCAATTCAGTGGATTCATTACTATCTGAATGTCAGTAAATGCATGTTTTCTGTGCGCTAGACATGGAACTAGGCCCTGAGAGTACAGCCTTTGAATCCGATGCGGAACCTAATTCTGATGGGGAGGGGAGAAAAAAGAAACTAACAAAAAATGTATTATAGGGGAAACCAGACAGTGTGGTGACATAGTTATTGGGAGTGGGTGTTATTGGGAGTTATTGGGTGGGTGTTAGTGGGAGTTATTGGGAGTGGGTGACATAGTTATGTGGGGACATAGTTATGAAACTGGGAGGGAAAGCAGATAATTTTGAAGACAAGACCTACATCAACACTTAAATCCTAGGAGCCAGTCAAAAGCAGAGGGAACAACAAGTGAAAAGGCCCTCGGGTAGGATGAAACTGGTCAAGTTGAGTATCAGAGAGAAGGCACATGGGGCCAGAATTTTATGAGCAAAGAGGAGAATGGAACCAGAGAAGCAAAGACCAGATCCTGTTGGAGAGAAGTGGACAGAGTCAGAATTCAGAAAGGATGTAGCGATTCATCATTTGTGTGGTTGGTGATTGAGAAGGAAGAATCATCGGTGATCATCTGCTTTCTGCCATTAGCAGCTGAATAGATGGGTGGGTATGCCGATCACTGTGATAACGAACTCTGTGGGAAGAACAGATCTGGAGTGCAAAAGAACTTCTGTCACCACCTACCTAGAGTTAAGCTGAACTTGACAAGTGAAGGGCATAGAGTCTGCCACAAAACTGCCCTCACTTTTGACCACCACTGAAAGGTTTGGGGGTCCTCAGACTACCCTCACTTCTGACCACAAGTAGACTATTAACTTGGGGATACCCACCCCCCTCAGGTTCAGTAATTCACTAGAATGCCTCACAGAACTCAAGAGAGCCTTACACTTACGATTACAGTTTTATTTTGATGGATATAAATCAGAACCAGCCAAAGGCAGAGACTCATTGAAAAAGGATCCCAAACTTAGGCTTTCCATTGTCCTTTCCCTGTAGGGTTAGGACACATTGTCTTCCTGGCACATTGAGAGGTGATAATGTGTTGAGTTTTGCCAACCAAGGAGGTTTACCTGAGCTCCTGTGTCCAGAGCTTTGACTGGACTTCCATTATGTAGGTATGATTGATGGAGTCCTTGGCCACAGTGTTGAATTCAAGCTCCAATCCCCCTCTCCTCCCTGGGGGTTGGGCCAATATCAGCTGGCTCCAAGCCCCAACCCTCTAATCACACAGCTGGTCTTTCTGGCTTGGTCAGCCCCCATCCTGAGTCATCTCCTTAGAACAGAGTATCAGATGTCATCCTGAGGAACCCACCATGAACAAAGACACTGTTCTCACTTGGGAAATTCGCGGATTTACTGGCTACCTCCCAAGAACTGGGGACAGAGGCCAGCCAAATTCTTTGCAGGGGACAGCGAGACAGCAAATGATACATCCTTGTTTGGATACGTTATGAGTCACTTTTGAAACAGTCCAAGGAGAGAGATGGAGTAAAGGGAGCTGGATTCATGGATCTGGAGGCAGGAGACCCATCTGTGTTGGAAATGGACATTTTCATATTACCAGCTTGTAGATGTGTGGGCAAGAATGTTTGAGGAGTGTTCAGAGTGAGAAAGAGACCCGAGGCTAGTTTCTGTCTATGCCTCAGATACCATCTGGGAGCAGCTATAAAACAGGAACATCCTCGAATCTAACAGGTTTCTTTCCACCAACACCCCCGTCCCCTGAAACGTACAATTAAGCTCAGTCTTGTGGCATTTTTTTCTCTTTATTCAAGCAATAGCTTGTAGCACAGAATTTTCCCCCCTCTCCATCATAAGAGGAATCCTCAGATGTTTCAACTACTTCTCAAACCTGACGATACCTCTGCATAGGCACTTGGTTTATCTTTCCTCTTAGATTATGTAAACCCAGTGCTGTCCAAGAAACTTTCTGCAGTGAAGGAAATGATCTATTTCAGCACCATTCAGTGCAGCAACCACTAGCCAAATGTAGCTGTTAAACACTTGAAATGTGGCTACTGCAGCTGAGGAACTAAATTTTACATTTTATTTAGTTTTAAAATGTGTATACATTTTCTGTGAATAAACCAATGAAAATGATCGCCATTAATGATCAGAGACATTACTCAGCCAAAGGAAAAGCTCGTTTTCAGAGTTTATACGCCTTCAGAAATTTACTCCTTAATTTATACCATTTTCATATTGGGGGATTATGGGAATATTTGAGAAGTGTAAAGCTGTTTTCTTTTTATACTTATGGGTTATAACTTACAAAATTGCTAGGCTATTTTTTATGAAAATACTTTGATCCTTTCTGAACACTTTGAATTAGTTGTAATTATTCAGAGAGTAAAAACATTGTTTCTAAAAGAAACAAATCACACATTGAGTTTATGCATTCAGAACAATGCTTTAAATGTTAGTTGCTAATCTTTTTTTTTTTTTTTTTTTAAAGATTTTATTTAATTATTTGTCAGAGAGAGAGAGGGAGAGAGAGCAAGCACAGGCAGACAGAATGGCAGGCAGAGGCAGAGGGAGAAGCAGGCTCCCTGCTGAGCAAGGAGCCCGATGTGGGACTCGATCCCAGGACTCTGGGATCATGACCTGAGCCGAAGGCAGCTGCCCAACCAACTGAGCCACCCAGGCGTCCCGTTAGTTGCTAATCTTAACAATGTTAGTATTTGAATGTGGGAACTCTGAACCAGAGAGCAACTGGAAAGTTGAAGATGTTGGTTTAAATGGTTGTGGAAAATGTATATATACTACCCTTTCTTAGAATATTTTTTAGTTTATTTTTAGTTTTTATTTAAATTCCAGTTGACATACAGTGTAATACTAGTTTCAGGTGTACAGTTGAGTGATTCATCACTTTTATACGTCCCCCAGTAATCGTCACAGTAAGCGCCCTCCTTAATCCCTGCCGCCTACTTCCCCCAGCCCCCAGCCACCGCCAGTTTGTTCTCTACAGTTAAGAGTCCGTTTCTTGGTTTGCCTCTTTCCCCCCATGATCATTTGTTTTGTTTCTTAAATTCCACATATGACTGAAATCATAGGGCATTTGTCTTTCTCTGACTGACTTATTTTGCTCACCATTATACTCTCTAGCTCCATCCACGTCATTGCAAATGTCGAGATTTCATTATTTCTTTTATAATTTTATTATTTTTTTAAGATTTATTTTTATTTGAGAGCGAGAGAGAGCAAGAGACAGAGCATGAGGTAGGGTTAAGGGCAAAGGAAGAGGGAGAAGCGATTCCCTGCTGAGCAGGAAGCCTGATGTGGGGCTCCATCCCAGGACCCCAAAATCATGACCTGAGCCGAAGGCAGACACTCGACTGAGCCACTCAGGTGCCCTCCCCCCCTTACTGAATGTCTACTGTGTGCTTAGCACTGTTTTAGGTACAATTTAAACATTTTATTTAATCTGGCTGTCTGCAAAGCCCAAACCTTTTAACTCTAAATTGACCTTTAAATGCAGTGTGCTTTTCTGCTGCCCTTTCTTACAAACAAAACACACTAAAAGGGTTCAAAGCCAATGCTCTTACTTGCTGTCTACCCTTACGGTGCCCAGCCCATCATCAGCACTGAGCAACAGTGATCTGTTTAGACTGGGCTTGACCTATACAGGTGAGGGAAGTGTTATAAGGAGGAAAGAGGGGAGATGGGGACAACAGCTGCTATAAAAGATCTGGGCTGGAACTAGAGCAGAGGGACACAGCTTTTGGAGCTTGCCTTCAGAGATAGGATATAGTTAGTCCTGGCAAGTAGGGAGCTAGTCAGTGCTTTTTTAGTGACTTGTGTTTAGTAGATGCTAGCGTAAAAATATATATAGTGTGACTCTTTTTATTTTTTGAACACGTGTTGTGTTACTTCTTACAAACTATACCGTGACAACAAAAACTTTAAATCAAAAACATTACTCAGTATTCATAACCCTTAACAAAACCCAGTTTTTGTATTTCTCTTCCATGCTTCATCCTGTATGTGCATATATTTCACATACTTATGACTCATGACCCTGAGATCAAAACCTGAGCTGAAATAAGTCAGATGCTTAATCAACTGAGCCACCCAGATGCCCCTCCAATATACTTCTAATAAACAGATTTATCTGATGTTACATCATATGCTTTTCCCATATATAAAGTTACATATGTATATGAACTTGCACGATTATTATGTAAATGATTATGTTTTTGTAATTTAATATTTTTTGATATTTAATACTCTTAGTTACTTCACTATTTCTATGCTCCCTGATTTGGGATAGATTGTTCCTAATGGTGTAGTTAAACCCCTTGAATTGCTCATTACTTCTTGTTTCAAAGTGGTAGTGTAAAGATGTCAGTTCCTTCATCTTTTTAGAATTACCTCAAAGCAGTTAAGGAAACTGAAAAGCAGATAGGCATTTTCCATCCTTGATGAAACTAAGAAAGGCCTATGATCTAGACCGGTGTGTGAGGGAGGGCCACCAAACCCAGTGAAACTCGGAGGAGCGTGGAAAGGTACCGGGAGAGGACTCTCAGAGCTGCAGGTGTCAGAGGAAGTCGCCAAAGCCCACTTCTCCGAGGCTGCCGGCACACCCTGAGGGCTGAGACTGAGGTCCCCCAAGGAGAACCATGGGGCCAGATGCACGCGGTAATGGCGGGAGCTTTCCTGGAGACCTTCCGGTACGAAAGAGAAGTAAGCTAGGCAGGCCGAAGGCAGTAATCACAGGGACAAGCCATTTTTGTAAAAGTACTATTTAAGAAAACCAGGGGCGCCTGGGTGGCTCAGTGGGTTAAAGCCTCTGCCTTCGGCTCAGGTCATGATCCCAGAGTCCTGGGATCGAGCCCCACATCGGGCTCTCTGCTCAGCAGGGAGCCTGCTTTCTCCTCTCTCTCCCTCTGCCTGCCTCTCTGCCTATTGTGATCTCTGTCTGTCAAATAAAAAAAAAAAAAAAAAAAAAAAATTAAAGAAAACCAGGATAAAGGGAGAAAACTGTATGTTGAACAGCTCTGAGGCTGCCAATCTTGATTGGCTAAAATGAGGAAAAGAATAAAGGGCTCGCTCTTGTAAACTACGCCGTATCACAAGGAGAATTCTTGCTGGCCTGACCGGTGGCCCTGGCCTGTCCCCCACATAAACTTCCTGCTGGTTTGGTAAGAACTGGCCAAGTTAAGAAATGTCTCACAACCAGAAAGGAACTAGCACAGGATCTGTACAGTGAAACTGCAAGAAGAGAAGGAAGAGAAAAACAGGAACAGATGATAAGATGAAGAATAGTCACCAGAAACAATTCCTAGCAAAGACCTGAAAATTGTGACCGAATTAAAAAACGTACTCACATTAAAAACTAACATAATAAGCATTTACCACCGTGGAAGATGAATTCAAAGCAGGGCTGTAAGAAGGTATAGACCGTCCTCAAGGACTTACAGGAAGGTAACAAGAGAAAATGAAAGATGAGCTGGCAGAACTTAGGCAAGAAGTCGAATTAAAAGATAAAACCATAACAGAAATCACAACAATCTTGGAAGCAACACACAAAAGATTAGAGTCTGCAGAAGGCACAGAATAAGAAGTGTTGCCCTGATAAAAGAAAACAAAATGGGGACGCCTGGGTGGCTCAGTGGGTTAAGCTCTGCCTTTGGCACAGGTCATGATCTCCGGGTCCTGGGATCGAGCCCCACATCAGGCTCTCTGCTCAGCAGGGAGCCTGCTTCCTCCTCTCTCTCCGCCTACCTCTCTGCCTACTTGCGATCTCTGTCTGTCAAATAAATAAAAATAATCTTTAAAAAAAAATGAAATTAATACTGTTAAAATAGTGGAGAGAATCTGACAGATGAGTAAGACAACAGCAAACATGCATAATTTGTCCCAACAGAAGAGAACCAAAGCAGTGAAACAAGGGAGAATCGTGTTTAAAGACTTAATTCAAGAAAACCTTTGAAAAATGAAATATGATTTGAATCTACAAATTGACAGGGCACAATGGGCCCCAGGAAAACTTGGCCTAGAAAAGTCATTAGCAGGATATAGTTCTGTGAAATTGCTGGGCTTCAATAGTAAGAAGCCCCTGGACATCCTAACAAAAGATCCCTTTACCTGTAAGAGAAGTCAGTGTGGCTTCCAACTTTTCCATGGTAACGTTTAATGCTTAAAGGCCTGGAATGATCCTGCACAAGACTCACATGAGCGAATGTGCTTTATATATTTTAATCCAGTCATTCTATCATGTATAAAAGCACTACACAAATTGTCCTGATGCTGAGGAAATATATTTTTTTAAGAACACCTGAAGAAACTGGTAGAGGGAAAACTTTATCCAGCTGAGAGAGAAAAGGCAAAACCATGGCAGAAAGACTGCCTTGAGGTGCAAACATATTTAATTGTGGAACTAGCACTAAATAGTTATAGAACAAAATAATATGATGGAAACAACGTGGTAACACCTAGCAGTGTTAGAACTATGAAATAGTAACAGAATAACAATGTAAAAATGAGTTAGAAGAGGAAAGAAAAAAAAAGGTAGAAGATGGTGGAGGAATCCATTTTTTTTTTTTATAGACAGAAGTCAGGTTTCATTTCAAAATGAGAAGTCCAGAGGCACGTGGGTGGCTCAGGCAGCTAAATGTTCAGCTCTTGATCTCATCTCGGGTCCTGATCTCAGGGTGGCGAGTTCAAGCCCCATGTTGGGCTCCATGCTGGGTGTGGAGCCTACTTCAAATAATCAAGAGACAGATGTATAGTGTTTGTAAAAGAAAATTCTAAGAAAAATATCAAGTAAAACGGAGCAGGGAAGAACTATAAATTTCATGATTATCATTACTTGTTATATAGAAACTCAATAGATCCTGTCCATAGAAATAGAGAATTAAGTTATCCTTCAAAGTTATAAAGGTAGCTCCTAGAACAAAAACAAACCTTCCAAATTAAAAGACACACACACACCTCAGACACAGACCATATCATAAAGGATTTGTTCTAAAGAGTAACAAAAAAATCTGATACAACATGTATTAACACAAATATGCCAAAATATTTTTATATAAATAAGTCTGTCTGCTTTACTCACTTGATAAAAACCGTATCATAAAGCAAAATCCAAATCACGTACTATATGCGTAAGATTCTCACAGAACAGAGTTCCTTAGAAGGATTAGACCAAAGGTAGATAAGGATTTGTTGAACTATTTCCCCATAAGGGGGAAAGAAAGTCTTAGACAGAAAGTGTTAAATGAAGTGAAGAAGGGCAGTTTTTTAGTGATAAAGATGCCAGCCACAGATAGGACTATCCATGTGTCAGATAACTTACCAATATTTATAAAGCAAAAAGCACCGGAAATACAAGAAGAAACAGAGAAACACATTAATGCTGGGTTTTAATTCTTTCTCAGTTCATAAAAAAAAAGCAAGTGGTCAAAAATAAGAATATAGAAGGCCTAGGGAAAATAATAAGGGTTTTAATCTATAAATATCTAAAGACAGAACGTATTTTTTTTTTCAAATATCCACAGAGCATTAACTAAAATGTTGATATGTTAAGCCATAGAGAAAATCTCAGATCCAAAACTACAGGCGTTATTTCCTTATCGCAGTATGATAGTGCATAGTCTTGGCTTGTTCTTGACTCTGGGGATAATGGTCACAGACTCAACATTATACTCTTTTCATTCATTCATTCATTTAAATTAAAAACTGAAGATAACTAAAAAGAAAAAGTCACTTTCTAGAAATCTAAAAATATTTCCTAACTTTTTGTTGACAGGAAATTAAAACTGAATTTACAGAAATTATAAATGAAATCTAGAAGGAGATGAAAACCGTATTTCAGGACTAGGGAATTCAGAAGAATTTGTAGCTTTAAGTATTATATTAGGAAATAAAAATGAATAAACAAACAAAAGTATTCCACTTATGAAGTTGGAAAGTAAAAATCTAGAAATGGAAGGATAAAGGTAAAAGGAGAAATTGATCAATTGGAAAATAGGAAAATAATTAATGAATGGTTATTTGGGGAGTGAAAAATAAGGATAAGGATGAGATAGGAAGTATAAATACCCAAATTGAGAAATAACAGAGAAGTAATTACAGAGATCATGAAATGTGGTAGCAGAGAAATAACCGTAGACCATGAAATAGGAAAGCACCAAACAAAGCACCAAAAATTCTGTTTGATTCAGTGCAAATTAGATGAGTGGATGAAACATGATTTTCTGGAATATAAGTTACCAAAACAGGCCCCAAAACATGTTATTATTTTTGCAGGTGTAGCAGAGAAAACTTGGTAAAGAGCTACCCGTCCTACACCTCCCCAAACAGCCAACCCCATTGATTTTATGGAGGAATTTTACCAAATAAAATATTCCAGTACTATTTCAGCTATTTTAGAACACCAAAGAGAAAGAAAACTTCCAAATTATTTTTATAAATCAGATGTAACACACTGAGACTGAGGATCAGAATATAACCACAGTCAGCTTTCCTTAATCCCCAGCAGTTATGTTCTAAGAGTCACTGAGAACGCTGAGTAAGAGAATACCGAACCATTGCTCCTGGGGAAGTTGTGTGTGAGTGTGTGTGTGTGTGTATGTGTGTGTGCGCGCGCGTGCGCTCGCGCGAGACACACATAGGTCTTAAATTCTAAAAGCACTTCCTGGTAGTTTCTATTTTCTTTATTTTATAAAAGAGAAAATGAGGTTCCGGAGGGTCAAATGACTTGCCAGGGCTGCCCCACTAACAGGTACCAGAGTTGGATTCCGACTCTATCCATGGAGGCTCAGAGCTGCGGTCTCTGTTTGCACTCACTGCTCTTTACTGTATTCCTCTTGTGATCGTTTCTGTCTGAGAGCCAGAGCAAGAGGCAGAGCACACTTTCACTGGTCTGCACTTTGCTGCAAAAACACAGCAAGTGTTAATGCTGTCAATTTGGTGGTTACAAATTTTAGCTAGTAGGCAGATTGGCGAACTAGAAATCTGCAAATAGTGAGAATCAATTGTATATAATCTAGATAATAATAAAGAAAACAAAACTCAGAAACTAATCCCACTTACATATCTTGAACCAAAAATTCTAGTTAATATCAAGAGAATCTAGTTGCATATCAGAAATATAATGCACCAGGAAAAAGTCATTTTTATGCCAGGAAACTAAACGAAATTGTTGGGAAATCTAGTAATATACTTGTTTGCTATCTCAGTACTTGAAAAGATGCAAAAAAAAAAAAGGGTATTTGAAAAAATCTATTATTTCCTTGTAACATATGTAACTTCAAATTAAGAATAGACCAGATGAGCCCATTACATCACTGGAATAAAAGACAAAAATCATATGATTGTCTCAAAAGACACAGAAAAAGCATTTGGTAGAATTCAACAACTCTCCACAATAAAAAACACTCAACAGACTAGAAATAGAAGAGAACTTCAGGGGCACCTGGGTGGCTCAGTGGGTTAAAGCCTCTGCCTTCAGCTCAGGTCCTGGGATCGAGCCCCACATCGGGCTCTCTGCTTGGCGGGGAGCCTGCTTCCTCCTCTCTCTCTGCCTGCCTTTCTGCTGCTTTGATCTCTGTCTGTCAAATAAATGAATAAAATCTTTGAAAAAAAAAAAAGATTTAAATAAAAAAAAGAGAGAGAGAGAACTTCAACCTCCTAAAGGGCATCTGCCAAAAATCACACAACTAACATCATATTTAGTGGTGATAAATTGAAAGCTTTCCCCTCAGATTAGAAATAAGACAAAGATGTCTGTTCTAGCCACTTCTATTCAACATTATACTAGAAGTCCTTGTCAGGGAAATTAGGCAATAAAATGAAACAGAAGGCCTCCAAATTGGAAAGGAAGAAGGAAAACTGTCTCTGTTTATAATAACATGATTTTCTAGATAGAATTCACCAAAAAGAACTATTAGAACTAATAAGTCGGTTTATCAGGGTTGCAGGATACAAGATTGATATATAAAAACTGATTGTATTCGTATGCAGTAGCAATGAGCAAGCCAAAAATGAAATTAAGAAAATAGCATCATCTCAAGTAAAACCTCTTTAAAAAGAAGGAAAATAGTTTCATTTACAATAGCAACAAAAGAATAAGGTACTTAAGAATAAATTATGCAAAACAAGTCTAAAGCTAAAATCATGTTCATGAATTGGAAGACAGTCTGGTTAAGATGGTGTTGGTGTCCAGATTCAAAATTATCCCTCTCAAAATCCCAGGTGGATGTTTTTGCAGAAATTGACAAGCTGACCCTAAAATTTATATGGAAACTGAAAAGACCCAGAATAGCCAAAGCAGTTTTGAAAGAGAACAAAGTTGAAGGACTCACACTCCCTGATTTCAAAACTTACTCTAAGAGTACAGTAATCGAGACAGTGAGCACTGGGAGGAGGAGAGATGAAACAGAATTGAGAGTTCAGAAATAAACCCTTACATTTCTGGTCAGTTGATTTTCAACAAAGATACCAAGACAATTAAATGAAGAAAGAATAGTCTGCAACAAATGACCTGGGGACAATTGGATATTCATGAGCAAAACAAGGGAATTGGGCCTCTTCCTCCTACATACACACAGATTAACTCAAAGTGGATCAGAGACTTAAAAGTAACTATGAAACTTCTAAAAAAAAAAAAGCATGAATAAATTATCATGGCCTTGGGTTAGGCTAAGCCATCCTGGATACAACACCCAAAGCTCATGCTAGAGGAAAAAAAGTTATATTGGACCTCTTCAAAATTAGAAAGTTTCGTACTCCAGGGGATACAGCCAAGAAAACAAAAAGACGCCACTTAGAATAGGAGAAAATATTTACAAATCATATTCCTGGTAAGAGATTTGAGTCTACAATCTACAAAGAACCATAATAACTCAATAATAAAAATAGAGTTCAATTTTTTTAATGAGCATAGAACTTGAATAGACATTTTTCCAGAGATGATCTGCAAATGGGCAAAAAGCTCATGAAAAGATTCTCAACATCATTAGCCTGTCAGGAAAATTCTAATCAAAGCCACAATGAGGCAACACTTCACATCCACTAGCAGGGCTCTAATAAGAAGACATGTAATAAGTGTTGACAAGGGCGTGGAGAAATTGGAACCCTTCTACACTGCTGGGGGGAATGTAAAATGGTGCAAACGCTTTGGTAAAGGGTCTGGCAGGCCCTCAGACAGTGAAACATAGTTATCATACGATCTTAGCAATTCTACTCCAAAGAAAATACCCAAGAAATATGAAAATGCATCCCCACAAAAACTGGTACATGAGTATTCATAGCAGCATTTTTCATAATAGCCAAAAAGAGGACACAAATCTAATGTCCACTAATGGATGAATGGATAAGTAAAATGTGGCATATTCATGGAATGGAATATTGTTTGGCAGTTTTTTAGTGAATTAATGATACATTAGAGGAGCCTTGAAAACATGCTAAATGAAAGAAATCAGGCACAAGGCACGTATTGTATCATTTCATTAAAACGAAATGTCCAGGATAGCCAATCTAAAGAGACAGAAATTAGATTAGGAAGGCATGAGGGATTTGCAGAGTGACAGCCAGGGGTTTGGTGTTTCTTTTTAGGGGCAGTGAAATAGTCTAAAATTGATGCTAGGGACGCGTGTCTAACTTGTGAATACAGTCAAAGCCATTGAATTGTATACTGTAAATGGGTGACGTGTATAGTATTCGAATTCTAGCTCAGTAAAACTTAAGAAAATAGATGCATCTTTTTTTTTTTTTTTAATATAGCATGCATACATCTCAGACCAAATGCTAAGACCTTACCCATTAGGGAAACACTAGAACAGTGCTATCTAGTAGAACTTTGTATAATAATGAAAAGTTCTTTGTGCTGAATTAATACTCTAGCCATTAGCCAAGTGTGTTCAGGAACTGAAAAACAAAATTTTTCATTTTAATTAAGTCAGCACGTGTTCTGGTGGCACCATGGCATTAGAAGCATATTCCAAGCCAAAGCGATCTGTTCATACTGTTTAACATTGCTTTGGAGGGGCCAGCAACATAAACATGAGAAATAAAAAATACCAACAGGTGGGAAGAAGAAGGTGACATTATTTGCAGATTGTGTCATTATATACCTGGAAACCACAAGAGAATAATCTTAAAAAAAATTTTTTGGGGGGCGCCTGGGTGGCTCAGTGGGTTAAAGCCTCTGCCTTCGGCTCGGGTCATGGTCTCAGGGTCCTGGGATCGGGCCCTGCATCGGGCTCTCTGCTCCGCAGGGAGCCTGCTTCCTCCCCCTCTCTCTCTGCCTGCCTCTATGCCTACTTGTGATCTCTCTCTCTCTCTCTCTCTGTCAAATAAATTAAAAAAAAAAATCTTATAAAAAAAAATTTTTTTTTAAGATTTTATTTATTTATTTGACAGAGATCACAAGTAGGCAGAGAGGCAGGCAGAGAGAGAGAGGGGGAAGCAGGCTCCCCGTTGAGCAGAGAGCCCGATGCGGAGCCCGATCCCAGGACCCTGGGATCATGACCTGAGGCGAAGGCAGAGGCTTTAACCCACTGAGCCACCCAGGCGCCCCAATCTGAAAAATTATTACAAGCAGTAGGAAAACTCAGTAAGTAGCAGGGAGTAAATCTGAAATTAAATATAGAGATACCAAAATATTTTTTAAATTTCTCAAATTGAAATTAATAAGGAAGGAAAACCTAAAATGTGCCTTTTTTTAAAAGTTCCCTGGCAGTCCTCTTCCACTTCCTTTGTCCATGTACTCCCCACCCCAAGCTCTCCTGGGATGATGAACTTTTTCTTCCCTCCTTTCTCCCCCAGTACTTGACTGTCATCTGTTGCACTGCTTCTTGTTTCGCTGTCGAGGGGGCCCCCTGCCCTCCTAGGTCCTCTGGCTGGGGTCCTGTTCACTGAACTGACAAAAGACAGACTAACAGAGAAGAGCATCCAGATTTACTTAATACAAGTTCTACGTGACACTAGCACCTTCATAAGGAAATGAAGACCTGAAGAAAGGGTTAAACCTGAGCATTTTTATGCTCGATTTGACTAAGAGTAGGAAGTCATGGAAAAGATATAATAGGACCAAAAGGTATGAGGTAGGGGTAGTGAACCTAGGCGAACTTAGCAAGGCCTGTTGGTTCAGACACCTGCCCTGTCCCTCCGTCTCTGGAGATAAGGATGTTCTTTCCTCTGGGGACGAGGGGTACAGCTTTCACAAGAGACTCGGGGGAGAAGGGGGAGGTCAGGGAGTCCTTCAGCCGCAAACACCCAGTATGCCGGCCTGCATGTTCGGAGGTAGCGTGTTCCCAACTGAGAAAGGAGAGGCGAGCTGAAGAGACCTTCCACGTGCTTCCACCCTACCTCTGCCCGGATGTCGTCCCTGGATGCCAACTTGTCCCCACATAGGTGTGAGGCCCTCTCCCTCGCCTCTCCCGAATTCCCTCACTACAGCTGTCAGGTCTCTCCTGCCTTCTCCCATGCGGGGAGCGGGGGAGGCTGTTGGAGCCCCACTTTCTCTTTCAGCTGCTGTCCCACCGTTCCTGCTCATCTTCACACCCAGCCTCCCCCCAGAAGTCTGTGAGCCCGTGGTCTCTGTTCCTCTCCTCCCACTGTCTCTCTGGAACCCACTCCAGTCAGGCTTCGGCCTTGGCCCTGCTCTTGAAAGATTCTGGTTCAAGCCACTGAGGCCCTCCGGGTTGTTCAGTTTAGTGGTCCTGTCTCAGTCCTCGTTTTCCTTGGGCTCTCAGCAGTTTTCTTGGCTCTGGGACACGGGTTCTCCCGGATCTCCTCCTACCTCTCCAGCTGATCGTTTGGCTCCTTGACAGGCTCCTCCTCAGCCTTCTGACTTCTTGTTGGCAGGGAACCCAGGACTTGGCTCTGTTTTTCTGTCCGCTCTCATTTCTAAGAACAGTCTTATCCATAGCTTTACATACCATCTCTGTGCTGATGGCGCCCAAACGTCTGTCCCTGCTCAGACCTCTCCCCTGAACTCCAGACTTGCATGTACATCTTCTGACTTGGCCACCTGAGTTTGGATGTCCGGTGGGCATTTCAGACTCAAAAGGTGCAACATCAACCACCTGACCGTCCCTGCCCTCATGTGTTTCTCCTGGTATCTCCGTCTCTGTAAATTGCAGCTTCCTCCTTCAGTGGCTTGGGCTTCTGCCCTCACACAGTCCTGGTTCTCAAGTCCCACCTTACAGCCTCAGGAAGTCCTGTCAGGTTTCCTTTGACAGTATCTAGAATGCAATCACCTCCCACAACCTTTATCCCCACCTGGATTTATTACAGCAGGTCACTCCCCACTCAGAATCCTTCACAGTCCAGCTCAGCATGTCTGAAACCCCCTTCCTGACCTCCCCCCTCCCCGGCTCCCCTCACACACACCTAGCTCAGAGTGCAAGCCTAGAGTCCTTGTCACCTGCCAGGACTGGGTGTCTGACCCCACGTTACCTCTCAGACCGCTCTGCACTGCCGCTCCCGACCTTCCTTCCTTCCTCCAACTCAGACCACGCTGCCTTCCTCATTATTCTTCAAGGTGTAATTGCCTGTCCTGTCTGGCTGGCAGGGTCTTCTGCACATGACTCACCGCCTCACCTCATCTCTGCAATTGTCCCTTCACGGGTGCGGCCTTCTTCACACATCTGCAAGACCACAGCACCACCCCGCCCTTGCCACCCCCCTTCTCTGCTTTACTTCTTATACTGTACTTATTTACTAAGCAAGGAAATTCTTCCCTCTGTTCTAGATTAAAAATCCTGTGAAGACAGAGATTTGTGTCCCCTTTTGTTCCCAGCTGAATTTCTCAGCCGGTGAATGCTTGTCACTTGTTGGTCAGTAGCTGTTTGTTGAATGAATGAGTGAATGAATGAATGAGGAAGATAGAGCAAAAAAGAGACCGATGAGAAGCACAGAATGCGATGGGGGCTGAGTTAATAGTTCAGGCAAAAGGCTCTTCCTTCTCTCTAATTGATACCCTTCCTTGAGTTGTCATTTTCCTTTTTAAAAAATGCATTATTCTTTCTCATGGAAACATAAACCCCTCGGGATCAAGGACTGAGGTTTTATACCTTTGTTTCCCCCAGCAAATAAATGTTGAGTGATAAGGAAAGATCATTCTCATTTGGCTAAAAAAGCACTCCTGTCACTCAATTTTTGCCAAGTTTGTACAATCCTTTCTTAGGCTGGTGTTTTCCACTCTTACTGTCATATTGGCTTGATATTACAGAATTTGCGTATCTTCCCACCGAATGAACGCACCTGCTCAGCAAGGGCTCTTTAGACTAACCAGGGCAAGTCCCGCAAAGCGGTGACTTCAGGTGCTCCCGAGGACTGGTGGTGGCTTCTGTGTGAGCCCCACGGGTGCCAGTCCCCACAGCAGCCGTCTAACCTCCCACACCCTGCTTGGCAGCTCTCACACATCAAGGCATTCATCAACTCCAGGGCAAGAATTGTTCCATTCCAACAGATGGACAGGAATCGAACCAGACCATCAACCATGTATGTGCCATAAATATATTTGCTAAGGGCATGATTCCCAGTGCAAAACTTCGAGAACAGCTGTCTTTATCGTGAGCTACTGTTTCTTGGTGAGATGATTTGTTCCCTAATTCTGAAACAGATGACATGTATGAAGTTCATCTTTCCCTGGCTTCCCCACTACCAGCAGCCTCATCATTTTGGGTGCAGTTTCTGTAAACAAAAGTTACTTTCACAAGATTTTAAAAAACTAATGAGAGGTTTCCTTTGGCAGATATGGTGTCATTTGTCTAAAAGGGGTTGTTACATTTCGAGTGTTTCTAGGGGATGCAGATTAAGTGTGAGCATTTTTTAATGCTTTTCCCTTTGAGTACTTTTGTTAAATTACAATATAAACTACTACTTAAATGGTGTTAGCTATACGGCTCCTTAAAAATACAATGCTTTCGTCTTTATATTTCTTTCTGTCATTGTCTTCAGAAAAGATCCTTTCATTCTCCCGACATTGCTTTCCCTGTGGAACTGATGCAAATTAAAATATGAAGTATTTGTTCATTTTGCATTCTTCAGAGGGTAGCTTCTCTTGGTGTACATTTTCACTAGCACAATCCAGCAGGCAAAGTGTAAATTGCTATAAAACTGGAAAAGTGTTTGAATGAGTAAAGCAGATGTTCTCTTAGCATGAAGCAGATGTAAAACTTGCAAGTGTCTGTCTAATAAAGTCTAGCATTTGGTTCCATACAGCTGGTGCCGAGATTACCAATTAATCATGTTTGAATGCTTTTTTACTAATTAGGACCCCCTCAGTTCTTTATACATTCTGGGTATATTAAAAGAGAGGGGTGGAGCACAAAAGCTTTCTACCTTTGTACTGTGAGCAGTGGGTTTTTTTTTCTCCCCCCCCCATCTTTATAAGGTCAGTCTTCTTTTATCCTTAGAATCGTGTTGGCTATGAAGCCCCCTTCATGTAAATGATTGATCTGCCTCTCCAGTTTGATTTGGGGATATAGGTTTGACATTAGAATATTCCATTGAAGACAGCCGTACTCTGAACACATGAAGCAGCTGGGGAGAAGAAAAGGAATGTAATTAGACTTAATGGGTTTTTTTTTTTTCCCTTACTTGCATGAACAAAAGCTAACATTAGCTCAGTTAACATTAATTCACAGCCTCGGTGGCTCCTTGACCAAGTAGGAGTGTGAATATTATAGAAACAAGTGATACCAGTCTAGTTTTCTGTTAAGAAAAGCAATAGAACAGTTTTTCTCAAAAATTAAAGATGAATGTTGATATGATGCTAAGAATTGCCTTTATTGCTGTGAAAGAGACAACACAAATCAGTAGCAAAGGCATAAGCTAAGAGAGCACCATTGTTGTATATTGTCCTCTTTATAGAGCAAGTGTGCTAATGAAAGTAAATTTCAGAATCTGACTGGGCCTTTTTTCCATGTTTGCTTTCCCTGAGATAAACCTGTTTTCTGTGGAAGGAAGCTCATTATATAAGATTTGCTACTCTGCCCCTCCCTCCTGGTTTTTTAAAAAAGAGTGAACAATGGTAAAACATAAGTTTGTTTCTCAAGGTCAGTAGTTGGATGTACTCAGGGAACTGAGTACTTCTTCAGTGCTTTATTCATGAATCAATTTATAATAGTTTTTTAAACAACAGGAGAAATATTTAAAGGGTAGAAGAGACACATGAAATAATTTCAGGCCTGAAGATAAGTAGCATGAGTGGTTCTTTTCATGAAATGTTTATTACAGTTTGAAAAGTCGTTGGAGGTAGGGGAAAAAAAACCAAAGGTGTGTTCAGAGAAGCTGATTCATTAGAACATGCCATGTTTCATGTTTAGCATCCTTCCCCGTTAAGGTTGGGTTTGTGGAATAGGGATCTGCTATGGTAGGAAAAACAGAGATGGAAATACGCTTTAGACCCCGTGTGCCAGATTCTAGGACCTGACTTCTTAGACACTGGTGTAACGACAAATTACCATTTTCTTTCGTTTATACTATTATGTGTAGAGAGAGAGAGATAGATATCTAGATATATATGTATGTATGTGAAATACAGTATCTAAGAATATTAATATGATTATTCCAGGATGTCTTCCCCATCCCATCCTCACCACCAGTTGCCTCCAGAGTTTGTTAATGATTTAAATTTTACATTTTATAAAAGCATCTTACAACCAAATTGACTAATAGCTGTCACTTTCAATTTTCAGTTCTTCTAAAATTGAATATTTATTTAAAAGCGGTTTACTATTGTATCCATTTGCCTACATGAGCATCTTTCCACCAGGGTGACACTTGGCAAACTAAAATTCACATGTAAAAGGTCTGCCCCTTTTCATTCAGCCTATCTTACATTCTGAGAATAAATGGGAAGTTATTTTTTTTTTTTTTTTTTAAAGATTTTATTTATTTATTTGACAGAGAGATCACAAGTAGGGAGAGAGGCAGGCAGAGAGAGAGGAGGAAGCAGGCTCCCTGCTGAGCAGAGAGCCCGATGCGGGGCTGGATCCCAGGACTCTGAGATCATGACCTGAGCCGAAGGCAGTGGCTTAACCCACTGAGCCACCCAGGCGCCCCGGAAGTTATTAATCTTATATAATACTGTTAGTTTTTAGGTAGGTGTCTAATGCAATTATAGTTCTTTTCATTTGGGAGGTTTTTTATTCTGTGCCTATTTTGATTCTCCCTAGTATTCCGTAAAATTGGTGGTGTGTGTTTTTTTTTTTTTTAAGTTTTAATTTGTGTGAAATAAAAGAAAAATGGTAACTGTGACACGTCAGTGTAAATGGAATTAGTTGTCTCTATTTTGTAAAATGGTTTGTTAATGGAAAGTTTAAACAGTCACAAAAGTAGAAAGACTCATATAATAAACTCCTGTAACTCCCACCCAGCTTCAACATTTACCAGCCTTCTATTGTTTTGGTTTGCCAAGATTTCTTAAGACTATATTTTGAAAGCGTTTTTTTTTTCCTTTTAAGTTGTAGTTTTGGATCCTGTTTCTGCCGTGACAATAGATATTTAAACAAAAAACAAAAAACTAGGTCATGTAAACCCAGTAGACCTAACTTTATTTCAGGAAGTGGAGCGAGAAATCTCATTCAGAACAGAATGTGGGCTGTATTACTCCTACTACAAGCAAATGCTACAGGCTCCAACCCTCATGCAAGGTAATTACAACTAATAGCTTTATGGGGATCTCCTTCTTCCTTTGCAATATTTCAGCCAAACCTACTTGTGCACTAAAGCATTTTATAAATGCTTTCTAGAACTTGCGTGCCTTTTTTTTTTTTTTTTTTTTTTTTTTTTTTTTCGTAAACTCGGGTACATTTTCCCTGCTCAAGTAACCAGTGTTTGGCTCTGGAAGGAGTTCTGTAATACCTAACATAACTCTCCTCTCCTCAGCTCTACTCCATCCCAAAACTCATCTGTTTGCAATTTCTTGGTTTTGCTGCTGTTTTTTTTTTCCCCCATAATCATTTTGGAAGAGGTCTTTGCAAGTGAAAGGAGTATTGTCTAAAAACAGGAGGCATTTTAGTGAGAAGACAAGAAGTACAGTGGTCCTTCTTGTCCCTGGTGTCCCCATTCGGTCCTTTATTTTGCAATTACCATTTTCCCACATTTCCGCTGTTGGTGAGTGGTTTAGAGCTCAGCCGCTATTACTCATCTAAGCCCCAGAAGGGAACTCTCCTACTTACTGTGTCCTTTACTGGGCTTTGCTTGGATTTGGATACATTTTTGGCAAAAATCCTTCATGGGTGATGTTTTGCACTTCTGGTTCTGTCACAGTAGGAGATATGGAACGTTGGTTATCTTTCCTTTTGCGCTCAAAGTATCAGTCAGTTGGTTCCCGTGTAGATAGCCGGGTTCCCCCATAATAAGGTTACTACCCATCAGCCTTTCACTTAAAGGTTTTAGCAGCCATTGATGCTTATTGCCTATATCTGTCATTTCAGTAGTTAAAAATGTGACCTTCAGCATTCCCCTTGTGTTTATTAGCTGGAACTCTGTTATTTAAGAAGCCTTTTTCTCATCAACTGTTTGATGACCCTGAGGTCCAGTTTATACGACAAAGGCAGGTTAGGTGTTGATTTTCTTTCCCTATGCAGTTGATCCTTGTTATTCATGGAGTCCATATGTGCAAATTCACTTACTCGAACCTCTTTGTAACCCCAGAATCCGCACTCATGGGGCTCTGCCAGGCATTCACGGGCTTGTGCAGAGCAGCGAGAACGCTTAGTCACCTGGCTTGCATGTTCCCAGCCAAGGTGGAATGAGGTGATGACTGCCGTCTCCTTTCAGCTCACCTTCTACAGTGTCCTTTTCATAGTCTACCTAGGGCCATGCTTTTTGCATTTTTCTGCTTTTTTTGGTGATTCTGTGGTTTGAAATGGCCCCCAGCGTAGTGCTAACGTGCTGTCTGGAGTTCCCAAGTGCACGCAGGCTGTGAAGAAGGCATACAGAGAAAACACGCGTGTTAGATAAGCTCTGTACAGGCATGCGTTAGTGTTACTGGCATGTGTTCAGCGTTAATGAATCGCTCATATATATTGAAGAAGGTGTCTTTAAACAGAAACACATAAATCAAGGTCATGTGTTGATCAGTTGATGAAAATGCATGACCAGAGGCTCATAAGAACATAACCCTGCTAATTCAGTGTTCACTGCAACTTTCTGGAACATAACTACTGAGTCCGTGAATTCTCAAATTTGTGATTTGCTTCTCTAGCATCCTCTAAAGCAGTGGGTCTTACTGAGGGACAGTTGTCTCTCTCGGGGACACTGGAAACATCGAGATGCATTGTGGGTCGTCCCAGCTTGGGTGGGTTGGGGACGATTGTGCTGCTGGAATGGGCAGAGGGGAGGGATGTTGCTAACCATCCTACAATGTCTCAACAAGGAATTATCAAGCCTTAAATGTCAAAATACCAGTAGTGTTAAAGTTGAGAAACTCTGCTCTTAAAGATGAGAAATCTCATTCGGGTATTTTCTTTCGAATTATCACCATTATTATCTCAGTGGTTCATCTGTTTCATTTCCTCTAAGTCGTTTGTTAAGATCTTCCTTCTAGAAAATTTCAACATATAAAAGGGTAAAGAGAATCCTCTGGACATTTTCGTATGTCTGTCACCAGCTTCCAGAGTTACCAACTCATAACCTATCTTGTCCCCTCTCTATACCCCATTTTCAAACCGGATGATTTTGGAGAAACTCCAAGACAGCATATTTCTGCATTTGTAGGTATATCAGTATATTTATGTAAAAGATGGCAACCCCTTTTCTAAATATAACCACATTGCTATTATCACACTTAAAGCACAATTAGGAGATTTCTGTCAAATATCTAGTCAGTGTTCCTCATTTTTATGATTGTCTTCCAGAGTTTTAATATAGTTTTTGAGATTCAAATAAAGTCCAAGCATTGCAATCATTTGCTCTGTCTCTCTCTCTTTTTTTTTTTTTTAGATTTTATTTTTAAGTAATCTCTACACCCACATGGGGCTCGAACTCAACTCCAAGATCAAGAGTTGCTTGCTGTACTGACTGAGCCAGCCAGAGCCCTCTCTCTGTTTCTTTTAATCTATAGATTTCCTTCTATCTTCTATTCTTGTAATTTTTTTTGTTGAAAACATGATTCATTTGTCCAATAGAGGTGGGGGCACTTGACGGGCGCAATCTCTTGTAGGGTTGAGACTGGTCTGTTAATAAGTTCTCAGTTAGCCTTGCACCTAATGGGTTAGCACCATCGGTGATCATTACCTGAATCTGTTAATTTCATAAGGACTATAAAATAGAGGATGTTGTCAGACTTCTTAATTTTCTTCTAAGCTGGTAGGTGAGAAATGGTATAGTTCTAATTTGCACTTTCCGTAGGCGCAAGGTTGAGCATCTTTTCATATGTATCGGGACTGTATGCATGTTCTCTTCTGTGAACCATCTCTTCAAACCTTCTGTGAATCAGTTAGCTTGGTTATAGCAGCAGATAACCTCAGTGTAGCCACGGAACTCTATAACAACAGGTTTATTTCTTACTTTTATTATCCCGCCTTTATTTGGAACCTGCTGTTGTCATGACAAAGGTAAATAGCCACATTGCTGGTGGAGACACGTGTCATCTTTTCTGAAAAGATGTCACATCCTCTCACATGCCATCGGTCAGAGCAAGTCAATGGCCAAACCCATAGGCTGCTTATAGCCCCCAAAGAAGTACAGGTCTCATGGCAGGAAGGGCAGAGTGAGGGTATAAAATCCTCTTGGCCTGAATTTCTGTAAAAGAACATATGGGGTTTTTTTTTTTGTTGTTGTCCTCACACAAGTTATAATTTACCTGTATTCATGTAAACATGTGAATGTCCATCTAATATACAGTAAGCTGCTTGAGGGTGGGATGGTGTTTTTTGTTTACTATCACATCCCCAATGCCTAGCACATTCTCTGGCACACACTAAAGAATCTAGGAAAAGTCTTGAATAATTGATAATTTATAATTGTAATTCTTTTTTCCTGATCTTTCAAATACCAACCTTAGGTTTTCATGGCTTAATATATGATAACAAAACTGAGTCTATGAGGACAATTAACCTTCTTCAACGAATGAATATTTACCAAGAAGTTTTTCTCAGTATTTTATATAGAGTCCTACCAATACAGGTATGTTGTGTTCTGTGACATTGAATTGTTAATATCACACAAAAGTCAAAATCTGCTGTGTTGTTTTTTTTTTTTAAAGATTTTATTTATTTATTTGACAGATAGAGATCGCAAGTAGGCAGAGAGGCAGGCAGAGAGAGAGGAGGAAGCAGGCTCCCTGCTGAGCAGAGAGCCCGATGTGGGGCTCGATCCCAGAACCCTGGGATCATGACCTGAGCCAAAGGCAGAGGCTTTAACCCACTT
>NW_019154169.1:2549858-2583594 GCF_002288905.1 Enhydra lutris kenyoni
TGTGGGGCTCGATCCCAGAACCCTGGGATCATGACCTGAGCCAAAGGCAGAGGCTTTAACCCACTGAGCCACCCAGGCGCCCCAAAATCTGCTGTTTTAAGTTGCGACTTTCACATATGTTATTCTGATCTTCCACTGGCTTGGTAGGAAAGCAACAAAAATCCTAATTTTCTCCGGATATGGTGAACTTTGCTCTTCATATATGTTTTTATAAGTTTTTTTTTTTACATATAGATGCACCCTGGCTAATAATACATGCATGCAGTCTAGAAGCTGATATATATTTTCATTGAGAAGCATGTAATCACTTGTCCCTTATCTTTAAATTAAAAAATTGGAAATTAGCCAATCACAGTGACCACTTCATGTGGACACAGTTAGATGTGAAGCTTGTCTAAAGAATGAAGCCAGAGTCCAGGCCTTCCTTCCCTCTCCCACTCCGCTAGTGAGAAGAAAGGCCGCCAGCACACTTTTGCCCAGAAAGGCTTAGTGCTTGTAATTAATACCCAGTTGCTGATTATTAAATTTCCACTCTCATATTTTTTGGTTTTGTTTTTTTGTTTGTTTGTTTGTTTGTTTGGGTAAGTAGGCCCCACATCCAAGGTGGGGCTTTAACTCTCGACCCTGGGTTAAGAGTCACACCTTTTTAGTGACTGAGCCAGCCAGCTGCCCCTCACTGTCATATTTTTTAAGTAACAATGAAAAGCTAATGAGGGTTCCATAACAAATATTTTTTATTGTTCCTTTTTCCAGAAATATTTAGAGCCAGTTTATTTTTATATTTACACCTTGTTTGGACTGCAGGCGATCTATGTCACGGCCCTGTACACAACCAGCTGGCTCCTTAGTGGGACATGGCTGTCGGGGCTTCTAGCAGCGTTCTGGTACGTCACCAATAGGTGAGTTGCAATCAGTATCCCTTCTCCCTTCCTAAGATGGAAGTGAAAACAAAGGTACTTGATTTCCAGGTCAGAGGAAGTTACTCAGCCACACTGGTTTGTATGGGAGTATTTTCTCTTTGGTTTCCCTAGTGGTGTTTACTTGTCTTATCTAGCAAGGTAGAAAGTCCTACTTACATATATATTTCCAGCTGAGGAAGAGAACATTAAATGACAGGCGAAGAGAATCATCGTGATAAGTCTAGTTCTGTTCCCAGTTGGATGTGTGATCATTATTTCTCTGGCCACGTATCTCCTCTCTTAAAGACATTTAACAGTATCTTTACTATCAATCTTGATAGGGTTGTGTGTGGCTTATAATTAGCAAAGCATAAAGCACTGTACAAATATAAGGAAGTTCTTACATTATTTAGTTAATATCTGTTATTGTAGATACTAGAGCATGAAAGCATTTTTTATTTTTTTTTTTTTAAGATTTTTTAGAAATTTATTTATTTGACAGACAGAGATCATAAGAAGGCAGAGAGGCAGGCAGAGAGAGAAGGGGGAAGCAGGCTCCCTGCCGAACAGAGAACCCGACTCGGGCTTGATCCCAGGACCCTGAGACCACGACCTGAGCCGAAGGCAGAGGCCTCAACCCACTGAGCCACCCAGGCGCCCCATGAAAGCATTTTTTAAAAAGACTTTATTGATTTATTTGAGAGAGAGCACGAAATGGGGGAAGGGCAGAGGGAGGAGAAGCAGACTGCCCACTGAGCAAAGAGCTCAACACAGGGCTTGACCCCAGAACCCTGGGATTGTGACCTGAGCCAAAGGCAGACGTTTAACCAACTGAACCACCCAGACACCTGAAATAGCATTTTTTAAAAAAACATAGTCAAGATACACGAATTATTGCTTGACCTACAGTAGCAACACCAGTATTCAGTAGGAGTCTTCAAACTTCAGCGCCAAGTTCTAATATTGATTTTATTTTATAATCCTAAGCAAATTACTTCTTTTTATAATCTTATTGAGTGCTTATTTTATGTTAACCACTTCACAAAATGCTTTATCTATATTCTTTTAACCATCCTACAGGACAGATATTATGACCATTTTAGAGATGATGAATTTTTTTTAATACAAGTTTTTATTTATTTATTTGAGAGAAAGCAAATGTAAACAGCAGGGGAGGGGCAAGGGGAGAGAGAGAAACAGACTCCTCGCTGAGCAGGGAGTCCTCTGAGGGGCTCCATCCCAGGACCCTGAGATCATGACCCGAGCTTAACCCACTGAGCCACCCAGGTGCTCCAGAGGGATGAGGAAATTAAAGCTTAGTAGGTTAAGTTATGTATGTGTGTGTGTGTGTATGTATATACACATATATACATACACATACGTGTATACACACACACACACCTACACACACTATTACTTAAAAAGTAAAGGTGTGTGTATGTACACACACACACACACACACACACACACACACACACTCTCCAGCTTATTCTCCATCAGAATTCAAACACAGTTTGAAAACACTGTTATGCTACCTCTTAACATTTTAACATAGTATTCTTGCTAGGGGTAAATGAAAAGTCCAATTTGTTGTTCTATCAGGAGGAGAGAGAAGACATTTACTGGATGCCTAGTCCGTGCAGGGATGCTTCTTGGTTCTGGGTGTACAAAGGTGGAAACTTAGCTATACTTACCGTCTGGTAGTTCACATTCCAGAGGGATAAGAAACTTTTACAAATTATTCCCACTGACAAATTTAAGATTCAGATTTACACACCAAAGAAATAGAGGGAGAATGAGACACACTGCCAGTTTGCACTAACGAACTTCGAGGGAAATAAAAGTTCAAAGCAGTGAGGCATGAGTGCATATTTCTGGGTTTTGGCATCACCCTGCCATGGCTTGGAGCCCAGTTCTACCCCTTAGCTAGCTGCGTACCTGTGAACGGTGTCCTTAAATTTTCTCAGTCCCTTGAATGGTACAGGGATGGTACAGGGACGTTGACGGTAAGGACAAATCATTATAGCTGAGAAGTAACAACCAGAATCTTAAGTGTTTAATGCCCTACGTCTTTCACTCTAGGAAATCTTTTCAGGTAATTACAGTAAAAATTATTCCTGTGGCCATTTGTGTTTTCTCTGTGCAGAATAGATACCACAAGAGTCGAGTTTACCATCCCGCTGAGGGAGAATTGGGCTCTGCCATTCTTTGCAATTCAGATAGCGGCAATCACGTATTTCCTGCGACCAAACTTACAGCCTCTCTCTGAGGTAAGTTTTTATGGTACTTTATATATTTTTTTAATTTCTCCAGTTTTGTTGAAGAAGCTTTAGAGAATGTGATGTACGTGGTGTCTCGTCATGTGTGAGTAGTTCTTATTCCATGACCAGTTTTTTTAAACTTGAGTTAAGTTTTCCCTTTCTGAGCCCTTTCCCACTTTGCAAAGAAAATGTTTTCATTTTTGATGTTAAAAACGTACTCTACATTACCTGTCCTCAAATAGTTGCAGCAAAGCCACACATAATTTCTGCAGAACTGTCAGAATCCTTAAGCCACAGCCCTGGAGATGTGACTTGGTGCATGGCCGGCTCCCAGGTGCTGCAGAGCATACACACCTTACGTGCATATTTATGTGCCCGGTGTCACCTGAGGATAGTTAGAGCTTCAGTAACAAATGCAGGGGTTTTCAGAGCAGCAGTTCATGGTCTCTCTGTTTGGGTTGTAGAGATATTGGCTGCCCTTGAGGGAACTTGTCTGCAGGGCTCTTTACGACTAGAGACATGGAAATTACACGAAGGTTTTCTTTTTACAGAGGCTGACACTTCTTGCCATTTTCATATCAACTTTTCTCTTTAGTCTGACATGGCAATTTAATCAATTTATGATGCTGATGCAGGCATTAGTGCTGTTCACGCTGGACTCCTTGGACATGCTGCCGGCCGTGAAGGTAAGCTGCGCCCTCTCCTCTCGTTCATCGCAGCGCTCTTTAGCGGTTTCCGTCACACGGTGGGGCAGGGGGTTCAGAATGTGCATGTGCTTAACAGTCAGGTCGAAGCTGCTTCTGAGTTACAGCGTACATACACTGGGGTCGATTGAAATCGAGTAACCTGTGCAGCCTAGTTTGGCCATCTTAACTTTTATTCTGTTTATTCTACATTAAAAGATAAGTTTATCTGAAGCACAAATGTCTTAGATCAGTTGTCCTTTACAGAGCTGTCTTAAATTTTAAAATACAAGATAGCTGTTGTAAAATGTCGTACTATGTACTGCCTTTGTCCCCCAAGGAAATCAATGGGTATAGAACACCTTTCTTTGGTACTTCATAAAATTTTCATAGTAACATCTATCAGGCTTGAAATGGCAATCCCTATTGCTTGTCCAGAGGCCACACATGGGACAGTGCCATATTAAGGAAGCTGTTGTTTGTCTCACAGTGTGAGACACCCGTGTGTGCTGCTGTCACTTTGTGGCAAGGTGTTTCTCATGTGCAGAAATGTTTTTTAATGTATTGTGGATGTTTTAAAAGCTCTTCATCGTTACTATTTTAAAGTAACAGTAACAAGTATTTCCCAGTATCATAAAATATTATTTCTAATTCTAAGGGGGCAAGATAGTGTAATATTGAAGAGTCGCATACATTTATTCCTTGTTAAAATTGATGCAGCAGGGGCGCCTGCGTGGCTCAGTGGGTTAAAGCCTCTGCCTTCGGCTCAGGTCGTGATCCCAGGGTCCTGGGATCGAGCCCCGCATCGGGCTCTCTGCTCAGCAGGGAACCTGCTTCCCTTCCTATCTCTCTGCCTGCCTCTCTGCCTACTTGTGATCTCTGTCTGTCAAATAAATAAATAAAAATCTTTATTAAAAAAGAGAGAGAGAGAGATGCAGCAATCTTTAGAGACTGGCTGAGTCTGAATTAGGAAACATGAAAGTCTGCCAGCAAGTATTCATTGTCCCTCTTCCCAGGGACTGGAGAGGCATGACAGACTCGCCACCTGTAGGAGATGTCGTGTGTGTGCTATGATGGGAAGTAAACATTTGAGCAGCTAACAGTTAAAGGTCTGTATGTCTAGAGAGGTTACTCTGTAGTAATAAGAAGCACTAGAAGACGAAGAAGGTTCTTTGTAGGCTAGAAAGGTTTCACAAAGGTGGGAGACTTGAGCTGGGCCACAAATGAGAAGAGTAGAATTTGGATGCCGTGTCGGGGGAGGATATGACGGTAAAATACTGGGAAGAAAGCAAGTAGAGCAGAGGAAAGGTGTGTGTGTGTGTGTGTGTGTGTGTGTGTGTGTGTGTGTGCGCGCGCGCGCGCGCGCGTGCGTGTAGGGCATATATATAATACTAAATAATGGTAACCGAGCTTTGGGTGCCTCAGAAAGCCTCAGGCACAAATGAAGTGGAGTCTGTTCATATTGGCTTTTCCTGTTTTGTAACCCTTTGGACTTTGGTCATGGTGACGTGGAAGCTGCGTTTCTCCACGGCCTGCTCTCCTGAGCCAGTTGGTCTCCCTTTCTCTCTTTGTATGTAATAGCGCATTTCCCCCCTTCTAGCAAGCACTTTCAAAGGAACTCTGTATGTTGTCACATAAAAAAAAAATGTGCCATTTTGAAAACAACTGTATAAAGTTTTTCTGCAGTGTAATTTCACAGAAAAGCCTAGAAATGTGTTTTCCCTTTCACGGACACTCTCACCTCTAGAGATTTAGCCTAAGGAAGTAATCAAACATGTTCATTTTAGTTGTACTGTAATAAGAAAAAGCTGGATGGAAACAACCTAAGTCAGTAGCAGTGGAGTATTGTTAAATAAATATGGTATAGCAGTGTAACAGTATCATGTGACCATTATTTTCCCCCTCTCTTTTTTAAAAATGAAATACATATGGGGCACCTGGGTGGCTCTGTTGGTTAAGTGGCCAACTCTTGATTTCGGCTCAGGCCATGATCTCGGGGTCGTGGGATCAGGCCTTGCACTGGGCTCTGCCCTCAGCATGGAGTCTGCTTGTCCTTCTCCCTCTGCTCCTTCCCTGCTTGTGCTCTCTCTCTACCTCTCAAATAAACAAATAAAATCTTTAAAAAAAATAATAAAAATAAAACACATACAGGAAAAGTGAGAAAGGTTTCCGAGAAGATAGACATCAAAGTATTAGCAGTCAGCTGACCGTGATTGATGAGCTTGATGTTCTCAGTTCTTGTCCTTCAAATCTTTTGACTTTTTTTCATGGATTACTTTTTCTGTTTTCTTTTAAAATAGAAAACAATAAAAGATACTGTTTTGGCACACACACACCACAAACCTAAAGAAGAGTACAGGTAATTTACATCATATTCAGTTCTTTACTTCGTTAAACTTTCATAGTTGAAACTATGTTGATGTTAGTGGTAGTAGCTGTAGGCATCAGAATTGGAGTAGGAGCAGCACAGTAATGAAAGAATCCTGAGTTTTACAACCAAGCTGCTGCCACTGAGTATGAAAACAGCTAGATCTTTAAAGTGATGTAACTTCTTGGGGCCTTTGTTTCTTCATAAACTGGAGTCACTGACCTCTGATCACGTCAGATGGGAGAGTCAGAGTAGTTGGTACAGAGGAAGGCAATGCAGATTCAGAGTCCGATGTGCTGACAAGAAGCCGTATCCTCTTCGGTACATTTCCTCTTTTCCTGGGTAATGGCAAATTTCTTACCATCAAAAGCTCAGGCTTCACTCAGGAATGTGTCTAGGTCTTTTAAATATAGAGCAGAGTAGTAGATGGTAGAAGGCATATACTTTGGCTCCGTTAAAGAATATGAAGGCTAATGAAGTTTTTTATTAACCTGTTGTGAAAACAGCAAGACGCATGAATGATCACTACGTAAAAGGAAATTTTTAGAGTACCCCGTTTGGTTCCAGACCAGATTGAGGGAATGCACTTGTCCTTGTTCCTCCCACTTAGTGCAACTAAAAGCCCTGGACAGTGTATATAAAACGCACAGAAGATGATTTCGGGTGGGGAAGGAATGAAAATAGGCTGCTTAGAGCCCTGGCAGCCACAGGAAGGATGCGGCAGTGAGGCCCTTGGATTTTCTTTCCACCTCACATATCCCAGAGTAGGTGCTGGAAAAGTCAGCAACCAGGAGACACCAATGGAGCCAGGCAGAAGCCCCAAGAAAAGCCAAAAGGATCAGGAAAAGGGAGGCAGTGTATCTCTAGCAAGAAAGGAAACATTTGGTCATAACTGCAGTACTTCAGCCAAACAGCACAGAAAGAGCTGCCGCTTCACTCCCACGTCCATCAGCAGAGGGCCGGTGGGGAAGCCACACTTCCACCCTCACCAGCTGCAGCAGGCCACTCGCTTTCTGCCAGGGCTGTGTCCGAAGGCCGCCGTCTCCCAGAAGCATCAGTGAAGGCCGCATGGAGAACCTTTGGCCCTCATCCAGGGTCATGAGATATCCCCTCCCCTTCCGGACAGGATGGTGTCAGAAGATCAACAGGGAAGCCGGGCTTTTAACCACCATTCAGAAGTAACAAGCCTCCCTCTCTCCCTTCACCCTCCCCCCTCCACACAGTGTCAGTGAAGGCCACGGGGAAGTGCAGTTTAATGAGGCGTCCCTTCCCTTCTCAGTCAGAGCCTCGTAGGGAGCCTGAACTTTTCCCATGTCCCAGCAATGGGACCCCCTTCTCCCCTCTCTCCCAAAAGTCAGTGGAGGCCAAGAAGAAAACCTAGACATCTAACGCCATCTGGAAATAAGGAAGCAGCATCCTTCTTCCCCCACTGGCATAGCACTAGTGTGGGGTCAGAGGAGACCTGCCGACACAGAGATTTTAAAAAGATCCAGAGTCCCATGACATAGTACAATACAACTGAAGATTACTTCTTATACTAAGAACAAGCAAAATCTCTCTTGAGTGAAAAGAGTCAACAGATGCCAACACCCGACACACACAGAACTTGCATTATCTGATGAGGTATTTAAAGGAGCCATAACAAATTTTCATCGAGCAATTACAGACACACTTGAAACAAAGGAAAAATAGAAAAATAAGGAGCAAACGGAAATTTGAGAGCTGAAAATCTCTAATAATGACAATTAAAAACCCAGTAGATGGGCTCAGCAGGAGAATGGAGTGGCCAGAAAAAAGAACCAGTGAACTGGAAGCTAGAACAAGTTAGAAATTACCTCATTTGACAAGAGAAAATAGCCGGTCGGCGGGGGAGGGGGGAGAACAGAGCCTCAGGGACCTGTGGTACTAAACAAAAACTCTAATATTCTTACAATCAGAATCCCTAAAGGAGAGAAAGAGCATGAGGCTGAAAAATGTATTTGAAAAAGTACTTTTCAAAGGAGTGTTTGAAAACGTCCCAGATTTCACAAAAGATAGGAACTTAGAGAATCAAGAAGCTGAGCTACTGTCAAACATCGGATCTACCACTGATAATCTAGACTTTCTAATACACAGTACTGCTCAATTTTACATTCTGGCCATTTACCAACAATGTTTCTTACGAACCTAGGATATCATTACATTTATAAGAACTATGTGATCTTGTTGTGACTTAACTGTTCTTTTCTCTAGAATTATGCCTACTTGATATAAAAAGAACTGGCACACCAAGAAACACCATCCTTCAGGAAGGCAGACAAAAAATTGTTTTATCTTTTTAAGATGTATTCTTGAGTGATTTGTTATCCTTAAAGAGGTCCTACAAATCAGTAAGAAAAATATTTACACCCCAATAGGAAAGGGAGCAAAAAATAGTTCCTAGAAGGAAAAACATCGAAAAGAATCAAACACTTAGGTATAAACTGAACAAAAGAAGTGCTTATGCTTATACTCTGTAAACTACAAAACACTGAAAGTTTTAAAGACCCACATAAATTGGAAAGATATTGCATGTTTATGGATTGGAAGGCTCACTGTAGTTTAAGATGGCAGTACTCCCTAAATTATTGTACAGATTCAGCACAATTCCTCTCAGAATCCCAGGTGAATTTTTTGCAGAACTTGACAAGCTGATCTTAAAATTCATGTGGAAACTCAAGGGACCCAGAATAGCTGAAACAATTATGGAAAAGAGGAATAAAGTTGGAAGACTCCCACTTTCCGACTTCAGAACTTACTTCCAAGCTATAGTAATCAAGACAGTGTGATACTAGTAGAAGGATGGACACAAATCAATGGAATAAAATTGAGAGACCAGAAATAAATCTTCAGAAATAAACAGTCGATTTGATTTTCAACAAGGGTGCCAAGATAATTATGGAGAAAGAATAATCTTTTCAACAAATGGTGCTGGGATAACTAGATATCTACATGTGAAAGAATGAAGTTGGACTCCTCTCTCTTACCATACACAATAATTAACTCAAAATAGATTGTAGATCTAGTTGTAAGAGCTAAAACTATAAAACATTAATTTTTTAAAACATTTAGAAGACAGGAATAATTTTTCATGACCTTGGAGTAGACCAATCCTTTTTATAAGGCTCCAGAACCAAAAGCACAAATGACTAAATTAAAAATAGATGAGTTGGACTTCATCAAAATTTAAAACTTTTGTGCTTCAAAATATACCATCAAAGTGAAAAGACAACTCACAAAATTGGAGAGAATACTTGCAAATCCTATATCTGATAAGGCAGTTCCAGAATATATAAAGAACTCTTACAACTCTCTCAACAATAAAATACGGGCAGACGATTGGACAGGCATGTCTCCAGAGAACAAATGCAAATGTCCAACAAGCACATGAAAACATGCTCAGCCTCGTTACTCATTAGGGAAACACAAATCAAAACCAAAATAAGATACCATTACCTCCCCCCACACCCCCCATCCCGAACTCAGATGGCTAAACTCTAAAAACAACAGCAAAGACAGATGATAACAAATGTTGGCAAGGAGGTGAAGACTTTGGAGCGCTCATATATTGCTGGTGGGACTACAGAATGGCGCAGCCATTTTGGAAAACAATTTAGCATCTCCTCGCGTGTTAAACATAGAGTTACCATGTGATCCAGCAATTCCACTGCCACGTCCATATCCACGAAAAATGAAAACATAGCCATGTAAGAATTTGTACATGGATGTTTGTAGCAGCATGATTCATAGTGGCCAGAAAGTGGAACCCACCCAGTGCCTATCAGCCGGCGGGATGTTGCAGAGATGACGAGGATATCTTAAAATTAGATTCTGGTGATATTTGCACAACTCTGTTAATACTAAAATCATTAATTTAAATAGGTGAATTTTGTGCTATATGAATTATATCTCAATGAATGTATTAAAAAAGAAAAGCAGTTTCTTCACTAACCAGTAATTGTACTTCTAGGAATCTGTCATTTGTTCCTCCCATATTTATCAGGTGACACTGTTCTAGTGGATGTTGTCTTGGGTGCTAGGGTACAACAAGGAATGAGTTAAGGAGTGACAGTAGTCCCCACCCCACCCTCACCTCATCTGCGATTCCAGTTCTGTGCAATCAACCCCAGTGAGCAGCAGATAATCCACCTTCTGATAGACGGTCGGTAGTAGCCCAACACTGTGTCACCACGCCTCTCGCACTCACCTCCATCTCATCACCTGGCTCTTTTACCATGTGCCATCATCACAAGAAGGGTGGGTTCAGTATTAGAAGATATTTTGAGAGAGACCACCTTCACATAAACTTTGTACAGTATATGGCTATAATTGTTCTATTATTGGTCATTGTTGTTAGTCTCTTACCGTGCCTCACTTATAAATGAAACTATGTCGTAGATACGTATGCTGTGTACAGGGCTCAGTACTCTCCACGGTTTCAGGCATCTACTGGGGCTCTGGGAACACATCCCTGGCAGATAAGGGTGGATGAATGTAACCAGATACCATGATCTGAGAATTTTTTTAAAAAGACGTTCATAACATTAATTTCAACAATAATAAGTTGTAAACAAATGAGCCATGGGCAGACAAATTATGGCATCTGGTAGAATGTTATGTAGCCATTTAAAATTAAGTTTTCACAGAATAGTCCTTGACGTGAGAAAATGATACAATGTAATGTGAAATAAGTAAAATGTTACATGAAATATCACACACCACTATGAAATCAATATTATTTCTGTAGGTAATGGTGTTAGATTTTGATTTTAGAGCCCACCTTTCCATCCATTACTATTTCTTTTTATGTTTTCCTGGATTTTCTAAATCTCCTACAATAAAATATTGTATCTTTAGAATCCTAAATTCCAAGTTTCTGTTAACACCAAGCAAAAGCATTGAACTGTGGCAGGCCAGGCCTTTAGATGCTAGAAAGAGGTTTGTTTCCTTTGAGGTGAAGAAAACAAAACTATGAGGGAAATCTGATTTGCTGCTGATAAGAGCAGAATATTTCATATGCCAGTAAGAGTATGGAATTGTCCAATTTCAAAGAGGAGAGAAAGTATCAAGTCTTGGGGCGCCTGGGTGGCTCAGTCAGTTAGGGGTCCGACGCTTGATTTCGACTCAAGTCATGATCCCAGGGTCTTGGGATTGACCACCTCTGGCTCCGTGCTCAGTGGAGAGTCTGCCTGGGATTCTCTCTCTCCCTCACCCTCTCCCCGGGCCCCTCGCTTACACACTCCTGCATTCTCCCTCTCTCTCAAGTAAATATATAAATCTTTAAAAAAAAAAAATGTATCAGCTCTTTATTAGAGGCTGTCATTTTTTCTTTGTGGCATATTTTCTGTGTTGAAGTTGGTTGAGTTTTGCATCTGTCAATATCAACCTGTTAGCACTTCTTCTACACCAAGAGCTGTCTTTAGTGAGAGCTCATTGTGTGCTAGGCATTTTAAAACCTCACCGCATCCAGTCCTTACACCAGGCCGTTACGGCAGCTCTGAAGAAGGTGTCATCACCCCTGTTCTGCATGAACCCCAGCCAACCTGTCAAGGCCCCACAGCTGGTTTGCATCAGAATTGGCGCTATAGCTAGTGCAGGTGCTGGTGACCTCAGGGCTCACGTTTTTGACGGCGGCGCTGTGCTGCCTGCTCCAGACCCAGGAGGCGGGGAGTCAAAGGCCTCACCCTGGGAGGAGTTGTCCGTCTAATGGAAGTCAGCACACACACAGGAAATGCAGCAATAAAGGACCCAGGCCTGCAGTGCGGAACATTCAGAAATCACAGAATATGAGGAAATACTGTAGACAGTAACTATAAAAGAACTCTGGAGAAAATGGAAGGCTGCAGATCGCTTTTGCCCATTTCCAGAATATGTTTATGCCATTGTTTGCTACCTGTACTTCCTATTATCCATTTGTTCTCTTCTTAATTAATGTCACAAGGTTTCAAGTGCTGTATAATTCAAAGGTAAATACAGGACATAAATGATTCCATTTGGGGGACTTGTTTTTAGACTGAACTGCTTGAAGCTCCCTGTGTTGTTTGTGATTCGAAATGTATCCAGCCAGCGTGTCAGCGTGTGCTGGTCTCTTGATAAAACCCATTTATTTCACCATCTCATCTTTGCCTGTCGCAGGCGACGTGGCTGTATGGCATCCAGATGACAGGCTTGCTCCTGGTCTGCATCCTCCAGTTTTTTAATTCTATGATTCTCGGATCGCTGCTTATCAGTTTCAACCTTTCAGTATTAATTGCAAGAAAACTTCAGGTAGGACATATTTGTGTCCCCCTTTTTTTTTTTTTTAATTCTGTGGGTAGTTGGGCCTTATTTTCATACAGCACACAAAGGAAGATGTCTGACCACATTCCCTCTGAAAAGCACTGAGGTCATTATGTAGGTGTTTTTTAAACATGCATGGGAAAGCATTTCTGTTTTGTAGCTTTCTGCTGTGCCATCCCTTCGTTTTGACATGTTTCTTTTCTTAGAGAATTGGAATCTTAGTTCAGGGATTAGCCAAAGATGCTTATTTGAATGCCATTGATAGAAAGTTGAAATAAAAGAGCAAAAATCTTTAAATTTTATTGTGTATGAATTCAAGAGTAAGAAGAAGCTGCTGCTTGGGGGGTGTTCGTCGCGGTGTCTTTCAAGTTGGCAGACACCGTATTAGTGATGGAGCCGCGTGGCTCTTCACCCCATCCTTCCGTACCATGCTATTGGTTTGTAAGTGAATTAAAATTCACTCAGAATCTCGAGAATCACAGGACTTACATTAGGAGTATGGGGACCTTTCCTAGGTTGTCACGTTTGAAAACATTGGCCTGATCTTTTGGCTTTATTCAGTAATTCAGATTTCTTAAAGTTACATGGGATTTAATTAAGAGTCCGTTGTTTTTCTTCATATAGTGTCATAAAGCCTGTTTTCTTTCTCATGAGCATATGAGAAACATTTCTCATAACC
This sequence comes from Enhydra lutris kenyoni, assembly GCF_002288905.1. Lineage (NCBI taxonomy): Eukaryota > Metazoa > Chordata > Mammalia > Carnivora > Mustelidae > Enhydra > Enhydra lutris. Next base: position 2,563,046 of record NW_019154169.1, read on the forward strand.
GCTTTTATATCAAGAAGCTGTTTTACTTTCTGCTTTGGGAAGAATAAATCCTTTCTCTTTGGAGTGAGAGCTGTCATGGACAAGCTGTCACAACGACTTTTAAACAGGCTTTAGTTGATTATCTAAAACAGTAGTTCTCATTCATCCTAACTTTAATTATAAATAAACATCATGCATATTTAACTCTTTAGATATTATATTTGATAGTCTATAAAGTTATCTAAGGGTTGTAAGAAAACTATTATATATCAAAGAGCACAATTTACCTTTTTTTATACAGATAGGTCTTTAATTGGGTTATGGCTGTGTCTGTGCTACATGAATTAATGGGTCAGTGATCTCAAGATTTGTTCATTCAGTGTATCTTGAGTACCTTCTGGCAGACGTATGGCAGTATGCAACCATACTCTGGTTGCAAAGGTCTTAAAAAGAGAAAGAAAGACAAGGACAGTTTTCTGATCTTATTAATTTTTTAAGTGAAATAATTAAGGAGGCACTTTATTTTTTTTAAGATCTTATTTATTTATTTGAGAGACAGAAAGACAGAGATAGGGAGAGAAAGAGCTCAAGTGGAGAGGAGAGGGTGAAGTAGGCTCCTGGCTGAGCAAGGAGCCCATGCGGGGCTCAGTCCCACAACCCTGGGATCATGACCTGGGCCAAAGGCAGCAGCTTAACTGATTGAGCCACCCAGGTGCCCCAGGAAGCTTATTATTAAGGAATTCATTTACTCTTATGTTAGAAATGTACAAATATTAAGACATTGTAACCTCATAAAAATTAGGTTGTATTTTCCACATATATTCTCTATGTTGCATGATCTAATGTTTAAATCCTTAAGTAATCTCATCTTAAATGTTTATGAAGTAACTTAAGGATTAAAACTCAACTGTTTTAATTTCTAGAAAAATCTGAAGACTGGAAACTTCCTAAATAGGCTTGGGAAACTGTTGTTACATTTATTTGCAGTTTTATGTTTGACACTTTTCCTCAACAACATTATTAAGGTAGGTTAATAAAATGACCTTTAATTTACATTACTACAGAATTACCAGTTTTACTTGTAACAAGCTCAGCTTTAACTTTGTTTCAGTAACCGTTGTTTTCTTGATTTTAGTCACTGACTTCTGTTTACTCTTTGTTAAAGATTTTTTTTATCCATTTATTTAAGAGAGGGAGCATGAGTGGAGGGGGGTAGGAGCAGAGGGAGAGGGAGAAGCATTTTCCCCACTGAGCACAGAGCCTGACATGGGGCTCGATCCCATGACCCTGAGATCATGACCTGAGCCAAAGCTTAACAGACTGAGCCACAGGCGCACCTGTTCACTCTTTAATATGTCCTAACTTGAACTCAGTTTCTGAGTTATTAAACTTTTTGTAAAGGCTCAACTTTAAAAGCATTAAGTGTTTCTCTAAATTTAAAAAATTCTGCTTTTGAAGAGAGCATTTTCTTGCACTGTGGTACCAAAAAAAGATGACGTGATTTTTATTGGATCAAGTTAAATAAACTGGCAGGGCATCTGGCTGGCTCAGTTGGCGAAGCATGCGACTTTTGGTCTCAGGGTTGTCAGAGCCCCACGTTGGGTGTGGAGCTTACTTTGAAAAAAGAGATAAATAAACTAACTGTACTTTCCGAAGCACAGTGATTTATTAAGATGATTCTGCCCCTCCTAGAAGGCTGGTTTCAGGACAGGAGACATCTGCATGTACATGACAGACTCCTTCTCTTCCATAAGAGAATGGCAGTCCCTCTTCCTGTCTGTTGACTATCAAAGACTCTCACTCATCCAGCCGCATTAAACACTTCCACTCCGGGTCCTTGTCACTATGTTCTTAAACCCCAGAGTTCAGTACTTATCAAAAGCTTATTTGTGCGGAGCAATCAGCATTTCTGAAGGATTGGCTGAAAGATACGCAGTTCATCCATTCCCCCACTCTAGATACTCAGTGATCTGTGCCTGGATTAAGTCAGGAGAGAGCTGCCTGCCCGGACCATTGATTCTTGACTTCCCGAAGAATAACATCTATTGAATTGTACTTGATGTCTTGCCAACTACATACAATGAGAGGGATTAGAAAAAATCTTCTTTGAGACTCCTGCTGTTTTTACTGTAGCCATGGGGAAAATTTCTCTTGAGTCTCAGTTCTAGGAGTGTTAGGATCTCTTTTGAGTAACTGGTTTGTTTTAATCTTAGAACCTATGCTTTTATCTCCGTCTGCATTTGCTAGTTGAATGTGTAAGCCCAAATTTGTGGCTCATCTCTAGCGAATATATTTTAGGTACTGACCTCACTTCCCGGATTCATCTTCTTTTCTTTTCTATCTTCATTTTCCTTCTGACAGAACTTCTTTACCCATTTATGGCCGATGGATTTTTATAAGCCATATAGTAAAAATAAAATTATGTGAGTTATAATCACTAATGATGTGCACTGGCATTTGTCAGTTCCCCTGGAGGGCCACAACGGGGGCCTCCATTGTCTTTGTGTGACTGAGTCTTCTGTCAGTTGGGTCTGCAGACAGAAACCCCAAAGCCAGACAGGCCCTGTGGGCTCTGTATTTGTTTGAGGTTTCAGATCATCATATCACTGGTTTTCTGATCAAAACATTTGTACTCTGCCGGGCTTCAGCCCTCTCCTTCTCCCTGAGACCAAAAAAACTCATCTTTTATCTATTTTACATGTTGAACTAACATGTAAGATGGTTTGAAAAAATGATTCTGCTTCAAAAAAAAAGAAAAAAAGGAACAGAGGGAGCTTAAAAGTCCCCCTGTTAGAATTCCTCACTTCTGGGACACCTGGGTGGCTCAGTGGGTTAGGCCTCCGCCTTCAGCTCAGGTCATGATCCCAGGGTCCTGGGATAGAGCCCTGCATTGAGCTCTCTGCTCAGCAGGGAGCCTGCTTCTCCCTCTTCCACTCCCCCGCTTGTGTTCCCTCTCTCTTGCTGTGTCTCTCTGTCAAATAAATAAAATCTTTAAAAAAAAAAAAAAAAAAAAAAAGAATCCCTCACTTGTAACAACTATTGAGAATATTTGCTAATTTTATAAATACACGTGCACACAATCCTGTGAGACTGGACACTGAATATGTGTACTCAATGGGAAATTACCAGGAAACCATGCATAAGGCACTCATAACAATTTTCATTTTCTCCCTCCCTGATAGAAAATTCTTAATCTGAAGTCAGACGAACACATATTTAAGTTTCTGAAGGCAAAATTTGGGTTTGGAGCAACAAGGTATGACTGAATTTAAAATTTATGTTTGCTTTTTTATATTGAATCAGCAGGGACTTTAAAACTTAAGTTATCATTATGCCTTCAACTATAAAATCCAGGTTCATTTTGAGGAAAAAAGTGTAGTTTACATATCTTGTACTGAATTTAATACTTTGCTTTCTTTTCCTTTGTTCCCTAGAGATTTTGATGCAAATCTGTACCTGTGTGAAGAAGCGTTTGGCCTCTTACCTTTTAATACATTCGGAAGGCTTTCAGATACTCTCCTCTTTTATGCTTACATATTTGTTCTGTCCATCACAGTGATGGCAGCCTTAGCTGTCGCCTTCCATAATCTCAGGTACGGCATGTTTCAGAAATCTCTCCCGTGCTTTAATGAACTTGATCTGTGTTGCAGAAAAATGGCAGAAAAAAGTTGAAGTTCAAAATATCAGACCTCAGACAGGGTAGTATGGTTCAGCTCAAAGGGGATCATAATCAGATTAGAGTGGACCCCACACGGAGTATTTAAGGGGTGACCAGATAAGAGACAGCAAAAAGGCAATGCAGTAGAGACTGGTCTGGGAACAAGGTCCTCTTTGAGCCAGTTCTGCCTTGCCCTTATTATGGAATGGGGATACCCAAAGGACTTACTCTGCGGGGTTTTGTGGGGACTAAATAAGTTAAAATAATAGTAGTTAGAATGCTGCCTCTCTCCTAGAATATTTTGTAGATTTTAGCTGTCATTAGCTGGTGTTGTTACTGACTCAGAGTCTCTGTTTTGTTCTCGTTATTAATTTCCTGTTGTTTTTCTACCTTTCTTCTAGCTGCCTTTGTTATTGCTCATGAAATATCAAGAGTTAACTCTTGTTTGTTTTGTTGCATCTTGCTCAGGGGCTTGTAAAAGGGGAGTGGACCGTAACTGTTAGCATCTGCCGAAGTCTTCAGTAATAATTGACTATGTCTAAAAGGCTGAACATGTTACTCATCTGCTAAAAGAAAGAGTGAGGGAGTATAAAGACTTTTTTAAAGCTTGTAGAATACCTGCCTACAAAGCTGATGGAGGTTTTTGCATTTACTATCCATGTTAAATCGAAAGAAAATTAAGTGTAAGAAATTGAAGCTACTGTCGTTTGTGAGAACTTAATGAAGCTCAGAAGGAAGCCCTTTTCTCTGTAGTTATCTTGCCAATTAAGGTGCTGGTGAGCTGTGATTCGCAGCCACCAGAGAGCCGTGCTGGGAAAGGGCATTAGCACGAGTCCAGATCAGTTGAGATGTTTTATGATTATTAAGAGTGAAGCCACATTGAACCATGAAAATACTTCATTGACTATAACCTATTTTAGTATCTTTCAGAACTGTTCTTAGCCCGATATCTTGCCCAAGATAAAATTTAGCCCTGTGAAAATAGATGGAAATTATTCTAGACAGTGTAATTTAATATTATTCCAGACACGCCAGGTGTCGACAGGACTCTAGACTGCATGCAAAGCAGGAAGTTCAGTCGGCCTGCAGTCTTTTGTGAAAATGTCTGCCGTGCTCAGTGTGAATCTATGAGCCATCTCTGCAAGCCGACTTGCTGTATGATTGTAGGTAAAGATTTTAGAGCATCCTTATCTACCAGGTAGGGGTATCAGAACCTTATTACAAGAAAAGCATTAAAGTAAAGCTCATTAAAGTGATGTAAGAATTATAGTATCTTAATATTAAATAACTGTTAAGTCATTTGAAGGATATTTTATCAATGCCAAGTATCCAGAGTATTTCTATCATTTTAGTACTAGGAAGGACGATGCTACTATGTTTACCCGACACATCTGCATTCCTGTAAAGGGTAGGACAGTGAGGGGATTAACTCAGTGGCTCTGTGTTCACGGGACTGATTCGAGCTTTCCAGCTTGGCGGGGGAGATGGGGAGAGGTGTTGCGAAATTCTCTCAGGTATCAAGGGGAGATGAGAACATATGTTCTCCTTGTCTGGAGCACTCTTTCAGTAGCAACATAGAAGCCAGAGTTTGGGTTGTGATATAGAACATCTAAGAAAAGGTTATTACCAGTGGTGAAAATTCCCCGAGAATATCAGTTTGATTTTCATGGGAATGTAGGGTGGTGAAAGGATTTCTAGGAAAGAAGAGTTCTCTAGTTGCCTGGAAGCATCATACATATCCAGGTCTATTGGATTTTATGAAGGGTAAGTGGGGCCTTGTAAAAGTACTGGTTTTATCTTAAACTGGCAGCCCTTCCTGCTGTTTCCGTATCCCCTTGACAACAGAAGGTGCAACAGCCGAACTCACTCGCCCATCTCAGAGTCTCTAAGGTTCAGACAACAAGATAGGACAGTGCGCTCTTCCCCGGTGTGATGAGTTTAGAGTACAGCATATCCCCTGTGCAGTGTTCTTGCCACAATAAATGAACTTGGCTCTAATAATTGACCTCTAGATCTAATTTCAAGTTTATAAGGACCATGGGAGTAGAGAAATGTATTCAACACCACCACAAGGAGACAATCAGCCAAATCCAGAAGGTGGGAGTAGTTACAGGACAAATGATACATTTCCTTCCGCCAATAAACGACCTCCAAGTGGAGGGCACTTGTATTGATTGAAAATAATTTAAAGAGACGTTGATGAAATGCAGCGTGAAAGCCGTGGGTCCTAATTCAAAGAAATCACCTGAAAAAAGCAGTGGCATTAATGGAAAATAGAATATGAATTGAGTGTTGACATGATAAAGAATTATTATTCATTTTATGGGTTAATTATTCTAATGTAGCCAAATTTGATTAAAAAATCATGTTAGACATCTTTAATGAGGTATTGGTTGGCTAAAATGTGATCATTTTTTCAGAAGGGAACTGATTTCCATGTTTATGGATTCGTTTTTCTCTTTTCTTATTTGTAAAAACTTGTAAAATGCTAGTAACTCATGAAATATCTCTAAAGAAATCTTATAATTTAAGTGATTCCAAAAGAATTTTTTCTACTTCCTTGTAATTTAAAGGGTTAAAGCATTCTAAATTTTTACTCAAAATGAAATTTGTTGTATTCTAGTTATTAATGCATTATAACAGTTTTATCCTCACAAATTCAGAATTTTGATTTATGTTGTTTCGTTTTATCTTAGAGCAGTAACACATTCCTAAATACATGAAGGCATAAGTTTCTGGTATCTTTAAAAAAGATTTAACTAACTTAAAATGATGTATCCAGCTTCAATTTTATATGTGTGCTGTTTTATTCAGTGATTCTACAAGCCAACAACCCCCGGGTCAGATGGGGAAGTGCACGATCCTCCTGAAACCAGAAACGGCTTACAACCTAATACATACCATTCTGTTTGGATTCTTGGCCTTGAGTACAATGAGGTATTTTTCTTACCTGTTTGCTGGATTGATTTTTTTTGTTCGATCACTCCTTACCTGACATGTTTTAGCAATGCAGCTTAGGTACTCACAATCCTCTTCACTGATAATTATGGTTCCCATAAAAATGTCCTTGTTTACCATCTTCTCTAGTATAAAATATTATTAGTAACCAGTCTTTTCCTCATTACCAATATTCCTCCATTTTTACTTATATGATTTTCTCAAAAGGCAATGAAATTCATAACTAACCCTTTGGCAGACAGTCCCCACACAGCCTCAGTCAGACTTTCCTTCCACAGACAGCACAGCTGCATCACACTGTGGATCTGTCCGCAGCTGGCACGGGTCCACCTCTCCTGTCTCTGTCTTTCCAGAATGAAGTACCTCTGGACGTCGCACATGTGTGTGTTCGCGTCGTTCGGCTTATGCAGCCCCGAGATATGGGAGTTACTCCTGAGGTCGATCCGTCTTTATAACCCAAAGAGGGTCAGTGCTGTCCCTTTGCTATTTCATTTTCATTTTTATGAGTTTTAGGATTTCTTTCATGCCAGTTCCTATTGTTTTCAGTAGTTGCCTGTTCACCAGTCTGATGAAACAGAGACTGCTGAAAATAGATAACTGACACATTATGATTTTTTTTTTTTTTTTAATTTTAGTGGGGGGGGCAGGGCGAGCAGGGGAAGGGGGAGGGACAAAAGGAGAGAGAGAGAGAGAATCTTAAGCAGGCTCCATGCCCGGGGCAGAGCCCAATGCAGGGCTGAAGCTCACCGCCCTGAGATCATGACCTGAGCCAAAATCAAGAATCTGACACTTAACCGACCAAGCCACCCAGGTGCCCTGACACATTATGATTTTATAAGGAGTTATTTTTTAAATAATTTTACTCTGAATCTTAATTTTATTTTTTAAATCATTGGTTTTTTTCCCCAAACCATAAGTTTGAGCCAAAATAAGATATGCTCATTATATTGAATTTGGAAGTACTGTAAGCATACAAGGAAAAATTAAAAATCACCAATAACCCCATTATCCAGAGTTATCACTATTATTATCATTATAAATTATACTTAGAGCAAATATAAGTGTACGGTTATTGCAATAAGCCTATAAATGCAGTTTTGAGTTGTTCTCCCCTAACTATTCACAAGGTGGCAATATGGTAGAAGCTATGAGTATCTCATGAGTGATCGGACCCTAACATTGACTTAGTTGTTGGGCAAATTGGAGACTCATGCTCCATTAAAGGACATTTCTGTTGTTTTAAAAAGAAAAAAGTCATGTGTTTACAAAGCAAAACTGTAAGGCAAAAATATCTGTGATCTAAATAATGTCTTTCTTATATAGATATGTATAATGCGATATTCAGTACCGATATTAATACTGCTGTATCTGTGCTACAAGGTAAGACTGATTTTCCTCATTCTTTCCATCATTAATCTAGCAGAATAATTGCTTTGACTCAATGTACTCTGTCTATTATTGGCAAATAGAATGGTTTGCAGAGGTTACAAACATCTCCTTCGCTTCTCATGAAGGCACTTGGCATTGATAAGTAAACTGATCTGTTTCCCAAATAGTATTTAACAAGTAAAAATATTATACCAAAAACAAATACAGTTTAATTTTTCTAATTAATTTTGATTCTGACTTACTATTCAGCTGATGCAAATTCTGAAAAGAAAGGTGTTTTCAGACTTATACTGAGGTGAATAAAGTAGAAAAATAATTTTTCCCTATTACCTGCCTTATAGAGAGTAAGAGATCCTAAAATGCATCTTACTTTAACCTACATATTTCATTAGATGCTTAAAATCATCTTTGGGAGAGGCTGGGTATATACAGTCCCAGATTAGCCTCATGAGCTGTCCTTCAGTTTCAGTAGGAAATCATGAACTTCATATTCTCAGGTGACTGATTTCTGAAATAGCTTTAACTGTGCTTCGTTCTGAGAATGCTCCTCAGGAGACAAGGAGTCGCCAGTCAGGCTGACTATTTGGTGACCCTTTTGTCACATCTTTGAAATTTAGAGGCTTGAGTCTGTACCAGGGCAAGGAGCCCAGACTCTTGCTATCCAGTTGAGCTTTTACCCTCTTTTTTAAAAATCTGACATATTTTTTTTTTAAGTTCAGATTTTTTCCTTCAAATTTGGTTTTATGTTAGAACAATAGATGTCCTACTCTACTGTGTATAGCCCCTCACTTGGGCGGGGGGGTGCTACAGGGGGTCACCCAAGGAGAGGGTTAGCTAGAGCAGCTCAGCGTTTGGTTTTATTTGCTTATACTTTCACATAAGATTTTATCTGAAGCCAAACGTTTTAGGCTAAAAATCTTGTTTGCTAATCACTATGTTGGGTGATTCTACTGTAAATATTTCAAAAATTTATGCTCTATTGTGTTTCTATCTATCAAAGCATCTACTGTTGCAGGCAGAGCGCTGTGCTGACTCCGATACTGGAAAACATAGAAATAGGTTATTTCTTCCACCCGGCCTCTGGGAATTTTATAGTTCTCATGTAAATAAATGAAACTTCTTCAAAAGCTCTGGAAAGCAATGACTAAAGACTAAACAGAGTGTATGTTTAATAATGAAGGAGGTAACTTGACCTCTCCACATTGGCTCTGAGTGACAAAACACCCTCCTCACAGAAAAGATTGAGCTCACTGTGCTTCTTGGCTCCCGCTAACGATGTACGCACACTATGACGGTCTCTCCTACAGTCGCTCTGTGCGTAGGCTGAGTTCTTAAGTGTCAGCTATGTATTTGGAATTTTACTGATTTTTTTTACAGCTATTTGAGGACTTAAGTCTCTTGTTCTTGGTAAAATTGAGGAAGGAGAGTATAGGAGAAATAAAGCACACGGTACAGCACCGGTTCCCAAAGTGTGGTCCCCAGAGAAGCAGCGTCAGCATCACTTGGGAACTTGTCATAAACACAGATATTTAGGTCCCACTCCAAACCAGACCTCCTGAATCAGAAACTCTGGGAGTGGAGTCCCGAAATGTGTGTGTCCTTGGCCCTCTAGGTGGGGCTAATGTAGAGAACTGGACTTCTCCGCCTTGGCGCTGTTGACACTCTGGGTAGGTAATTCCTTGTCGTAGCTGACCTGTGTGTTGCAGGATGTTTAGCAACGTCCCTGCTTTCTACCCCCTTGGTGCCAACAGCACCTCCCTCCAGTCCTGGCAATCAAAAATCTCCAGACATTGGGAAGCCTCCCCTTGGCATGGAGCCAAATCCCTCCACCTACCCCTCTTGAAAATCATTACTGTTTAAAAAAAAAAAAAAAGTGATAGCACCAAAAGAACCCATCATTTCCAGGAAATCTACACAGACATTCTTTGAGTAAGAGAGTAACTCAGAAGATTCCCTCCAAAGATTAGCCTAGCATCAGCGTAGCTCTTCTCAGCCCTTCTCCGTCCTTCTCAGGCCTGGACTTCAGGGGAAAGTCCAGCTTTCACTACACAAAACAATCTAGATATTCCAGTCTCTCAAAATGTGAAATCACACAGACAATAGAGATGTTATGTATATTAAGAAGTACCCTGAAACTGAGGCTGTTTTCCAGCTGTTGAAGATTTACCTATAAGTAAAATAAACTGGATTTCAAAGCCTGACTTTGAGGTTCATGGAGCAATTGTAATGAGGAGTTCAGATTTTCTCGTTCCTAGCAGTTTTGCTATATGTCTCTTTAGAACAATCCTTTTTAAAAGAGAAAAGCATCCACTTCACTCTAAAACCAGGAGTTTAATAAAATCACTCCCCTCGTGTTGATGAACTTACTGGCATTGCTGAAATACCATTTAGAAGGAACAGTTAGTGATCCAACACTTATTTTCACATTTATCATATTTAAAAAGTTTATCACAAGACAGTGTTACTAGATTTGAACATTTTCAGAATTAACAGCAGCAACTTCCAAGCTAGCAAAATATCTAATACCCATTGAATTCATAGATTTCGATATGTGTTTTATACCAAAGGAATGAGGACATATCATTAAAAAGTTGGCATTCTGGTGCTTGCTTCGGCAGCACATATACTAAAAAGTTGGCATTCTGTTGATTATGGAAATTAATAGGGACAACTGAAATATTACACAGGTATCATGGAATCACTATGATTACATCTCTTCTAAAACTTGGAACCGGTAGTGCTGATACCTGGTTTTCTGTCACCAGCAGTTTTCCTTGTTCACATACCCAGGGGACAAGATGAGAAGGAGCACTAAAAATGGCTGAAGATGAGATGACGAGATAAAGTGACAGGGCTGACGCCCAGCCACCAGCCAGTCGGGTGCCACTCTGGTTCCAGTTAGTGGTTCTGAAGTACAGTTACTACATTTTCCACATTAATGAAGCACAGACCTATTGTCAGTGGCCTTCTTCCAACATAGGAATTCTGCTGTTCACCCTAGGGTGTATATAGAAGATCAAGGCTTCCTAGCCGATCAACATTTGGTACAGCAGTAAACATGTAATTAACTGTTGAATTAAACAGGCAATTATGTTAGAAAAGCCATGGACTCGGGGTGGGACATTGACACTTTCTCTGCATCACCTTAACTAACTCAAGTTGAGTAGGAGGCCACGGTGGCATAAATAGAATATTCAGGTGCACCAGATTTTCCTGGAGAGTCCTGCTTTCCAATACTCTTCTCTCCCATTGTACCCGCAGTTACATTAAAACACATCAGGGCATTTGTCCAAATTTCCAGTGCAGATGCTGTAATCACAGTGAGGAGGGGGCTGGATGTGGAGTCAGGTTTCTAGCGGTAGCTCTGCCCCTTTGTGACCTGGTCAAGTCATCTCTCCAAGCCAGCATATGCAGACGAGTAAAATAAAAAGTGAACAGCAGGAGAGATGGCACCTTCTGGGTCCACTTTCTCCCTGGGTAGCTGCAGGGGTGAAGGAGATTCTATGTTCCAGAGCATGTTTGCAGCTCCACAACCGTGCTGTCGTGGGAGGGCACTTTCTGTCTCAAAGGGTAGATGGCACGACGGAAGTTAGAGTGTCTGACACCCTGTGAGCTTCCGGGTGGCTGCCATTCCTGTCCTCTCCAAATTAACGTTTGCCTAGATATTAACGTAACATACGACAGCATTTTCGCTAGAATAAAATAAAAGCTCTTTTTAAAAAGTTGACCCCTCCTGCCCTGATCAGCTTGGGCTCAAGACAGTTTGGGGAACTGGCATCAGACTTCGGCTTGCCTGATGCCAGGAGGGCGGATGGTGGAAGTGAGGTCGTTCTCCTGCTGCTGTCGTCCTGTCCACGTAGCTCACAAGTTCTATGCAGTTTCTTCTGTTTCGTTTGAATCTTAGCGATAGTTGTGGGTGCGGGGGTGGATTTTGTTTTTGTTTTTGTTTTGTTTTTAATTTCAGTTCTGGCCAGGAATGATGGATGAACTCTCCGAGTTGAGAGAATTCTATGATCCAGACACAGTGGAGCTGATGAACTGGATTAAGTAAGAGGATTTTTTTTAACCTTTAAAATGTAAAGTGCCTTTTAAGAGTCACTGTAGAGGGGCGCCTGGGTGGCTCAGTGGGTTAGGGCCTCTGCCTTCGGCTCAGGTCACGATCTCAGAGTCCTGGGATCGAGCCCCACATCGGGCTCTCTGCTTGGCAGGGAGCCTGCTTCCTCCTCTCTCTCTGCCTGTCTCTCTGCCTGCTTGTGATCTCTGTCTGTTAAATAAATAAATAAAATCTTTAAAAAAAAAAAAAAAAAAAAGAGTCACTGTAGACCTCACCTGGTGTTTCCTTTTTTCTGAATCTAATTGTGAAGATACATTCATTTTCAAGTTTTTCTTTAAAACTCTGTATTTGGAAATAATTCCTTTCCATCCAAGAAATATTCTCTCTAACCACAATCTCACAAAGAAGGGGGAAAAACCCACACGGAGAGGAAAACAGAGCTGGAGGATAATGGAAGGAAAGCTTTATACTCTCAGCCAATTTCACCTTGATCATTTCTTTCATTTTAATACCATCCTGATTTTCTGTGACTCCTAACACAGGGAAGTATTCCTTCCTTGCTAGTCATGTAAAAATGACACTGTAAACCACTGTTAGAGTCCTACTAGCTCCTCGCACATTGCATTTTAACTAAGCATACTACCCAAGCCTAGAGCTAAAGGAAACTGAAACTACAAAGGCTTCTCTCTGGAACATCGTGGTGTTTGGAATTGTATCAGGTCTTACCAGTGCCTGCGCTCTGCTGCTTTGCCTCAGCATTCGGCATCAGGACGAACTCTGTTTAGGGAGACCGGCCTCCCACCAGCACTAAGAAACTTTTCTACCCAGAGCAGTATTCCTGTGCCCCGTACTGCTGTACTTCCCTGCTTTATAACCAAAAAGCAGCAGTGTAATTCCTCACATGTAAATAGATGTCGCAAATCTTGTGTGACGTACTCCAAAGGCACCGGCTGTACCGTCTCCCTCCCTCAGAATTTTAGCAGCCATGTTGGCACTTGCTCGTGACTGATGTTGACTAACCAGTACAGTTTAGCACCACTTGTGTATTAAGAGATGGTAAATGTTTGATAGCGTGGGTCTCTTGAGTGCAATACGTGGCTTTTATAGAGATTTATGTCTAAAATATATATGTGGATTTGGTCCCAGTGTCGGACTGGCTCTGACTAGATGCAGGGAGTATAATTTTTCATATATTTCCAGTGCTGAGATTTCAAAGCAGGCTTTGTCTTTATATATTATTTAACTTTAAATCATGGCAAACGATTATAAATAATTCCTTCAGTATTTATTGTGTATGGGGAAAGAGGGTTATTCGTATAAAGAAAAGCTAATTACTTTTGCATTAACTGTAGTCAGCTGGAAATTTATGACACGTCCATCTGAAGGTGAGGCTGGTATTTTCTGTTTTTGAAATTGCACTCTCGATACGAATGTGCAGGGCACCTGCTTTCTGGTAGAATCCCGAAGCCAGCGGCTCTGGCGGATCTACCTCAGTCGTTGCTGTAAGCAGCCCGCCTCCACTGCTCAGTCGTGGGGGAATGAGTCATGGCATCCGTCAGCGCGCATCCTAGCAGATCCCGGGTTGCGTTGGGCAGTGTCGGCCTGGGTGTGCTCACCGGAGAGCCTCTATTTCCATGCCTGTCCTCACAGGAGATTCTTTAAAGTGACGTTTCTGGTTCTGAAAAATTGTGGATGAGAGATTATATCCCAGGTATAAAGAAGACTGTCTGCTAGTCTGCTATTTCTCTCATTTGGGAAAGCGATCTTTGTTCCTTGCTTTCTCCTCTCATTAACGTGGTCCCCCCCCCCCGTGTGGAGACATATTCTTTTTACTTTTTAAAAAATCCTCAGCAACTAGAAAGCTTTGTATTGTTCCAAAATGTTGGTTCTGTTGTGATCTACTCCTGCTTGTTTTCCTCTTAAAATTCTTCAAATCCAAATTATTGTTTTTGCAAAAAATAGCTGCTGGGCATGTTTGCGAAATAAGCTAAGTGATGATGAATATATGCCAGGATAGGGTCTATTTAGACACAAAATGTATTTGTTTAAATCAACATTTAAATCTGCTCTGGTCTGTCGCCTTCCATTCCAAACACAAGGGAATACACTTAATATTCTTTTTACTAGCCTTGATTTCTTCTGCTTTTGAAATATAAAATATGACCTTCAGCTTTCATCTTAGTACTTTGGTGGGTCACATGTGCCTGTGACACGAGTAGGGCGGAGCTGGGCTGGAGAACGGGCCTGAGGATACGTGGGGTGTGTCTGAAAGTCTGACATTGTCTCAGGGCAGCCCCCAGGCCTCCCGTGGGGACCCAGCCGTGTCCGTGAGGAAGGAATGCCTCCCCCTCTCCGCCCGGTGTGCGACTGTTCTCCGGCCGCCGCGGTACCGGCCGCGTCCCTCTTCCGCCAACGCGTACGGGGGCAGGGAGGCACCCTCCATCGTAGGATGGCTGCCCTTGAAGATGAGTCAGGATGAGAAATAGTGACCTGCAGAAACTGTAGGCGAACCTCCAGTGACCCAAGGAAGCTCACCAGCCATGTCCCGGCCTCTGCTTCGCGTGCTTAGCGCTGGGGCAGACCCACGGTGACGCCTGCCTCAGACATCGCTCTTGTGCGCCAGGGACCCTCAGCATCCATTGGGAGATTAGGTCTTGCCCACTGTTCACTTGGGCTTCTCGGGGTTGGAGGGTAAATTGAAAGATTCCATCATCTCAGCAAGACTTTGTTCTTTTCTTTTGGAGGGGCTCGGGTATGACCTTCTACTGGCTAACCAGATGTCCTCCGCGGAAGATAAAGGGCGTTCGGATACCACTTCTTAGGATACCACTTCTTAACAGCAGAGGGGCCATCCCGGAGGGATTTGATTTCTGTGAAAATATTGAATGCCTTGATATATGGAGTTCTCTCTGAACTCGTATACTTATGAGTACAATTGAGCAGCTCGTTACTGAGCATCAGCTATATATATAGGACATGATGATGAACGTGCAAATGGGGTGGGCTTTTTTTTTTTTTTTTAAGATGGAAAGAAAGAGGTGGAAAGAGGGGCAGAAGGAGAGAGAGAATCCTAGGCTCCATGCTGGGTGTGGTGCCTGACACAGGGCTCCACCTCCTGACCCTGAGATCATGACCTGAGCCGAAATCAGGAGTCAGACACTCAACTGACTAAGCCACCCCTAGAGTAGAGATTTAAATTTAAGTATAAAATTAAGAACACTTTGAGATTCAGTCCCTCGTTAATCAGCGAGGACATGTTGTCTCAGCCAGCCCCAGAACCTTCCCTGGAAGAACTGGGAGGCCGCTCCCCCCATCCCTTCCGTGGGTGGGGCGCCTGTTTATCCCCCCAGATTTGAGTGCCCATGTTCATATTAACTCCTTTTTGCTGATGTTTCCCAAATACAAAGACTAAAAACCTGGTATGTTGACTTTTTGGTTTTTTGAGGGTTTTGTTTTTTTTTTTTTTTTTCCCCCACATTCTGGTATCACTTTCAGTGAGCCCGGAGACTTGTTGGGCTTTCTGTGTGACTAGGAAGCACATGGGGCCAAACGCCACAACGGCGGGCTTCATACCTCGTTCCTTTGTGACCTCTGAGTGTTTCAGTCTTGGTTCCTGAAATTCTTCTCTGACGTTGTGCAATTAAGACACTTCTAACAGATTTGGATATTTTGAGATGTGACATTTTAACTACAGGGCTTTAGAAGATTTTTCACTAGCAGCAGTCTCTTTTCAGTGATGAAGCCCACATATACAATATTTTCTCAATGGGATGAAGAAAATGGCCCAAACTTCCTTAGCATTTTATCAAAGCAGAAGGAATTACCAGATATTTTAAATATGATGAAGGTTAAGTTCAGACCTTAAATGCCTATAAGCCTCTTTTATATTTAATGAATCATTTTGTGGTATTTGCATAATTCTATAAATTTTCGAAGTGTAGATAAAGCAAATGTTCACACATTATATTATAATGCTCAGTTTACCCATTAGTTCAACAGTAATTAACTTGTTGAAGCTTAGAGCTTCAAAAATAAATGAGATTATTTGTTCAAAATGCCATCAGGTCTTCCTGGAATGACATTTAAATTATGTAATGTAAATCCGTTTGACCTATGAGTCCTTGTCATTATTTAGTGACATTTCTTACAGAATAAATTGTTTGCAGGTTGGGCAGCCTGCTATAGAGCTTGGCAGAGAGCTATAAAAACAAATTATCCTTTCATTTTATACATCATTTGTTCAAACATTGGTAAAAATTGCTTTGTTTTTCTATAATAGAGAAGTGTCATTCAGTGGTTAAAAGCACATTAGCTATTTTAGACACAGACCACAGACCGTGTGAGCAGAAGTATCTGAGAAGGAAGACTGGCCAGCATTATACCTGCCATACTGCATATTTTAAGTTAAGGACAAAGGATGCCTTTCCCCTTTGCCGGCTAAGTTTACCACAGAAAATATAAAACACAGTGAATCTAGGGTTTTCTTAAAGTTCAGAAAATGTGTGATTGTTTTTCATTTTGTTCCACTTCGCTTGTTTGTTTTACTTTGCGTTTGCTTTACGGGTAAACTTAAATATTTAAAGTAGCAGTGAAATGTCCCAGATTTAGCACAGGGCTAGCATATAAAACGAAGTCAGCAGAAGAAAGCGAATAAACATCATCTCTGCTATGCTTGCAAGTCAGTAGTTTTCAAAGAAGTATTCTTTCTGGTTCATTTTATAGGCATTAAGATACTTGTATTTTGGGGCGCCTGGGTGGCTCAGTGGATTAAAGCCTCTGCCTTCGGCTCAGGTCATGATCCCAGGGTCCTGGGATCGAGCCCCGCATCGGGCTGTCTGCTCGGCAGGGAGCCTGCTTCCTCCTCTCTCTCTCTCTCTCTCTGCCTGCCTCTCTGCCTACTTGTGATCTCTATCTGTCAAATAAAATAAAATAAAAAATCTAAAAAAAAAAAAAAAAGATACTTGTATTTTGCTACTTTAAAATGAAACCAAGGACCTAGAGAAAGACTGTTAACAATCCAGAAGATTGTTGTACCAACAGTTGAAACAGATCCCATTACTTTTAAACTTTCTGACTCTTTTAATGAACCCAAACATGAAAACACGTCACAAATGAGTGCGGCTTTTTTAATTTTTCCCTTAAGGCCTCTCAGCAGCCATAGGACCCATCACCCTGCTCTCCCGGGGTCTCCACCCGCTGTGGGGGAGGGGACACTCAGGTGCTCTTAGAGCACCCAGAGGAGAGAGGCAAGATTTGCCATGCTTGGACCTTGTCTGGTGTGTCTTGTTTCCAGGATAGCTGAAGGCCCACAGAAAGCACTAGTAGATACATGCCAGACAAACCCTTCTTTATTCGGAAGTGCTTGCCTGTAGTGGGAGCTGCGTCAGGCTCTGCTTGCGTATTAGCTAGTGAGCTGCTTTTTTTTTTTTTTTTTTTTTTTTTTTTTTTATTTATTTATTTATTTATTTGACAGAAGTCACAAGTAGGCAGAGAGGCAGGTAGGGAGAGAGGGGAAAGCAGGCTCCTGCTGAGCAGAGAGCCCGATGTGGGGCTTGATCCCAGGACCCTGGGATCATGACCTGAGCCAAAGGCAGAGGCTTTAACCCACTGAGCCACCCAGGCTCCCCACTAGTGAGCCCAGCACACAGTAGGCCATCAGTGCAATGGTTTGACTGAATAAAGAATCATTTTGTGACTCCCCAGCAAGCAGTTCGGGACTCCGGACATTTGAAACCTTTGTGAACTGTGTGAGTCATCCAAGTGGTATGATCAGAGTCAGGGAGGAAGATGAGACCTTGGTCTTGAGCCCTGAATAGACAGTAGTCATCTGTGTCTGCCGCAGTTATAAAATAGGTACATGCTAGCAACAGCTCTGTGCATCGCCCTGGTGGGGACTCCGATTCTAATCCAAAATGGGGATGCGAAGGCAGTCTGAAGATCTGAACGGCTGCTCTCAGCTCAGCCGCCGGGTCTGTCATTTGTGCAGAAAGGCCAGCTAGGGACCCTCTAGGCAGATAGACCGTAGAAACTAGGATAGCTCAGCCACGGTTAGCTCTTGCCGCTACCGCATGCTCCGCCAGACGGGTTCACCAGGCTTCACTCCTTCCTGCATTCTACCTCTGTTCAGGCCATTGGGCCCCAAAGACAACCACTTTGGGGCATTATTTACTATGTGGCATTATTGCGTTATTTATTGTGGTAGAATCGTTTAAGCCAGTTAGGAGCATACAAAACGAAGGACTGTGGGTGGGAGTAGAGAAAACGTTGACATTTTCTTGAATTAGTATTTGCCCGCGCTAACTCTCTTTGGCAGTTCTGGCGTGCTGGGGTGAGGGTGGCCCAGACCAAGTGTTTAGGAAGTGCCAGTTGAATTCAACTAAGTATTTGTAAAACCTCCCGCTAAGGAGCACTACACCTTCACATGTTGTCATTGAAACCCTCGTGTCCCCCTGACTCCATGGGGCAGATGTCAAGAATTCCCTGTAAAATTGCCAGTTCAAGGGGACAGAGTAAATATCCGTTTGCTCTTGAGCTCTCCTGGGTCTGCTAGTTAGAATGCTCACAACCTACCCAGCACGGCCAACCGCACTGGAAACTATTTTCTCTCAGAATCCACACCTCGGGCTCTGGCGTGAGTAATGTGTCATCATTGAGAAAGCTCCTTGAAATCCAACTGACTGAGAGTGTCATTGTTAGAAAAACAATCCTGAGGTCTTCAAGTAAATTATTTGTGACTTGAACTGTAAGGTCTCTTACCCATAGGCACCCTAAGGCCTTTGTTGGATGACATTCGTACCATAGTCTTAGCGTTACGCTGATGTACATGGCCGTCCTTCTGCCACAGGGAGTTTGATGGCGGCCTCTCTTAGAAACGTAGCACCACAGTAAGTTTCTGCCTTGATCTCCAAAAATGCTGAGGAGGACAGCCTTTCTACAGAGCATGTTGGGTTTTAGTAAGTTCAGTTAGACTGCTTCTCAAAACTCTCTCCATCTTTTAACTCTCCCTGGCAGACCTCTTAGCACTGGAAGGGCACGTGTGGCCCATGGTGTTCTCAGTGGGCCTCTGAGGACACACCACATCGAGCAGGGTCTGTAGAAGGGCACACATGTCCTTCACAATAAACTGACACCTTGTCGATTTGCAAAGGGACTCCCAGGTTCCCAAAAATATGGAATTAAAATCAACTACTAAGACTCTTCTTTTTCAGGGGGGAAAGGAAAAATGCTCTTACTGTAGCCAGGGAGTCTTTTCCTTCGATCTCCACCCTTGTCCCTCACATCCCACAGGGAGGCCAAGAGCTGCAGCTCGGTGGCACATGGGGAGCGAGGTCATGATTTAATGTGAGAGTGCCTGCGTTCCTTAGACATTCATAACTGGGACTAAGGAAATACTTGTGTTTCCACATCAGAAATTGTGCATATATCCCCGTATTGAGTAATAAATTACTAGTTTTTTCAGAATCCTTTGTGTTCTTTTCTTTTTATGAATTCTTTTTTTTTTTCCTGGAAAGTAATTTATCATAATGTCTGTGATCTTTTTTCTGGTCTTAAACAAAAACAAGTTGGAATTGACTTACGATCAGCTGTAGTTTCTGGCCTTCTAATTTGTTTCACTCTAGGCAGCCCTTTCCTTAAGTTTAATACAAAACACGAAGTCTTCTAAGTTCTTTTTTGTCAGAATCTGCCCCTCGGGGGCCAGAGCAGGACAAGATTATGGGATTTAACCTGGAAGATTTCCAGCCAGGAGATGCCCACATCCTAAGACCATTCATTTTAAGAGTAAAGCCAGCGAAACAGTGAGAAGTCTCCCAACTGTTGTCAAAAACAGATAGGAGAAATTCCGTAAAACAGTTTGAGTGCAAATGCCAAGGAGCCTCCTGCATGCAAATGCAAGGAGCCTTTTTGAAGCAGCAGCCCCGTGGTTCTGGGAGTGTGATGTTGTGTTTGTTGTTGTCTGTGAGGAGGTCTTAGCCGGGAGGTTAATTCAGACTCTTGCAATCTTCCAGCTCTAACACTCCCCGGAAGGCCGTGTTTGCCGGGAGCATGCAGCTGCTGGCAGGAGTCAAGCTGTGCACCGGCAGGACCCTGACCAACCACCCGCACTACGAAGACAACAGCCTGAGGGAGCGGACCAAAGCGGTGAGGGCCCGGCCGGCCTTTCCTCCCTCGTAGCTGCTCAGGGCGAGTCGGGCCTGAAGCCTCCAGGGCTGGCGGCTCCGGAGTCTAGGCTTTGCCCAGCCCCACGTCCACTAGAGGCATCCAGATATGTTCCTCTTGGTTAGAGGAATCACAGAAGAAAAACAGCTTGCGAAGTACCAGAAAGAATATTTGAGAGCAAAGCTCTCAGCTCTTGACTCAGTGAGGGAAGAAAAAGGAGTAGGGGCACCCTGGTCACTTATTTTATGGACCGTTTTGTGTGTGTGTGTGTGTGTGTGTGTGTGTGTGTGTGTGTGTGTGTGTGTGAGTGCGTGTTAATTGGTAACACAGCTGCACAGTTCAACTTCAGAATAA